>NW_027411977.1:43706395-44306395 GCF_047663935.1 Musca autumnalis | reverse complement strand
TTTCTATATGAAAAGATTTCATATGAATTTTTTTCTATATGAAAAAATTTCATATGAATTTTTTTTCTATATGAAAAAATTTCATATGAATTTGTTTCTATATAAAAAAATTTCAAATGAATTTTTTTCTATATGAAAATATTGTATATGATTTTTTTTTCTATATGAAAAAATTTCATATGAATTTTTTTCTAATGAAAAAATTTTTTCTATATGAAAAAAATTCGTATGAATGTATGAAAAAATTACATATGATTTTTTTCTGTATGAAAAAATTTCATATGAATTTTTCTCTAGATGAAAAAATATTATATAAATTTTTTTCTATATGAAAAAAGTTCATATGAATTTTTTTCTATATGAAAAAATTTCATATGAATTTTTTTCTATATGAAAAAATTTCATATGAATTTTTTTCTATATGAAAAAATTTCATATGAATTTTTTTCTATATGAAAAAATTCCATATTAATTTTTTTCTATATGAAAAAAGTTCATATGAATTTTTTCTATATGAAAAAAGTTCATATGAATTTTTTCTATATGAAAAAAGTTCATATGAATTTTTTTCTATATGAAAAGTCTTCCCCGACCTCTTCTCAGCTCTTCTTTATTAACAATTCCTTCTACATCATCGCCCTCTTCGGCGACTTGTTGTATTGTAGTTTCCTCTCTTGGATTACTACTATTCTCATCAGCGGTGTTGAAAACGTCTTCCTGGTATACATCTTCTTGTAAGATTCGACGAACTCCTCCCAATTCCGGACGTTGATTGTTTTCGTTACTTAAAACCACATCAAATGTTTCTTTACTGTCCGATCTTGCTTCGTCTTGGGCATTCAAACCATGTTTAGATTTTCCGGTCACCACAAACAAACTTTGCTCCCTCTTGGCCTTCATGGTAACAAAACCATCAGTATCCTTTATTTTGACGCCATTAGAGTTCAATATTGCTTTATACCCTATATCAACAGCCTTGCTTATTGAAATAAAGTTTCCACTCAGATCCGGAGAATACAAAACATCTTTCAGACGAACTTCACATTCAGCATTAATCACAACTTCAGCCAGGTATATCTTCTCATTGCATTTTTCAAACTTTGTGAATAAATTTCGATTATTGCACATGTGGGATGTTGCGCCGCTGTCTATGTACCATACATCAGACTTAAAACCGCTGGATTCCGCTAGCATTGCGCTTGATCTTTGGTCTCCAATTTTCTTCTCACGGCAATCTCGAGCATAATGTCCCTTGCGACGACAAACATAGCATTTACCAGAAAAATTCCGCTTAGATCTCGAACTCTTCATATTCCAGACATTTTCTTTCGGCTGAGAACGTGCAACGAATGCTTGTTGTGAACCACTAACCGCCCATGTGTTATTAGCACTGACATGACGTTCGCCTTCCTCCAATAGTTTCAATTTCAGATCGTGGAATGTCGGCAACTTATCCCGTGTTTCCATAGCGATAATGAAATTCTCAAAACTTGGTGGCAAACTTGACAGAAGAATAATTGCCAACAGCTCATCCTGTAGTTCTATTCGGACATCGGCCAATTTTTCCATAATATTCTCGAATTTGTTTACATATTTTGCCATGTCTTCGTTTTCCGCCAACTTATGAGCTTCATGAGCTTCTTATATAACATCACTTTCTGGACTGGACCTCTCGGTTTGTACACTTCGGCTAATTTGTTCCAAGCCTCTGCAGAATACTTACATTTCTTCAGCTGACTGCCCTTGACGCTTAGAATTATAATTGCTAAAGCCTTCTCATCACGGCTTCCCCATTCTGCCTTTTGCGCTGCTGTCCAACTTGGGTTACATTTATGAGTTCCATTTGCGTATTTCCAAAGCTCGTTGTGTACCAGAACGCTTTTCATTTGTACATGCCAGGAATCATAATTCCCTTCATCCAACTTCGCTATTTGTAGGAACGGCGATGTCATCTTGAAAAATTATTTCTCCTCTTATAGAAATTATAGTTCCACAACACAATTTCAATAAATTTCCTCTGGGCTCATAACCAATGTAGAAAATAATTGACAGAAGACACAAAAATGTTGTTTCCAGTTCAGAAGTTTATTACAAGACTAAAAGCAACGTAAACAGACAATATGAAAACCAAAGCCTACTATGGATATATTAGGTTTGAACAGAAAGTGTATTCTAGCAAGTATATTTCCAGCAGAAAAAATTTCATATGAATTTTTTTCTATATGAAAAAATTTCATATGATTTTTTTGTTCTATATGAAAAACTATCATATGATTTTTTTCTGTATGAAAAAAATTGCAAATGATTTTTTTTATTTTTTCTACTTTTGTTCCCCTGTGTAACACCAACTTTTTTCCATTTCTTCTTCAATTTATTTTTATTTTCTTTACTGCATCTAAAAGTGCCTCTAAGTGTTTGTCTTCGGTATTGGTTTTTTTGTCTTTTTATAGAGGAAATGATTTGTTTACAATACACTTGACTTAAAAGTCAAATTACAAATTTGTTAAACTATCTATTGATCGTTTATTTTTTCCATTGTCCATCCAAATGACTGTATGTCTGTCCCGTTTCTCCTCTTCATCATCATTAAAGTTGTAAGAGACAAATGATTTTATTGTTGTTTGCATGCGAATGAATTTCAATTCATATATAAAAATGAATTACAAATAAACAAAGATAGATTATCTTGAAAAACAAGAAAGTTAAGTCAATAAACAGAAAAAAACGAAAACAAATAAAGAAAAAAAAAATAACACAAGTAAAAAGTTTTTTTTTACTCGTGCATAAATCCCTCACAAAATATATTTTCAGTTAAAATAAAAATAATTATGACTTTCATAATAAGAAATATTATCATTTTATAGTTATTATTTTGTTTTGAAATCTTATCATTTCTTTTCATTTTGTTAAAGATTAACGATTTCACACAAATGACCTTTAAGAGTTGGTGGCAACTAATTTCCGTTCAAAAAATAGGGGGAAGAAGACACTCACATTTAAAATAAAGAAATTGTATAAAAGAGTGCAAAAAGTACAACATTGATAAGGCAATTTTGTATTTGAATTAATCTCTTGGATTAAAGAAAGTCTACCGCTAAATATTTCTACATGCCTTGTGTCACCTAGTAATCCCCTATTTTGGACTTTGGATATTAAATCAAATCCAATTTTCATTGGCATATCCATTCTACATTACAGAAAACGAGATAAAAATTAATCTTCTTGATTAAGGCAATAAGGTGAATAATATTTGTGCATGCCTAGTGTCACCTACCTAGAATATGGGACTTTGTCCTATGATACATTGTGGACTACCTAGAAAGCCCCCCATTTATGGACTTGGGACTTTGGCCACTGATACTTTATGGATACTTTATTTATTCAAACTAGATTATGTTTATGATATACAAGTTCAAAGTCTATATTATTTTTTTGTGAATCATTGAAGGCCAATTATTGAATTTTTCCATAAATCCGATTAAATGTCATTGAGATATTCTAGAATTCCTTACAAAGAAGCCATTCACTTTGTTATCTCCGTGAAATACCTAATCAAGTGACAATTGAAGTTTTGATAAACAAAATTATTATTGGGTTGTCAATTGAATTTGCTAACAATGAACTTGATGACGGAATAAACCTATACAAATAAAAATAAACATAGCCAAAAAGAGAAACCTTGGGAATTTAGATGAACTGCAGAAAAGGGTTAAATATATATACCAGAAACATAAACAATTTAATAAACAAAATAAATTAGGATATCTTATAGGTAAAATATGAAGTGCGCTGACCAAATGATAGTCAAAACGTCGGAAGACCACTCTCAGTGAATGTCACCAATATAAATACACTCCTACAAGATAAACAGTTGGAGCTTCCAAAAGTTCACTTTTCGCTAGATTTGTGTATTACGGAACAAACTAATTTAAAAGAACTACCCCGACAAGGAATTATTGGATGTAAATCCAGATCTTTCGTGTATGTATATAGTCCTTTTCGTTTCTTTTTTAAAAGAAAGTAGTTCCTTCACGCCATATATGTAGTTCCGAGAACGATATAGTTCAATTAACCGTTTTCATCGTTCAGATAACAGGGTAATGTGATCTCACTGATGAAAATGATTCATTGAACTATATCGGCCTCGGAAACACATATATGGAGCGAGAGAACATCATTCTTTCGAAAAAAGGAACACGAAAGACCGATCCACTTCGTAAACTAGATTGGCCTAGCACTACTTTTTGCCTGTTAAGCTATAAGTGAACATTTTGTGTAGTTCAATTGATAGGTTCAATTTAATCTGCTATAGAACTAAATCAATTAAAGTTGATATCATGTATCACAGCATCGAATATAACGACCGATTACCAATCTCTACTGAACTAAAAGAATTTTCTTTTGATCAAATGCACCTTGCAATTGTAGGAACCAAATTACTGACTGAAATAATGGGCCGGCCGAACTAGTTGCCAAATAATTCGTAAAATGAACTATGAATTAAATAAGCGAACCTACCTATTGAAATGCTTGCAGATGAACGACTGAGGGAAAAATTAAACTAATGTTTTACAAGAACTAATTACTTACTTACTTACTTAGCTGGCCCATTACAGAACATTTGTTCTATAGGCCGAACTAAGAAGAGATCTCCATTCCTCTCTATTTGTTGCTTTGCACACTGGAATACCGCGCCTTGTCATCTCATCATCCACTTGTTTGCGCCATCTATTCCTTGGCCTGCCAATTCTGCGTGCACCGCCATGTGGCATGTATTCATACGCCTTTTTAGCGGGTTCACCATCGCTCATTCTTATGATATGGCCTAGCCAACGCAATCGCTGCATCTCGATACGTTTAACAATATTCATGTCGTTGTATAGCAGATACAGCTCGTGGTTCATGCGACGTCGATATTCACCGTCAACGCAGATTGGTCCATAGATCTTTCGAAGAATTTTTCTCTCAAACACACCAAGCACTGCCATGTCTGCTTGCGCAAGTACCCAGGCTTCGGAGCCATACATCAGCACGGGTAGTATCAGTGTTTTGTAGAGCGTTATTTTTGTTTGACGAGATGTGGCTTTGTTTTTAAACTGCTTACTTAATCCAAAGTAGCATCTGTTGGCCAATACAATTCTTCTTTTTATTTCACAACTGATGTCGTTTGTTGTGTTGACGGAGGTGCCGAGGTAGACGAAGTCTTTTACTACCTCAATATTATAGGAACCAACTTCCACAGTCGGTCCGAGCTCAATGGACGCATTGCGCGTCGACACCATCAACTTGGTCTTCTCACCGTTTACCGCCAGACCCACTTTAGCATATTCTCCTTCGACCTTTATAAAGGTATCAGTTACTTCTTTTACTGATCGACCCATGATGTCTATATCATCAGCATAAGCAAGTAACATGTGACTGTTGGTGTAGATTGTGCCACTTCTTTTGACGTTTGCCTCTCGTATAACCTTTTCTAGCAGGATGTTGAAGAGGTCACACGAAAGGCTGTCTCCTTGTCTGAAACCTCTTTTGGTACCAAACTCTTCGGAGAGGTTATTTCCTATTTTAACTGAGGACCTCGTGTCAGTTAAAGTCATTTTACAAAGCCGGATGAGCTTTGCGGGAATACCAAATTCAGACATGGCTTGGAATACCTTTGAGCGCAGCGGACTGTCGAAGGCTGCTTTATAATCGACAAAAAGGTGGTAGGTGTCGATCTGCATCTCTTGGGTCTTCTCCAGGATTTGCCGCAGGGTAAATATCTGGTCAATGGTGGACTTGCCAGGTCTAAAGCCGCATTGGTATGGTCCAATAATCTCGTTGACCATTGGCTTTAGTCGTTCGCACAATATCCCTGACACGATCTTGTAGGCAATAGGGAGTAGACTTATGCCCCTATAGTTAGAGCATACAGTCTTATCTCCCTTCTTGTGGACGGGGCACAGGATACTCAGGTTCCAATCGTCGGGTACTCGTTCTTCCTGCCAGATGGTGCTAACTAGCTGATGAATACACCTTATCAGCGTGTCGCCTCCGGTTTTGAACAGCTCGGCTGGTAAGCCATCGGCCCCTGCTGCCTTATTATTCTTCAGCCGATTTATTGCTGTCTTTACCTCATCTTGGCTGGGCGGTATACATTCAATACCATCTTCTGGGATTGGGACTGTGGTATCTTCGTCGTCTTCGCTGCTATTGGATACCAACAGATTTGAAAAATGTTCTTTCCATATCCTGAGTACACTATCTGTATCAGTTACCAAATTACCTTGCTGGTCTCTACAGGAGGATGTGCCTGTACCAAAGCCATCAGTTTGATGCTTGACTCTTTGGTAGAATTTTCGGACTTCATTCTGGCTCCTGTACATCTCGATTTTTTCACACTCCCGCTTTTCCATCTCTCTCTTTTTCCTGCGGAAAAGACGTTTCTCCTCTCTCCTTTTCTCCCTGTATCTCTCTCGTGCGCTACGCGTTGCTACGGATTGTAAAGTAGCCTTATATGCCGCATTTTTTCTTCGGTGGCAGCACGACACTCCTCATCATACCATGGATTCCTTGGTGGAGGTCTCTGGTATCCAAGTATGGATTTTGCGGCTGTTTGCATGGAGTGGGCAATGCTTTGCCATTGCGCTGATATGTTATCGGGATGAGGAGGGCTTTGATTAAGCAATTGGGCTAGTTGAGTGGAATATGCTGTGGCTATCTGTTGTGATTGCAGCTTACCGATGTCTAACTTTCGTGTTGTGTCTGTTCGTACTTTGTTTGCTACGTTTAAGCGGGTGCGTACCTTTGCTGCAACAAGGTAGTGGTCCGAATCAATGTTTGCGCCTCGGAACGATCGTACATCCAACACGCTCGATGAATGTCTTCCATCTATCACAACATGATCAATTTGGTTTCTTGTTTTCTGATCTGGAGACAGCCAGGTGCCCTTATGAATATCGAGATGATTAAATCTGGTACTGCTAACTACCATGTTTTTTGCAGCTGCAAAGTCTATCAGTCTCATACCATTGTCAGATGTTTCACTGTGGAGACTGAATTTCCCGACTGTTGGGCCAAAGATATTCTCCTTTCCAATTTTGGCATTAAAATCGCCTAGAATGATTTTAATGTCATGGGCAGGGCAACGGTCATATGTTTCTTCTAAGCGCTCGTAAAATATATCTTTGGTCTGTTCATCCTTTTCTTCAGTGGGAGCATGAGCGCAGATAAAGCTGATGTTGAAGAATTTAGCTTTTATTCGAATTGCAGCAAGTCTTTCATTCACTGGAGTGAAGCTGGATACAAGATGTTTTAGTCTCCGACTAACTACGAATCCACAACCAAACTCATGCTTTACGTCATGGCAGCTATAATACAGTGCGTCACCTTTAGGTGTTGTTGTGACGCCTTTCCCAATCCATCGTATTTCCTGTATGGCAGTAATATCGGTCTTGTACTTTTCAAGTACGTCTGCCAATGCGAAGACTGCACCTTCTCTATAAAGAGTGCGAACATTCCAGGTGCAGATTCGCAGATCATGGTCCTTAAAACGTTTGCGGGGTTCGTCAACTTTAGAGGGGTTTGTTTTTCTTTTCTTTCGTTTTTTCATAGTAGGCTGTTTTTTCTAGGGGAGGGTTACTAACCCGACGCCCAAACCCAAGTTTTTAACGTTCTTATGGGTGAACGCGCGGCACATGTTAGCTCACTACCTTTAACGGGTGTTAAAGGCAGTTCCCCAGGTGACACCACGGGGAGGTCAGTGTCCACTTGGGATGAAAGAGGGACCAAGATAAATCCTGGGCTTTGCCATGTTAAAAACCGGTCAGGACCGTTCCTTGGTATCTTCCATCCCCTACGTCACCCTACAAGAACTAATTAGTCCACTTAAAACTAAAGCTAATAGAAAAACGAACGCTTTAAAAAAAACTTATTGTTTTTAAAATTTAAAAACAACAAAAAAACTGAGCTTAAACTACATTACCTTACAAAAATAAAGTCGTACACATATCTACAAAACTGCCATAGTAAATCTAAGAAACTAAAATCATAAGTAAATGTGCTGATTCTTAAGGGAGCGAAGCATATCACTAAGAAATCAATATTACCCAGTTCTTTCAAAATCGTAAAGACGTAAAACTGTAAAGACGTTCTTCAAAATGAACTAAAATCTCTAAGAATAGTAGTATAGCACTTGGTCTGTTCCTTTACTTATAAAAATAGAAAAGTGGCAAAAGCATCAAAAGTTTTGAACTGCTCTCATATCAATTGTATGCTTTCATCAAGTAAAGGAACAGAGATACTAATGTTCCCCAATAGAGACGCTGATCAGTTATATTAAATACGGTTCACTACAATGAACCTTAAGAACTGTAGTGAACATAAATGTCCATGGTTAACCTTACATGTTACCCTGGAAGTCCGGGTCCACATACACTTCATGAAAATATAGACAGTAATTGAACTCCAAAATCACATATTAATTGTAGCGAGCCTAGCAAAGTAAATGATTGAACTTTAGTTCTGGTTCACCGTGGTGAGCCGAATGAACTGGACCTATTATGGCCAAGGTAATTGACCTTCAAAATCACACTAAATGACAGAACAGTTGTAGCTAGCCTAGTACATTAAATGATTGAACTTCAGTTCTGGTTCACCGTTATGGGCGGGTGAACTATGAATTTTATATTTTCAACAACATTACGGGTATCATTCACGATTGAAATATTACTGAATTGGTAAAAACTTGTGGCCATTAAAGGCATTGCAGGGTTAACACTTGACACTTTCTGAAAATATATTGCTAGTAACTTTTGAGATCAAGCTAGTTTTTGGCTTGATCGTTCGTAATGAACATATCTGCTCATTATATGAGACTAAAGTGAGCTATTTTACTAGAACTAATAGCTCTAATTTTACCATAAAGTCACACTTACTCCCATTATTATATATCTTCTTTTGTTATAGTTTGGATTTACCGAACAGATTTATAGCGTTCCGGTTAACTTAAAGTTAAAAGTGATGATTGAATTTCAAGGAGGAGCTTCTTAACATTAAATTTCAATGTAAAAATTATATTTTTAATTCCTCCAAATTGGTTTATTTTGCGTTCTGAAATCCATCAGATAGTAAAAGAACACATATAATAATGACCCTTAGTGAGGTAATGATCTACGCAATGCCTGCATTTGTTTCTTGTTATAAAGAGTAAGGGAACCGATGAGGATGTCTGGTGATATTCGAAACTATTATCTACTCGTCCTTCGCCCGCAATACATTACCCACTGTAAAAAGTGTTGTTGTTTTTCAAACATATAAACTTCTGAAAATACCTAAAAGTTTGTCGTATTACCTACTGAATTTTCATATTTTGTCTTAACCGAACACAAAACGCAACGGCTAGCGTTTCTTCCTTGCTCACACAATATTAATTCCTTTTATGAGGAGATTTTTCCTCACCTCAGCTCTTCAGTGATCTAGGCCATTCTACTAGTTTATAAGTTCAATCGTTCCCCGTTCCAATAATATCTATTTGACTAACTAACATCGCTCTTTTAGTTCAATGTATCATTCGGCAATTATGTCCGCCCGTTCAGCTTAACTCATTGATCTAGGTATTTCTTTTAGTCTAAAGTTCAATTGTTCGCCGCTCCAATGAGGTTCATTCGATCATCAATTAAGACTCTTTTGGTTATTTCGTTTTGTTTCTTTTGTCAAATAAGTTTCCTGATTCTATTCTCTTCTATGATCCATGTCACTTTATTCATTTTTAAGTTTAATCGTTTGCCGTTCCAACATTGTTCAATGTAAAATGTTCACTTCTCTTTAAACAAAAATGGCGCTGCATGGCGCTCTCTTTAAAAACTTTTTACTCGAAAAATTTGAGCGTGTAAAAAATAGTAAAGTGGTTGCCGGCGTCTGAATATCTTATACGCTGACTTTGACATTTCTTTCAGTTTTTTGACGTATTTTCCATTTTTCCGTTCCCGAACTATTTCAAAAAACTTTTATAGTTCTCTCTTTTACGAGTTTTACTATTAATAAGTACGTGAACGAAGCTATTGAAACTCGCAATGCGAACTAGTTCAGCGGTTCTTTTCAGTGAACTTCTCATTTTAACTACTTCGTTTGTGAACTACACAAAATTATTTTAAAACTCCTCTAGTGCGATGCTCTAACATATTTTTTGAGTTATAGAAAAAAATCGGTAAAATTATGAACGAGAAGTTCAAATAAAAATTGTCAGCACTCTTGCTATCGGTAGAACTTTAAGACTACCTTTTATTCGTCGCTAACTTAACGAAAAATATTATTACCGTTTTTGTCGGTAACTCAAAAAATGAGTTAGAAAATCGCACTACTGACCCCTCTGATAATAACCAATTTTTTGAGCACTACATTGAAGTAGCCGCTGTGGTGTTAACTGGCCTAGTTTCATGGCTCTTTTCAGTGAATCCTTCAACTGAACCCGTTCGTTTTTTTGAACATCACAACTTTATTGTTAAACTAATGACCTTTATGGAATTTCCAGCGTTTGATTGTAAATCCCATAGCATATGAATAGGGTTTGGAGCTTTAAATTGAAACAAACATTGCGATTCTGGCCGACATAGTTCAGGGGTTAATTTCAGTGAATTCTGCAATTGACCTAGTTCGTTTATGAACCTCATAATATTATTTTAAACCTGCTGAGCTTAATTCCTTTTTAATATGAATAATTTTTGGAACTCTAAAGGACTGGGTACATAAGCCGCTCGGCTTTCTTGCTTAATTCATTTCTGGTAAAAGACTAAAGACCAAGTTCGACCTAATTGAAATGTGGTTCTGACATTTCTTTATTCCTTTACCAGAAATTAATTAAGTAAGAAAGCCGAGCGGCTTATGTGTCGCGGCCTTAATTCGGAGCAAATATTGCGATTTTAATTGACCTACTTCCGTGGCTCTTTGCAGTGAATTCCGCAATTGAACTAGTTTTCTTGGGAACTACACGACATTATTTTGAACAGCTGGCCTTTTTTGAATTTCCAGCGGTTTTAAATCCCATTAGATTGCAACAAACATTGCTATTTTAAGCGACATAATTCAGTGGGATTTTTCAGTGATTTCTTCAATTGAACTTGTTCTCTTCTGAAAAAAAAAACTGATGACCTTTAGAGCCTTTGATAGGAATAAGGTTTTGAGCTTTGAATTAACGTAAAGCTTGTGATTTTGAATGACTTAGTTCCATGGCCTATTTTGTGAATTCTTCGATTGAACTAGTTAACGTGGGAATTACGCAACATTATTTCAAAAGTGATAAAACGGCGTTTGCATTAGAGCTTTCCGCCAAATTAACCATCTTTATGAGGGTTCATTTGACGTTTGCGCTATGGAATTGACATTTGAAACCCAGTGGGTTTATTAAATCCGATTAAGTGCAAACGGGGTACATTAGAGCGATTTCTTTGAAATAATTTCATGAAATGATGAGTTCTTAGATCGAGTTCCATGCTAAAGTATTTTTTTTTTGAAATTGCTGTTGAGAGGAACACGATCTAAGAACGCCTAATTTCATGAAATTATTTCATTGAAATCACACTAGCGTGAACCAGGGCTAACCTTTATCGCTTTTCCAGCCATGGTTAATTCCCTCAGATAGGAATTGAGTTTTTAGTTCAAGTTAAACGGGCGTCTTTGATTGAAAGAGTTCATTTGCTACTGCCAGTGAATAATTTAATTGAACTAATTTGTTTTTAAAATTTATTTTGAAACAGCTGACTTTCATCACATTAACCAAACTGTGGTAACTCTGCGAAGTTTTCAACTTTTAAATGTTTCCCAGTTAATATTAAAGAGCAACATAGCCCATTACAAAGTAATGTAAAAAAAGAGCAAATTTTTTGTTTTCAATTTGCAGGGCAAAATAACTTTTCCCATTACAAAGTAATGAGTAGCGGTGGAACTATGAGTTTGAGACTTAAGCTGGGTACACATTAGGTCTGTACGATAACCCAAAATTTTTTTACAAATTCGTACAAATTTTTACTGAATGCTGTTCTATAACATAATTGTCCAGCAGAAGAGAGCGAGTTGAGAGAGACTTTTTGATAGTTCTGTGACTGAGAACTTGCAAATTTTTGCTGGGAAAATTTGTCCCGTAAACATTTGTAAGTTTTGCCAGCTGACTTTAAATCAGCTGGTCAATGTAAACAACTTAAAATGTTAAAATTTTATGTTTTTGTTCCATTTGGCTTATAATAGCTTTGTTCCTTTACTTTTTTTAATGGTAAAAGTGGTAAAAGAGAAACTGTCAATATTGCTCTCTCATGAACAGTTTTACCAGAAAAGTAAAGGAACGAAAAAATGGTAGATCTGGTAGCAGTGTCAAAAAGAAACACAAAAATGCACTTTTCTTCTTTTATTTCACAGTTTTCACTTTTGTTTTGTCAGCATTCGCTTTTTTCTTCTGTTTTTGTTCATTTTTTTTCTTCATTGTCAAATAATCGTCAAACAAATGTCGAAAAATCAGTTATGCAATTTTTTACCTGAAGAAATTTGTTTGGTAGCCTGTGGTAGAAGAGAAAGGCATTTTTGCTCTCTCTTAAAAATTGCTGCCAGTTTTACCACTTTTTGGGGTTAAGGAACGCTTTGCAGGTTTAAAAAGGTAACAAATGGTAAAAATGGTAACCTCAGTTAAGGAAAGGAACACAGCTAATAGCAAAAGAAACAAAAACAATTTTCATATTTTTTCGTAAACAGCTGACTTTCATGCAAATTCTTACAAAATGTTGTTCGATAACTTTCTGCAATTTTTCTTGGTTGAGAGAGTAAAATTCAGTGAGAGAAGTTGTAAGTTGCTGAGTAATTATTGCTGGGAATGTTATCGTACATACCTATTGTCAGTTTTGATTGTCGATTTTACGTAATTATCGATAACTGTCCAACAACCAACAACTTTAAGCAATTTCTAGGATCGGTTGTAGCGGGGTGCATGTTTGGGTTCCTAGTATGAGCCCATTTGAGTGTAACCATCAAAAGTTCAATTTAAGCAATTTTGAAAAATTAGTCAACTTTTTGATTTGAGAAACTTTAAAGGTTTTATGCCCATTTCTCAACCTCCTTTCTGAAATCTAATATTTTGCTCTGTGGAAACTTCCAAGCCATATGATTTGTCTCCAAGATAGTGATGCAACACCGTCTTGACATTTTTCAAAACCACAAACCATTTCAGCTTTTATTTTTACAATCAACTCTTGTGATTCATGTTGATCGCTGGCCCATAAAGCAAAAATCAAGGGGTTGTAAATTGTAACAAATTATTACCAAGCCCTGCTAGACAAGACAAGAGACAAGCTCACAATTATGTATAATCACATATGTATGTACGTAAGTATGTATGGATGTGTGTTAAAGTTCGTGTCAACATTTGTAACAATCAAACGACAGTTTGGCGGTGGTTAACTTTTTTTGTTTCAATTTTTTATGGTTTGTTTATGTGTGTTTTTTTTTTTTTTGTTTAGTTTTCAAAAAAACAATTTAAGTTTTAAAGTGTATGGCTGTTGTTACACTTTTAACACTCTTCACTTTAAAGTGACAAAGGAGGAAAAAAGTTTCTTTTTTTGACTTGAAACAATTGGCTTTAATGGCATAGCCATTAAACTTGAAACCAGAAAGTGAAGTACAGACGAAATGGAATAAACAAAGCAATGCCATTAAAAGCAATTTAGATGTGTGTTATTTAAAAAGCAATAACACAAAGAGTCTTCTTTTGGACATAAAGGAGTTCCGCTTTAGACGAAGGGATTTGGAAAATAATATAACACTTTGTAAAAAAAGTAAAAATTATATTTTTGGGGCATGGCCTTTCTAGCAGACAAAAAAGTGAAATATGGAAGCAGGTCAAATCTTCAACTTTATACCAAATTGAAATGTGGTTTACATATTTACCTTGCAAATACCTTTGCTTTTAGGTTTCTAAAACTTTAAAAAATGATTTTGAAATTCCTTTAAAAATTCCAGGAATTTCATAAATGCTTAAACACAATTAATAACCGCCACCATAATTCCCAGCATCATCTAATCTCTGTTTTTTCTTCTTTTTTAATTTCAGAAACTCTATGCCAAAGCCTTGTACGACAATGCCGCTGACTCACCCGATGAATTGGCCTTTCGCAAGGGCGACATATTGGCCGTTTTGGAACAGGACACTGACGGTTTAGTTGGTTGGTGGTTGTGTACATTACGCGGACGTCAGGTAAGTGTCAGACAAGTTTCGATTTCACAAGATTTGTTTTTAGATGCGTATCATCAACAAAAGCAAAAAAAAAAATCGTAACTCCCCACACCAGGCCATGGACATTTTGCCTTTCAAATCTTCTTTTTTATAGTTATGTCCAGCTTTAGCTTGAAGTTGAAACTTTATTTAAATTCCCAAGAAGCAAGCAACATATCTAAACTTGTAATCATACAATGTTTCTTAACATTGTTTGGCTTGATGGCCCTAGCCTCCATGCTTTTTGTTTTGCATTGGTCCTTTACTCCCCAGCACATGGATGAATGTGTGTTCGTTTTTTTTTGCGTTCTTGGCAAAACTTTGACTCGCTATGTCAATCAAAATTAACAGTGATTTCCTGCATAAAAGCTTACGTAAATGGACCTTTTTAAATGAAGCTGTTCAGAAACGTTCTCAGAAATTAATTTTGGGGGGCTTACTAGACATAACGTTGGATGCAAAATGTGTGGAGAGTCCCAAATTCCCTTCCAAGCACGTTCCTGAAGCTGTCCATCCATTGGAAGTTTGAGAAATCATGATTTAATCATGAAATTAGTTCATCTCATCCAAAGAGAATAAATTTTAATTTATTTTGATTACATCCCATATAAAGAAGTTTCACAGGCAACAGAAAAAGGAAATGGGGGGTTTAAATTTTCAAAGGGAATTTTAAATGGAGCATGGAATAAAAATCAGCAAAGTTCACACACACGTTGTTGTTCATTTGAAATAAGATTAAGCTAGTGGCAATAAAAATTATTTTCTCATGCAGATAAAAATCATAAGATTTTCATAGAGAAAAATATACATGTATAATATTTTATATAGAAAAAAATCAAGCATTTTTTGTATAACAAAATTCGTATGATATCCTCATTTCATATAGAAATGATCATACGAGTATTTTGATATGGAAGAAAATTTATGAACTTTTTTCTTAAATAAAATAATATTTTTTTAATATAAAAAATGTTATTTTCATATAAATAAAAAATCATATTTTTTTTTTGTTTAGAGAAAAATTAATTACATATCAATATTCGGCTATATAGAAAAAACTAATATTATATTTTTAAAATTTGTTCATATACACTATTATATATGGAAAAATACTATAATATTTTTCTATATGGAAAGAAATACAATTTTTTTAATATAGAAAAACGCATAATTTTTTTTTAATTGTAAGGTAATTTACCTTAATCCCAGTTTTTTGTTTTTTTTTTTGTGATTTTAGAATTATTGTATATCATAAAGGGAAACAAATCATATATGTAATTTTTTCGAATAAAAAACTTCATGTGAATTTATTTGCATATAGAAATAATTCATAAGAATTTATTTTAACATAGAGAAAAAATTGTAATAGAATTTTTTTCTAATATAGAATTTTTCATTATAAATGATTGATTTCATTATAAATGATTAATTTTTTTATAAGAAAAAAATTTGTTTTCTATATGGATTTTAATTTTCTTTAATAAAGAAACAACGTCGGGATAAATGAAATAAAAGGATTTTCATTTACTCAACTTAGGTCTGCAAGCTTGAAGAAAAACCAAAGAAAAAAAATCTTGTTTTATTTTCCAAAATAAAAAAAAGAATATGATTCCATATAGAAAAAGTGAATTTAATTTTTCATGTATAAAAAACTTTATATAAAAAATCAATATAATTTTAATAAAAAATTATATTAGTTATCATATTAATTTTTTCATACCGAAAAATTCATATATTTTCATTTCACATAAATAAAAATTCATAAAAATTTCATGATGAAAGAATTATATAATAAAAATTATTATAAATAATATTAATTTTTGCATGACAAAAATCATTGATTTTTTCATATAAAAATATAATATTTTGTTTCGAATTTCGACCAAAACAATATTATAAAAATTAATTATTTTCTTAATATATTTTAATTATTTAATAAAAATAATAATAGCAATAATGATTTGATTTTTTAAATAATTTATAAAAAATCATATTAATTAAATTTAAAGAAAACACGATTTTCGTAAAATGTTTGGTTGATTCACTCTCTGTATTGCGGATGATGCTCTGCTATCAGTTTCAACTACTTAAGGAAGCACTGAGGTTGATGTACAGAGTTCAAGTTGCTCAAGAGGAATGAACTGTCATCTAATTTGGCCCCACGTTGGGCGCCAATAAAGAAACACGATGCCGAGATTGTTTGGTTGATTCACTCTCTATATTGCGGTTGATGCTCTGCTTTCAGTTTCATGTACTTAAGGAAGCATTGAGGTTGATGTACAGTGTTCAAATTGCGTGATGATGCACTATTATCGGTTTCATGTACTTCTGGAAGCTTTCGAGATGATATGTAGTGTTCAAATTGTTCTACAGGAATAACCCGCCGCTTTATATGGCTATCTGGATAGGTCTTCTGTGAAACAAGACGTTCGCGAAGACTCTGTGCTTTCACAAATTACGAGTTTTGTTGTTGTAGTCCTCGGCTGTTGATGGTAGAAAATGGTCGTGTTTTCTTTATTGGCGCCCAACTCAGTGGCCATGTAACACGACCACTTTCTACCATCAACAGCCGTGGACTACAACAACAAAACTCGTAATTTGTGAAAGCACAGAGTCTTCGCGAACGTCTTGTTTCACAGAAGACCTATCCAGATGGCCAAACAATCTCGGCATCGTGTTTCTTTAAATTGCATTTACGTCCTTTTTCATACAGAACAAATTTGTACATTATTTAAATAGAAAATAAATAAATAAATAAATAAATAAATAAATAAATAAATAAATATATAAATAAATAAAAAAAATAATTAAAAATAAATAAATAAATAAAGATATAAATAAAGAAATAAAAAATAAATAAATAAATAAATAAATAAATAAATAAATAAATAAATAAATAAATAAATAAATAAATAAATAAATAAATAAATAAATAAATAAATAAATAAATAAATAAATAAATAAATAAATAAATAAATAAATAAAAAATAAATAAATAAATAAATAAATAAATAAATAAATAAATAAAAAAATAAATACATAAATCAAAAAATAAATAAATAAATAAATAAATAAATAAATAAATAAAAAAATAAATAAATAAATCAAAAAATTAATAAATAAATAATAGAAAAATATACATATGATTTTTTTATTAAAAAAATTCAACAAATTTTTTATATAAAAAATCGTATTGATCTTTATAATAAAGAAACAATTCATAAACCAAAAGTTTCATATTGCAAAAAATTATTTAATCATATAAAAATCATAAAAATTTCATATAGAAAAAATATATATTAAAAAATATGTATATAAATAATTTTTTATATAAAAAATTTATATGGTTTTTTCCTTTATGGGTAAAAATATTTTATCTTTATTTTTTGTATTTTGAAAATGTGTGTCAAATACAAAAAATTTCATATGAAATTCAATTTCATATGAAATTTTTTATATAGAAAAAAATGCATGTGAGATTTTTTTAAATAAAAAAATGCATATGAAATAAATAATAGAGAAAAAATCATTTTGCTTCATATTGCCATATCATAAAAATTTCATATAGAAAAAAATATATATTAAAAATAATATAATAATAGTTTTTTTATATAAAAAATTGATATCATATGGTTTTATTCTTTATTTTTTTAATTTTTAAAATGTGTGTCAAACGCAAGAAGTTTCATATGATTTTTTTTTACAAAGAAACAAATTAATATTAAATTATTTTATATGGAAAAAATTCATATGAAATTAATTTTTTATATAAAAGAAAATCACGTGAAATTTTTTATATATGAAAATTCGTATGAGATATTTTATATGATTAATTTTTATTCTATTTTTTATATAGAAAAAATTCATATAATTGTCTTTTTTATATGAAAACAATTATTCGTTTTATTTCTATAAAAGAAAAAAAATATTAGAAAATTTAAAAAAATATGTATATAAATGATTTTTTATATAAAAAATTGATATGGTTTTTTCCTTTTTAGGGAAAAATATTATTCTTTATTTTTTGCATTCTGAAAATGTGTTTCATATGATTTTTTTGTACAAAGAAAAAAATTAATATTAAACTATTTTATATGGAAAAAAATTCATATGAAATTAATTTTTATATAAAAAAATCTCACATGATTTTTTTATATAAAAATTAATTTCATATGAATTTTGAGATATGAGATTTTTTTATATTGAAAAAATTCTTATAAAATTTTTATAGAATTTTTTTTATATAAAAAAATTAAACAATTTGTATATTATTTTTTATAAAAAAATTATTTGATTTTTTTTCTCATAGAACAATTTTCTAAAATTTTGTTTCGTCTATAAATTATGATTTTATTTTCTTTTATAGAAATAAATTCATATGCGATTTTTTATATAAAAAATCATATGAGATGTTTTATATAGACAAAAAATCATATAAAATATTTTATATAGAAAAAAATTCATACGACTTTTTATATAGACAAAAAACATTTGATTTTTATATAGAAAAAATTCTTACGAAATTTTTATATAAATAAATAAACATATGAATATTTTTTGTAGAAAAAAATCATATTAAATTTTTTTTATAGAAAAAATCGTATTATTTTTTTATAAAAAAATTATTTCATTTTTTTCTCATACAACAATTTTCTAAAATTGTTATACATTTTTTGTCTAAAAATTATGATTTGTTTAAACGAAAATTTATGTGACATATTTTTATATAAAAAATTCATAAAAAAAATTCCATATACAGGAAAATCATTTATATTATTACTAGCAAAGTGCCCGCTACCCGCTGCGTTAAATATACAAAAGAAATAAACAATATATAATATAGAATGGTAGAAACATTTTGTGTACTAATACGTACCACTTTAGTTCGATTTTCGTCACGCCTACACATCAAGAGCAATCCACATTTTTTGAGATATTTTAATTGAGGTTGTCAGCGCCAATACGGCCTAAGCCAACAACCGCCATCCTCATTTCCAGTTCTATCTGTTCCCCCAAAACCAATTATAGAACTATTTAGTACTTTACATGTAAATACATAAATACGAAGGATTAGTCCTATTATTTCAAAATTCCCTTTACACAATAACAAATTGTACCAAATCCTGTGCCATTTACAACTTTTCGTATATTTATGGCACATATTTCTTAAATCGGACGTTATAAGCAAATGGTGACAGTAATCTTAATTCCAAATCTCACGAATCCAGATCTATCCGTTCATCCAATACAAAATTGTACCATACATGGAACCATTTCTACCCCTAAGTGTACCTAATTCCACATTTTAGGATTCGAGCGCTATAATTTCACCCAAATCCTAATTGTACAAAATGTAGTACTTTTTGTAAGCATAAGTACGCATTTCCAAACCTATGTACGCATTTCCAAAACTAACCCCAACAGTAATATTAACTCCAAAATTCAAGATTCCAGCTCTAGCCGTTCGCTCAAATCCAAGTTGTACCAAATTTAGTACTTTTCGTACTCATAAGTACGAATTTCAAAAACTACTTCCATATCTCAATCCTACACTCCAACAGTAATCTCCAAATTTCTTGATTCCAAGGCTATCCGTTCGCTCAAATCCAAATTGTACCAAATTAAGTACTATTTAGTACTTTTCCTACCCATAACTAAAAATTTCCAAAATTTTATCAATCCTACAATTCAACAGGTATTTTAATTCCAAACTTGAGGATGGCAGCTACATCAGATCACCGAAATCCAAATTGTAGCAAATTTAGTACCATTTAGTACTTTTCGTACCCATAAGTACAAATTTTCAAAACAATAAGCTTAATTCCTAATTTCGTGATTACAGATATATCCGATAACTCAAATCCAAATTTAGTACTATTCGTATCCATAGTACGAATTTCTAAACCTACCTCTATCAACACTCCAATATCAATTTTAATTCCGAATTTCACGATTCCAAATGTATCCTATCACTGTAATCCAAATTTAGTACTATTTAGTACTTTTCCTACCCATAATTACAAATTTCCAAAACTTTATCAATCCTACACTCCAACAGTACTCCTTATTCCAAATCTCGGGTTTCCAGCTATATCCGTTCACCCAAATGCAAACTGTACCAAATTTGGTACCGTTTAGTACTTTCGTACCAATGAGTACCAATTTCCAAAATACCTCTATCCTGCACTCCGACAGTAATCCTAATTCTAAATTTCAGGATTCCAGCTCCATCGGTTCCCCCAAATCCAAATTTTACCTTATTTCGTACTATTTAGTACCATTCGTACCCATATGTACGAATTTCGAAAACTACCTCCATATCTCAAACCTACACTCCAACAGTAACAGTAATTCCAAATTTCAGAATTCCAACTTTATCGGTTCGCCCAAATTCAAATTGTTCAACTGAACTCTTTTATAAGTATAGATTATTTGTGTTAATAGTAATTTTATAGTAATTTACATCATTTGTTTATAAAGAAAAAATGTATTAGTTCTTTTTTCTATGCCTTTCTATGAGTTTTCATATAGAAACAAGCTCATTAATATTTGTCATATAGAAAAAATCATATTGTTTATATAATTTAAATGTAAAAACAATAATATTATTTATTTGAAAATGTTGCTCTTTTTAGGCGAAGATAATTTTTAGTATTAATTTTTAATTAATTTCTCGTTGGAAATCGAGCTTAATGATCAATAAATAATAATAACAAACAAAATGAAAACAGCAAAATAATATGTTTTGTAATAATTTAATGAAGAACTTTATTATCGTTTAGACATGCCTATGATATTTTGACCAATTGTTTGGAATAATCAAAATTTAATTTATTGCTAATTTCTATATTTTTTTTATTATACAAACCTATCTTCTCTGCAGTTTTTTGTTTATAAAGTAAAACCATAAAAAATGTTTAGAAATAAATATTTTAAAAATAATTGCCAAAATAACACATGTTTAATTTAAACAAATGGCAACGTGATTTCTACATTTCCTGTCGTGAACCAACCAAAAAAATAAAAAAAACAATATTCAACAATTTACTCAATTAAAATGTCAGACTATATACATATATAAAGGCATAAACTATGTATGTATTTTAAATGTTTTCAAGTGAACAACGATTGTTTATTTCCAAGTCTTTGCGAATGAAATTAAGGCAGCAAATAAACCTCGTCAATCATAAACAAACAAAAAAATTGAAATAAACAACATGTGGTTTCAAAATGCAATTCAAGGTTAAAGAAAGAGCAAAAAGCAGACGATCAGACGAACAGACATTAAGACTGAAACAATTTAAAAATATGGATTTTTTTTACTTTAATATTGTCTCATCTTATATTCTTTGCCATAAAACCGCAACCATAAAATGTTTATATTTCTCTTTTTTTATTGCATGTCTCATTGCACACAGGGTCTTTGTCCTGGCAATCGTTTGAGAATATTAAATTCATACGATTCCGGTTGCTTCTCACCTTCGCCCTCCTCATCACCCTGCCCCTCCTTGGCAGCCAGTACAGCCACCTTAAATAGCTCCATATGTTCGGCGGATATCTATGAGAATACATCGATTATTAGTGGATCCGGTAGCAGTGGCATCAGTTCAAATAGCAGTAATAGCAGTGGACCTAGCGGTGGTGGCGGCGTTGGTAATGGTATTAGTGCCAGCCAAACCCAACTGAATACATCCAGCAGCTCCGCAGCAGCCACAAACTTGCAACAGCGCCATGGCACACGAAGGTCATGGCATGTGTCACCCAACAAGGTAAGTTCAAACTTTTTGACTTGTATGAAAAAAAACATGTAGTTTGTAAATAAATATATACATTGCAACATGTGTATTTGTCCAGGTAGATAGAGTAGATAGATGGGTAGCCTGCTGCCACATAGCTTTGGCAACTGACCACCAAAAGAAAAAAAAAACAAGGAAAGATTTTACCCTGTCTGGTGGTAAAATAACGTCATCAACCAAGATACCCACAATGTGAGATGAAGGAAATTTCTTCATTTCAAGCTTGGCTACATATGCTGGACTTTTTTGTGTGCATTTTTTTTTAAATTTTTCTTTTTGCTCTCAGCACTCAGGATAAAATTAAGGCAATTTTATGAACTGTGTGGAATGAAACAAATATATTTGAAATTCCTTCCATACAAAAATGGATGTGCAATTTTTATATAGAAAAAAAATCTTATTAAACTTTTTTTCGTACAGAAAAAAATTCATATAAAATGAAATTCGCATGATTTTTGATTTTTCTATATGAAAAAAAAATAATTATGATTTTTTTTATATAAAACGTTATATTAATTTTAATATAAAAAATCGTATGAATAGTTTTCGATATAAAAAAATCAAATGAATATTCTATATAAAAATTTGTATATGACTTTTTCTATATAAAATTCTCATAGGATTTTTTCTATAAAAAAATTATATGAAATTTTTTTTCTCAAAAAAAAATTTTCATGTTTTTTTTATAAAAATTTTGTACGATTTTTTTCCATATATAAACATTGTATATGAATTTATTCTATATATAAAAATTTTTATATGAATTTTTTATCTAAAAAATTAATATGAATATGTTTCTATATAAAAAACATATGTATGCATTTTTTATAAAACATTTCATATGATTTTTTTCTATATAAAAAATTTCATAAAAATTTGTCCTATACAAAACAATTTAATGTGATTTTTATTCTACATGAAACAATTTTACATGATTTATATTTTTTCTATATAATAAGATTTCATTTGATATATATTCATATGAAATATTTTTATAAAAAAATCAAATCAAAATTCCATATTATTTTTTTCTATATAAAAAAATTTCAAAATATTTTTTTTCTATATAAAAAGATCAGAAGATGTTTTCTATATAAATGTATGATTTTTTCTATATAAAACAATTTAATATGATTTTTTTCTACATAAAAAATCAAACGAATATTTTCTATATAAAACAAATTTATATTAAACAATTTCATAAGATTTTTCCAATATAAAAACATTCCATATGAATATTTTTTCTATATAAAAAAAAATCATATGATTTTTTCTATATAAAAGTTTTGATATGAATTTGTTTCAATATAAAAAATTTCATTTGAATTTTGTTCTATACAAAACAATTTCATTTGATTTGTTTCTACATAAAAAAATCATATGAATTTGTTTCTTTATAAAAAATTTCATATGAATATTTTTCTATATAAAAACTATTAAAATGGATATTTTCGATATATAAAAAAATTCATATGCTTTGTTTTTCTACATAAAAAACTTAATGAGCATTTTTTACAAATAAAATGTCATATGCATTTTTTCTATGTAAAAAATGTCATCTAATTTTTTTCTATATAACAAATTTTATGACTTTTTTCTGTATACAAATTCATATAAAAAATGTTATAAAGAATTTTCATTTGAACTTTTTCTATATAAAAAAATTATATGAATATATAATATAAACAATTTCAAATGAAAATTTTCTATATTAAAAAATATCATATTATTTTTTTAAAAAAAAAAAACAAAAAAAAATATTTTTTCTATAAAATCACAAGAATTTTTCCAATTTAAAAATATGATTTTTTTGAACTTTTTCTATATAAACAAATCATGTGAATTGTTTAAAATGGGCGTGCTAAAAGGATTTTAAAATAACGAGGGCATAGGGGAGGTATACCGTTTCCTCCAAAATTAAAAAAAAAATATATAGCCTTTTTTCACCACGGGTGTTCATGATGGCCATCGCTGTAAATTCTCTGAAAATAGGCTCAGTAGTTTCAGAGATATAACATATTTAAAAATGTGGGCATGGTCGGGTCTTTAAGCCCTAAATAAGTACCTAGGGTCGGAGATTCAACCACCGTTGTCTCGCAAATTTATTTTCTATGCCATACGTTAGTAAGTTTTGCAAAGACAGAGTTTTAATAAAATAGGGCAAAGAAATTCAACAAAATATATAGCCTATTTTCACCAGGGGTCATCCATTCTCTGAAATGAGTACATAGGGTCGGAGACACAACCACAACCACCATTGTCCCCAAATTATTTTTCTCTACGATACGTTCTTCAGTTTTGTTAAAATATCGTTTTCAAAAAATAGAGCAAGGGGGAGGTTCCCAGCCCCCTCCGAAATTCAACAAAATATATAACCTACTTTCACCACGGGTCTCCCAGTAGATTCTCTGAAATTTTCAAGAAAATTGGTTAAGCAGTTTTGATATATAAGCTATTTAAAAAAGTGGGCGTGGTCGGGTCTTTAGGCCCCAAATGAGTACCTAGGATCGGTGACACAACAACCATAGTCTCGCAAATTAATTTTCTCTCTGATAGGTTTGTCAGTTTTGCTAAAATAGCGTTTTTAAAAAATAGGGGGTGGTACCCCGCCCCCTCGGAAATGCAAAAAATATATAGCCTATTTTCACCACGGGTCCTCCCAGTAGGTTCTCTGAAATTTTCAAGAAAATCGGTTAAGCAGTTTTTGATATATAAGCTATTTAAAAAAGTGGGCGTGGTCGGGTCTTTAGGCCCCAAATGAGTACCTAGGATCGGTGACACAACAACCATAGTCTCGCAAATTAATTTTCTCTCCGGTAGGTTTGTCAGTTTTGCTAAAATAGCGTTTTTAAAAAATAGGGGGTGTTACCCCTCCCCCTCCGAAATGCAAAAAATATATAGCCTATTTTTACCACCGGTGTTCCCTGTACATTATAAAAAAATACAAACATACAAACAAACAAACATACTAACATACACACATTGTCTTTTATATATTAGATTTTTTATGAAGAAATTTTATGTGAATATTTTTCTATATAAAAAATCATAGGAATTTTTTCTATATAAAAAATCATATGCATAGTTTTCTATATAAAAATTCATATAAAATTTTTCATTTTTTTCATTTGAATTTTTTCTATATAAAAAGATGTCATATGTATATGTAATATAAAAATATTATATTATTTTTTCCAATATCAAAAAAGTCAAAATATTTTTTTCTAATTAAAAAATATCATAAGAATTTTTTCTTTATAAAAATATGATTTTTTTAAATTTTTCTATATAAAAACATCATATGAATTTTTTCTATATAAATAAAAAATTACATATGCATTTTTTGCTTTATAAAAAATATCATATGATTTTTCTATATAAAACAGTTTTATATGAACTTTCTCTATACAATACAATTTCATATGCATTTTTTTCTATATAAAAATTTCGTATGAATTTTTCTTTATGAAAAGATTTCATATGCATTTTTTTATATAAAAAATTTCAAATTAATATTTTTTATATTAAAAAATCATATTAATTTTTTCTATACACAAATAAAAATTTCAAAAGAATTTTTCTACATAAAAACATTTCATAAGAATTTTTCAATATAAAAAATTTCATTTGAATGTTTTTATATACAAAACTATTTTATATGATTTTTTTTCAATATAAAAAAATTCATATATATTTATTTCCATGCAAAAAATTTCATATAATTTTTTATATAAAAAGTTGTATGTTTTCGATATAAACGAATTTCGTATGCATTTTTTGCTATAAAAATGTCATAAAATTATTTTCAATATA
Source organism: Musca autumnalis (assembly GCF_047663935.1). Taxonomy (NCBI): domain Eukaryota; kingdom Metazoa; phylum Arthropoda; class Insecta; order Diptera; family Muscidae; genus Musca; species Musca autumnalis. The sequence continues at coordinate 44,280,556 of NW_027411977.1, read as the reverse complement.
AGAAATTTCATATAAATATTTCTCATATATACAAATTTTCACGTGTTTTTTTATATAAAAAGTTCATATGCATTATTTTCCTTTATAAAAAAATTGCATATATTTTTTTTTATATATAAAACAATTTTCTATCACTTTTTTCTATATAAAAAATTCTTATAAATTTTTTTTCTATATAAAAAGATTTCATATGAATTGTTTTCTATTTAAAAAATTTCAAATAAATATTTTCTATATAAAAAACCATATGATTTATTTCTATTTAAAAGTTGTTCATAAGATTTTTTTCTATGTAAAGAAATTTCATATAAATATTTTTTCAATAAAAAAATAAACATTTTTATAAAAATAAAATTATATAATTTTTTATTAAATTTTCTCGAGTGTATATAAATTTTGCATTTTATTACGCCTTACTTTTATGGTAATTTTTGAGACACTCACGCACATACCTTGGATGCTGTATTTTTTAGCATCTTTTATTCTTCCCTTTTTTTGTTTGACAACAAAAGCACGCAACATCCACTGAGTGAGAAAGTGTTGTTTTTTTGTACTTTTCTCTGTCTGCGGTAGCTTTATCCTCACAACACATGGCTGCCAGGCAGTCAGTGGAGGTTCCTGCGGAACATCATAATTTTTTTGCGTGCCATTGTCGCACTGTTTACATCAAGAGTCATGGCTGGCTACCATACGAGTACATCCAGCAGCCCAGTCCACACAACCGGTAGGCTTGTGTGGTGGCTCATTACCAACGCCTTACAAGTTTTGAAATTGTGGCGCCTTTTTTACTGGATTTTTGAAATTTTAACAAAACTACAAATTTTTTTCGAATCGTATTAAGATGATCATGAAGATGCTGATCATGATCAACAGCAGCATCAATTTGCCGGCCATGGTTCATGGTGTCTGGCAGTTTGGTATGTACATACATACAGTGTGTTCTCCATTCACATGCAAGTGAAAGGAGTCAATTTGCGCCAACATGATTTAATGGCAAATACCAGACCAGCAGAATCCAACCACCAAGCCTTTTATTTCTCATCCATATGTTATGTGAAAAATTTATTGTCGTTTATTTAGTTATTTGCACTTGAAATTGTCTAGAGCAACAACGTTTTTTTTTTTGTTTTTGTTAATGTAATGGAAAAATGTCAATGATTTGTTTATGTTTTCTTTGGCGATTATGATGCTTGATTACTGTAAGAGGATCTGTTTTTTGTGATGTTCAATTAAAAAATTATTTGAGGAGTGGTTGTGAATTGTGAAAATTCAAACTGGCTCAATTAGAAAGTTATTAAAAAATGGAAATGCCATTTCAAACATGAATCCTGGGGAAACGTGTGTAAGACACAACTTAAAAGGCCTCCTAAAAACCCGTATGCCTGCCCCGTATTCCTTACTTTAACATTAATGTTACTTTTTTCTTTTTTGTGTTCCTTTAAAATTGTTTTCTAACCTTAGGCCTTTAATTGAACGTTTTACCATAATCTGTCGAAGTTGAAGTTTCTTTTTTTCATTTTCTCATATTTTGCCTTTAACTTTAAAATTATGTATTTACTTATGTATGTTGTACATTGATTATGGGCAATTCAAGAGAACCCCTCCAAAGTAATCTTAAATTCCATAAACCTCCAGTAAGAGATAATACTGAAAAATTCCAGCGAAGAAAGAAAACAAAAAACAAACTGTGTTTGACACACATTTCAAAAATCCAACAGAAAACAATCACTCACAACAAAAGTACAAATAACACATAATCCACTTGAAAAAGTCTTAACAAATTGTAATTACAATACTTACGCTGCATATGATGTACGAGTACTGTACTGAAGCGTATTCGTACATGTAACGTACCACACATTCCAGCAAACCGCAAGCATGCACATAATCTATGAATGGTGGGCAAGCATATCACTGCATTCATTAAAAATACACTGGAAGAAAAAAATTAGTTATAGAAAAAGACATTTTTTATAGAAAAAAATCTTTATATAGAACAAGATATACTAATTTTTTTATGTATAACATATAACATAGAAAAAAATAGAAGAAAAATTCAGATGAAACTTTTTCTTATACAAAAAAAAAATCATAAAAATTTTTTCATATAGAAAAAAATTCATATGAAATTTTTTCAAATAGAAAAAATTCATATGAAATTTTTTCATATAGAAAAAAATGCATATGAAATTTTTTCATATAGAAAAAAATTCATATGAAATTTTTTCATATAGAAAAAAATTCATATGAAATTTTTTCATATAGAAAAAAATTCATATGAAATTTTTTCATATAGAAAAAAATTCATATGAAATTTTTTATATAGAAAATAGAGAAAAAAATTTCATATGAATTTTTTTCTATTTGAAAAAATTTCATATGAATTTTTTTCTATATGAAAAAATTTCAAATGATTTTTTTTTTGTATATGAAAAAATTTCATATGATTTTTTTTTGTATATGAAAAAGTTTCACATGAAATTTTTTCATATAGAAAAAAATTCATATGAAATTTTTTCATATAGAAAAAAATTCATATGAAATTTTTTCATATAGAAAAAAATTCATATGAAATTTTTTCATATAGAAAAAAATTCATATGAAATTTTTTCATATAGAAAAAAATTCATATGAAATTTTTTCATATAGAAAAAAATTCATATGAAATTTTTTCATATAGAAAAAAATTCATATGAAATTTTTTCATATAGAAAAAAATTCATATGAAATTTTTTCATATAGAAAAAAATTCATATGAAATTTTTTCATATAGAAAAAAATTCATATGAAATTTTTTCATATAGAAAAAAATTCATATGAAATTTTTTCATATAGAAAAAAATTCATATGAAATTTTTTCATATAGAAAAAAATTCATATGAAATTTTTTCATATAGAAAAAAATTCATATGAAATTTTTTCATATAGAAAAAAATTCATATGAAATTTTTTCATATAGAAAAAAATTCATATGAAATTTTTTCATATAGAAAAAAATTCATATAAAATTTTTTCATATAGAAAAAAATTCATATGAAATTTTTTCATATAGAAGAAATTTTTTATATAGAAAACAAATTCATATGAATTTTTTTCATTTTGTTATATAGAAAAAAATTATATGAAATTTTTTCATATAGAAAAAAATTCATATGAAATTTTTTCATATTAAAAAAAAAAACCATATAAAATTTTTTCATATAGAAAAAGAAATTCATATGAAATTTTTTCATATAGAAAAAGAAATTCATATGAAATATTTTCATATAGAAAAAAATTCATATGAAATTGTTTCATATAGAAAAAAATTCATATGAAATTGTTTCATATAGAAAAAAATTCATATGAAATTGTTTCATATAGAAAAAAATTCATATGAAATTTTATGAAATTTTTTCATATAGAAAAAAATTCATATGAAATTTTTTCATATAGAAAAAACTTCATATGAAATATTTTCATATAGAAAAAAATTGATATGAAATTTTTTCATATAGAAAAAAATTGATATGAAATTTTTTCATATAGAAAACAATTCATATAAAATTTTGTCATATAGAAAAAAATTCATATGACATTTTTTCATATAGAAAAATATTCGTATGACATTTTTTCATATAGAAAAAAAATGCATATAACATTTTTTCATATGAAATTTTTTCATATATGAAAAAATTCATATGAAATTTTTAGAAACAAAAGCATATAAAATTGTTTCATATAGAAAACAATTCTTATGAAATTTTTTCATATAGAAAAAAATTCTTATAAAATTTTTTCATATAGAAAAAAATTCACATGAAATTTTTTCATATAGAAAAAAAAATCATATGAATATTTTTCAGATAGAAAAAAATCATATTCAATTTTTTCATATAGAAAAATATTCGTATGACATTTTTTCATATAGAAAAAAATGCATATAACATTTTTTCATATGAATTTTCATATGAAATTTTTTCATATATGAAAAAATTAATATGAAATTTTTAGAAACAAATGCATATAACATTTTTTCATATAGAAAAAAATTCATATGAAATTTGTTCATATATGAAAAAATTCATATGAAAATTTTTCATATAGAAAACAATTCTTATGAAATTTTTTCATATAGAAAAAAAATCTTATGAAATTTTTTCATATAGAAAAAAATGCATATGAAATTTTTTCATATAGAAAAAAATTCATATGAAAATTGTTCATATAGAAAACAATTCATACGAAATATTTTCATATAGAAGAAAATGCATATGCAATTTTTTCATATAGAAAAAAAATTCATAAATATTTTTTCATAGAGAAAAAAATTCATATGCAATTTTTTCATATAGAAAAAAAATTAATATGAAATTTTTAGAAACAAATGCATTTTTTCATATAGAAACAAATTCAAATGAAATTTTTTCATTTAGAAAAAAATTCAGATGAAATTTTTTCATATAGAAAAAAATGCATATGAAATTTTTTCATATAGAAAAAAATTCATATGAAAATTTTTTATATAGAAAACAATTCATACGAAATATTTTCATTTAGAAAAAAATTCAGATGAAATTTTTTCATATAGAAAAAATTCATATGAAATTTTGTCATATGGAAAAAAATTCACATGCAATTTTTTCATATAGAAAAAAAATTAATATGAAATTTTTTCATATAGAAAAAAATTTATATGAAATTTTTTCATATAGAAAACAATTCATACGAAATATTTTAATATAGAAGAAAATTCATATGCAATTTTTTCATATAGAAAAAAATTCATAAATATTTTTTCATAGAGAAAAAAATTCATATGAATTTTTTTCATATAGAAAAAAAAATTATATGAAATTTTTTCATATAGAAAAAAATCATATGAAATTTTTTCATATAGAAAAAAAATTCAAATAAAATTTTTTCATAGAGAAACAAATTCATATTCTTTTCATATAGAAAAAATTGATATGAAGATTTTTCATATAGAAAATAAATCGTATGCTACTTTTTCATATAGAAAAAAATCGTATGAACTTTTTCCATATAGAAAAAAAATTATTTGAAATTTGTTCATATATAGAAAAAAAATTTATATGAAATTTTTTCATATAGAAAAAAATTCATATGAAATGTTTTCATATAGATAAAATTCATATGAAATTATTTCATATAGAAAAAAATATATATGAAATTTTTCATATAGAGAAAATTCATATGAAATGTTTTCATACAGAAAAAAATGCATATGAAATTTTTTCATACAGGGAAAACTAATTTTTCTTCAAATTATCACACTCTACTGTTATTGCTTTCTTCCATTGACTTCCTTTTCACATCATACGGCTTCTTCTTCTTCGCCCACCACACTTAATTGTACTCTTGGCCTTCCTCTATTATCTTCTCGTAATAATCAAGGTCTTCCCCGACCTCTTCTCGGCTCTTCTTCTTTCACAAATCCTTCTTCATCATTCTCTTCGATGACTTGCAGTATTGTGGCTTCCTCTTCTGGATCACTACTATTCTCATCAGCGGTGTTAAACACGTCTTCCTGCGAGGTGCGACGAACTTCTCCCAGTTCCGGACGTTGATTGTTTTCGTTACTTAAAACCACAAAACATGTTTCCTTATTGTCCAATCCTGCTTCGTCTTGGAAATTCAAATGAATAAATTTTCCATTCACAACAAACAAACTTTGCTCTCTCTTGGGCTTCATGGTAACAAAACCATCAGTGTCCTTGTTTTTTAAGCTATTCGATTTGAATATTGCTGTACATCACTTTTCAACAGCCTTGCTAATTGAAATAAAATTTCCACGCAGATCTGGAGAACACAAAATATCTTTTACACCTACTTCACATTCTGCATTAATGATAACTTCACCTTTTCCTCTTGTCTCTGCATTCTTCGTACTGTGTGAATTAATCTCGATTATTGCACACGTGCGAGGTTTCACCGCTGCCTAATTTTCATATGATTTTTCTTTCACATAGAAAAAGTTCATATGGAATTTTTTCATACAGAACAACATTTTTCTTTGAGTCTTGCTTTTTGAACATTGCACTTGCCGCAAGAATATGCCACAATCCGTGGCACGAAATTGAATGAAAAAAGAAAAACACAAAAAATTCTTAGGAAAAAAGTGATTGCAAGAAAAACAAATTGCCCACACATTTTGTGCACTTTGTTGTCCGTCGCTATGTCCATCAGTCAGTCACATGGATTTATTATATAATAATATTACTTTTTGTAAACAATTGGTGGAAAGGAAACCACAATTCGAAATCAATCAAAATCGAATGCATTCAAAATAAATTTACAACACGCAAGACAAAAAGTCAACGAAAAACTCAAAACCGCCTACGCGCCAAAATAATACAGAGCTTAGCCTTACCATAAAGCTCTCCGGGTTGCAAAGCAGTAATAAAATTCAATTGTGGTGAATGGGAAAAATCGTATTGAAAGACACTAATCTTGCAACTAATCAGATAGAATTGGATTTATTTGAATAAGAAGTTGTTAGGTTAGATTTTTGTTTGTCGTATGTCAAAGGAGGTGGGGGAATTGTGTATGAATGAAGGTGCGGATTTAACATTAAGCCGTAAACAAACACACACACTTATCCTCGTTTTGTTCTTTGAATTAATCTGAATGAAACCCCACTCCTGCCCAATCGACACTACATAATTTTCTTATGGCCGATCGAGCGGCGGGCTACCACAAACAACATGAATACGAATAATTGCTTTTAATGAATGAACGTACGAGCGAATGCATGAATGAGACATTAAATAAATAAATGAATGAAACGTGTTTTGATTCATGCCTACTTCTACGTTCCGATCATGTTGCTTTGCTGTTCTTGTTGCCGAGGCAGAAAGACACAGAAATTGATAAAAAAAAAGAAAAAAACAAATCCTACAGACAACCTCACTCACATTCATACAACAAACAAACTTCTTAGAATTTAGAGCGGAAATGTAAATTGTGTTAAACATAACACGCCTCTGCTAAGCACGATTTGACGACAACCGAAGCAATAACAACAACAACAACGGCAGCAAAAACTGCAATTTAAAATGCACATAAACTGAGACATTCGAATTGTTTTTTTGCTTTATTGAAATAAGCATTTAAAAATTTCCGAATATTTAGTTAATTTGAGTTTTCAAGACATTTCGTATGCTGCCCCTTGTGTACAACATTTACAGTTGCAATACGTTGACATTCGTTTGTGCTAAGCGCTTGTTTCACTTTGCAGCAGCAACAAGTTTCCTTAGATGTCAGTGGGTTGTACGGTTCGGCTGTTACAGCCAGCTAGCCCCTGTTGCGTTAATGTTGCTCTATCGCAGCCTAATTCCTTAAAGCCCACATATGGTCGGTCAGTAATGTGTCTGCATAAAAACTGCTGCTGGTTATGTCTGTCAACCCATTGGGACGATCGATGTCCAATGTTCGACAAATGTTGTCTATATGGTGGATTAAGAGTGACACAGTGTAACCATGTGGGAGTTTTGTGGAAAATTAGAAAATTTAATTTTTGTTTTTGCGAATTGAAGGTCATAAGTGGGTAACTAAGCAAGACTAGACTCTGGGAGATCCAACAAAATGAAAAAAACAAGCTTGGATTAAGTTATAAAAAAATGACATTTTTTGTCAAGGGCAGCTGAATCATGTCAAATGTAAGTACTCTCCAGAAGCTTGGCACAGATTAGAAAAAGTGTACATGCCGAAAGGTCTAATCCAAAAGGTTATGTTGTATAAGAAGCTTATGAATTACAAGATGGTGAAAAACGAATACGTGCCAAAATACGTGAACAATAGAGCTTCAGGATGAGCTGTTGCAATTATTCTTCTGTCAAGTTTATGACTAAGTTTTGAGAATTTCATCATCACAATGAGAACTTGAAATAAGTTGTCGACAATCCAGTAAAGCTATTGGAAGAAGACCTTCTCAAAAAACTCCAATGTGAACATTACGAGGCCTAGAAGACATTATGGAAGACCGAAGAACAAAGATCAAAAGCAATGCTTGCAGCATTGTCTGGTGTTTGGTACATAGATAGCGGTGCAACAACCCACATATGCAATAATCGAGATTTATTTATTTGAAGAATGCAATGAGAACATTAAGGTTATGACGTTTTTACAACCTCGTATCTCTGCCGATTAGATAAAATCTTAATTATAAGGTGATTTGATAAAAAAAAGCTCAAGTACAAATTCATTCGAAAAAATTTCTATATACAATTTTTTAAAAAGTTTTGAAGTCAATATAAACAGTTATATAACTAAAAATAAGCTTTGGAGCCACACGACATATCGAAAATGGCATAGCCTTTTGTTTCTCCCTAAATTTACCATCATATCATTATACCCTCAGCATTTATGCTAACGAGGGTATAGACCCCAAGTATGTTTGGACGAAATGTGTTTCAGACAATTTGGAGTTAAATAAGCAATGTCCGTCCGTTTGTCTGGCTGGCTGGAGCGCACGATAACTCTCGAACGGATCAACCGATTCGGTCTAAAATTTGGCTTTTGTAATATTTTGTCCAAACTTAGTTTAGGTTCGAAGGTGGGTTATATCGGTCCACTCCTTCCGGTACCTCCCCCACAAAAGTTCGAAAATGTTCGGAAAATTTGTGCGCACGATAACTCTTGATGGAAGTAACCGATACCAGATTTGGACGATGTTCCAATATGGGCTAAATCAGTCCACTCCTTCGGGTACCTCCCACACAACATTTCGGAAAAGTTCAGTTTAGGACCTGCTCCCGAACCGCTTTGATTTTTGTTGTAACAACTAGTATTCAGTTCCCCCCATACGAGGGTACAAGTTTCATCAGGTGCAAGTCCATTTTTCTTGAGAAAATAGCCTGAAAGATGCAAAAAGACCCTATGACACCGTGTGTAGTGGTTGGAGCGCAAGATAACTCTCGAACGGATCTGCCGATTCGGTCCAAAATTTGGCCTTCGTACCTCCCCCACGAGGGGAGGGCTTTGGTACAGGCACATCCACCTGTAGAGACCAGCAAGGTAATCTGGTAACAGATACAGATAGCGTGCTCAGGATATGGAAGGAACATTTCTCCAATCTGCTGGTATCCAATAGTAGCGAAGACGATGATACCACAGATTCAATCCCAGGATATGGTATAGAATGTATACCGCCCGGCCAAGATGAGGTAAAAACAGCAATCAACTGGCTGAAGAATAATAAGGCAGCAGGAGCCGATGGCTTACCAGCCGAGCTGTTTAAAACCGGAGGCGACGCGCTGATAAGGTGTATGCATCAGCTAGTTAGCACCATCTGGCAGAAAGAACGCGTACCTGACGATTGGAACCTGAGCATCCTATGTCCCGTCCACAAGAAAGGAGATAAGTCTGTATGCTCCAACTATAGGGACATAAGTCTTCTCCCTATTGCCTATAAGATAGTGTCAGGGATATTGTGCGAACGACTAAAGCCAATGGTCAACGAAATAATTGGACCATACCAATCTGGCTTTAGACCTGGCAAGTCCACCATTGACCAGATATTTACCCTGCGGCAAATCCTAGAGATGACCCAAGAGATGCAGATCGACACATTTCACCTTTTTGTCGATTATAAAGCAGCATTAGACAGTCCCCTCCGATCAAAGGTATTCCATGCAATGTCTGAATTTGGTATCCCCGCAAAGCTCATCCGGCTTTGTAAGATAACTTTAACTGATACGAGGTCCTCAGTTAAAATTGGAAAGAACCTCTCCGAAGAATTTTGTACCAAAAGAGGTTTCAGACAAGGAGACAGCCTTTCGTGTGACCTATTCAACATTTTGCTGGAAAAGGTAATACGAGATGCAAATGTCAAAAGAAATGGCACAATTTACACCAATAGCCACATGTTACTTGCCTATGCTGCTGCCATAGACATCATGGGACGATCAGTAGAGGAAGTAACTGATACCTTTAGGAAGGTCGAAGCAGAATCTGCGAAAGTGGTTCTGGCGGTAAACGGCGAAAAAACCAAAAGCGTCCATAGAGCTCGGACCAACTGTGGAAGTTGGTACCTACAATTTTGAGGTAGTTAAAGACTTCGTCTACCTCGGCACTGCCATAAACACAATAAACAACATCAGTTGTGAAATAAGAAGAAGAATTGAATTGGCCAACAGATGCTACTATGGTTTAAGTAAGCAATTTAAAAACAAAGCCACATCTCGTCCAACAAAAATAACACTTTACAAAACGCTGATACTACCCGTGCTAATGTATGGCTCCGAAGCCTGAGTACTTACGCAGTGCTTGGTGTGTTTGAGAGGAAAATTCTTCGAAAGATCTACGGGCCGATTTGCGTTGACGGTGAATATCGACGTCGTATGAACCACGAGCTCTATCAGCTATACAAATACATGAATATAGTTAAACGTATCGAGATGCAACGATTGCGTTGGCTAGCCCATATCATGAGAATGTGCGATGATGAACCCCCTAAAAAGCGTATGAATACATGTCACATGGCGGTGCACGCAGAATCGGCAGGCCTAAGCTTCGATGGAGCATACAAGTGGATGAAGAAATGAAAAGGCGCGGTATTCCAAAAAGTCAAGCGAAAAACAGAGAGGAATGGAGATCTTTTCTTAGTTCGGTCTATGGAACAAATGTTCTGTAATGGGCCATCTAAGTAAGTAAGTACCTCCCCCACGAAAGTTCGAAAATGTTCGGAAAATTTGTGCACACGATAACTCCTGAAGGAAGTGACCGATGTAATCCATACTTTGCACATCCTAATATATCTACCAGATATAGATCAGTTTCGAATATGGACTATATTTGTCTAGTTCACTTCAAGTTCACTTTAAGAACTGCTGTCGAAGCACTTTTATTTTTGTTGAAGCGATTTGCATTTGCTACCTCCATTACCACGGTAAAAGTGGGGGCAAGTCCACATATTTTAGGAAAACAGCCCGAAATGTGTAAAAAACCCCTGGTCTCCATATGTGGTGGTCGGAGAGCACGATAACTCTCGAACTGTTCAACCGATTTGGTCCAACATTTGGTTTTGGGAAAAACGGTCCACAACTTTCGGTACTTCTCCCCAATATATAAAAATGTCACTAAAATGCTAGGACGATATCACTTGAATGGGGCAAGAAATTTGGTCCAAACTTTGGATCTCCTAATATTTTGTCAAAATTTAGTTTAACATCTAAAATAGCCCATATCGGTCCTCCCTAAAGGTACCTCCCTCACAAAAGTTCAACATTTGTGTCTTAGTGCAGTTAATTCCTAATCCACATTGTCGGCAAGTTCCAAAAAGGGCTACAACATTCTGAAGAGACCTTCAATACATTCGATCTGTCCGTAGGTGAAAGTTTCATATCACATTGGCTGAGGATATATATCTGTCGGCAAAGCCTACTGACGCCTTTTTACTTGTTTCATAGTAGGCTGCTTTTTCTAGAGGAGGGTTACTAACCCTGTGCCCAAACCCAAGCTTTTAACGTTCTTATGGGTGAACGCGCGGCACATTTTAGCTCACTACCTTTAACGGGTGTTGAAGGCAGCTACCCCAGGTGACACCACGGGGAGGTCAGTGTCCACTTGAGATGAAAGAGGGACCAAGATAAATTCTGGACTTTGCCATGTTAAAGCCGGTCAGGACCGTTCCTTGGTATCTTTCAACCCCTACGTCACCCTAACATATAATGACATAATGCGACGGTATCACATATTGTCAATATTGATGACCTACTCCTCACGTCTGAAAATAAAGAAAAGCACGAAAAATCATCTCCGGCAAATACGGTCTCGGTAACAAGATTATTGCGTAACTATCAACAGTGTAAAATGTGAATTTGGCAAAAATTCTCTTAAATTTGCGGGTCTTATCTATGAACACATCTTCGACTTTCTTAAGAACATTATATTTAAGAGCTTATTCCTAGTCCAGGACGTGTTTCTGCATTTCTTCAGTATATGCCTCAAACTGTTTATGTAAAGCTGAAAAATGCTGCTAATTATCAATTTTAATTTAAGAATCATTTGGTTTGGTCTCATTACCCCCTGGCAAAGAATATTTTCTTTAAATTTGTATGACATTTGTTTTTACAATTTATCCCACTGTCCTTTATGTTACTTAATTTTGTTTTGTTTTTTGGCGAAACAACTACAAATTGTTGTAACTGAAATGGCAAATCAAGTAAAGAAACCAACAAAACTAACTGTATGCCTACCCCAATGCATCCTATGTATGTATGTAGGTGATGGTGATAGGAGCTGTCGTCTTGATGGGGTATAGCACAACCAAAACAATGGCATCATCTTCATGTCCTTTCCTTTTACGGTTATTTGTAGTTTTTCTTTTAGTTTTTTCGTAAAACAAAATTAAAAGAAAAAAGCATTTAAACACCCGGTGAGGAAGACAAAACGCCAATTTTTTATCATTCTCGGTGATGGTGTTTAAAAGATGTCATTAAATGTGGTTGGTTGGTTGTTTTCGTTACTCTGTCTGTCAGTCTTGTTGTGGGTACTGTCCCAAAAATGGCATGGATGACTTTCAGGCTTTGAAGCTTATTAGAGTTGTTGTTGTACCCAAAATAAGTAACGTCTATAAATATCATAGACTCGTTTTTTTCTGTTTGGCTGGTCTCATCAGCCCGGCTTACTGGGTTTCCGTAAACATTGACAAGGCAAAATTTTTGTTTGTAAAATTGCAGACATTGCATTTGAAGTTTTGTTGTATTTTTTCGGGTTGTGATGCGGATGACAATGATGATGATCATCTTTTTCTGTTCAAAGGTGGGTTGGGGGGTTAGATATTGTCATAAACATTGTCTACTAAGTTTTTAAAATAAACTCAACGTAAAATGACACTAAATTTGAAATAAAAAGAAAAATATAACGTATTTCTGTAATATGACTAGGCGGAGCATATTGCATGTACAGATGTATTCTCCCTTCATTTGTTTATCATTTTATACTCATGTGTATTTTCATGAGAAAATTTTAATCTAGAAAAAAGTATGAAATTTATCTTTTGAGAATTTTTAGTGAGAATAAAAAATATAATTGCAAGATTCTATAGAACTCAATGTTTGTTGGAAATGTGACTTCAGCGAATATGCAAGTATCTTTGTATATGAAAATAAGTCATTTTTGGAAATATTTGAACTTCGTGAATTTGCGTAGAATTCAACAAAAAAATTGTTTACGTGAAAATTCTGCAATTTTACAAAATTTCTTAGAATCCAGCTAAGCTGAATAATGTAACAATCTTTGTATGGACTTGGCCAGCAATGTCACGTTCACCTCCACGTTAAAAAGTCATGGGTTTAGGTGGTGTATTCTCCGAGACCTACCCTCTGTATAACTAACAATAATTATTAAAACATCAACCAATTACCTTCAATTCAATTACTGACTGCCTGACCTGTTTGTTTTATTGGGCAAAATAAAAAACTAACACATGACTCTTTTTTAATACGCTTTACGCTCCACCCTCAATTTATTATTAACTTGGCAGACAAACGCCTTTCTTATCCGAACAGCACAATGAAAACAGCTGTCTGGCTAATTTGTTCTGCCATAATATAAATATTTTCATTAATTTCCATTTAATCATTAAATGACTGACTGGCTGGACACAATTTGTTTCGCTCACCAGAAAGGAGCAACAACAAAAGCGGTGTAAACCATCCCAGTTTTTATAACGAAAAAATATTATTTCAACCTAAATTAGTCAATATTTTTCCGCTGAGTTTTAGCCCCTCTTACCATCCATCCATCCAATGGAAAAACTTTCTTTGTAACAAAAATAGAAAATTCTTTCCTTTCGTGTCATCCTTAATAAAGTTATAAACTTTGTTTTTTTTTGTTTACATTCGATTTTTAGTTTTTGCCTTATTGTCTGCTTGGTCTCTCGGTTCTTTTTAGGGAGTGGTAATGTTAGAGGTTATCAATATATTCTGTCTATCCATATTCCATGGTTGTTTTTAGAGAAAAGAAAGTTGTGAAAACCAATGATTTATTGTGTAAAGTCGTCTAAATGTCTTGACAACTGACCTGTTCCATATTTTTTTTTGTCAAGATATGGTTTTGCTTGAGGTTTATTATCAACAAAAGGGGATTTTTTGAGGTGGCAATTTCCCATTGATATCACCGAGCGTGAGAGAGGGGGGAAAGACGAAGGAAGGAAGTTTAACAAATGGCTGATAATGTTTGTTTACGTGCTGATAGCCATATTCATAACCAAAGTAAACTGGAATTTCGTTTACTTAGCAATTGTTATTTATAAAATTCTTTGTAAAAACTTACCAGTTATGGTTTCGTTGAAACTCATATAAACCACGTAATTTTGAATACTGTGGGGGCCATGTAAGAGAAAAGAATGTAAAAAATAATATTTAAATTAAAAAAAATGTGGATAAAGAATCTGCTATAGCAGGTTGATCTGGCAGTTAACGTCAATATGAACGATATCATGGTATCAACGCGTCTCATCTCCTTCTTGATAGAGCCCCATAACCCGAACACACTATCTGCACGTTGTACCATCCATCTCGATGAGAGAGTGTAAATTAATCAGGATCACTCTCAATGTGATGACCAAGTTCGAAGGAACATACAATGACTCGCCCAAGAGAAATCATGACTTTAATAAGCTCCCTTTCATACCGATGACCAAAGTAGGGATAAGTAATGAAAATCAATAATCGATGTGTCGACTTTTCGATTTTTGTCTAAAAAGTGCGATTTTTCGGTCTGAGATTCAGTTGTCCTAAACTTCGAGGGGAACCGCAGAAAATCCCTTATTTTTCGATTTTTTAATTTGTTACCCTTTGTTTTGATGATCAGAAAACTGTAAAACCGCCAAAGTCAACTAAAATCTATGGGCAAAATTTCCCTCCAGCAAAAAAATTGATTAATCGAAAGTCGACTTAGCTATCCCCAGACCGAAGAGGCCATGTTGAATTCAGTGGCAACATCGACCCCTATAGCCCCTAAAAGCCACATCAGGAACAATGTTGGCTTGATTCAAAGCCCAATGCATAATTTACCTCTTTCGCAAGCAACGCTCTCTTCAAAGGGAGTCTCTTCCACCACCCAGATGTATAGAAAAAATTTTAGCCATTTGATAAAAAAATTCAAAGATTCAATCAAAAATTTATCGATTTTCCGGTGATAAAAAAATTGTCATATTGACAAAATTCGATAAAATTATTTGATCACAAAGTAAAAATACAACTGATAAAATATTTCACATATTGACAATAATATTTATCAAAATATTCCACATATTCCATTTTATCAGTTCAATATAAAAAATCGATAAATATTTTATTCAATATGTGAAATATTTTATCACTTGTATTTTTACTTTTTATCAAATAATTTTATCGAATTTCGTCAATATGATAATTTTTTTATCGTCGGATTTTTTTTTCTGTGTAAGAGACCCCTCAAGGTCGAAGGATGTTAAGTCAAGAAAGATGAAACAGTCCCAGATAAATTCAAGGATGTGAACTCTGACCTGGAACTGGCCTATGTACCCGGGCATGTGGTTTCTGCCAAAACCAACCCTTATTTCTCAAAGAAAACGGTTAGGAGAGTTAGGTCAAAGGAGGAACCACACCCCAAGCAGCAAAGGTACCACTTCCAAAGTGGTCTCATAAGCTAACCTAAGCCACAAGGTATTCCGGGTCACTTCTCACGGGTAGCAATGCCAAAAAGAAACCAGAAGACCAATGGTGTTACCAGATAAACTACGAGTGGCAGTCATCGATAGAGCTGAATATGATGGAAAATCGATGGCTGCAATTCGGTAGCCCTAACCCCTACAGAGCAGTTAAGGTCATATCTTAGGAAAAAGGTATACCTAGAAATTCTTACTAAAAAATAGGCGGCCTTGGCGAACTCTGTGAAAGGTGCCAAAAAGCGGCTATAAGTGTAAAGGAGATTCTCTGTAGAAGGATTTTCGCAACAAGGTTGCCATCCGATTTGGACCCTGCATACTCGGTAGGCAGAATACCAATCTCTAGGTTAGTTCATGGAAATTGGTTAGGCACAGTCCGGAGAATGGGGGTCTTGTCATCAGGTTGCCAACAGATACTCAGGGACTAGAATATTTAAGGACTCGCGTGGGCAAACTGCATTTTGGTCTATGATAGATAAGATTTCGACCAGCACCACTTCACTTGGTCTTCTATGAGAAAAACTCGTGGTCTTCTGTGAGAAGACCCTGTGGTCTTTTATGAGAGGGCACTCTTGGTCTTCTATAAGAGGGAGTTGTGGTCTTCAAGGAGAAAACCTGGGGTCCTTTATCAGAAGACCTTGTGGTCTTCTATACGAAGCCTCCCTAGTTTTCTAATAGAAGACTTGTTAGTCCTCTATGAGAAGACACTGCGAACTTCTATAGAAAGACCTCGTGGTCGTCTACAAGAGCGACTTGTGGACTTCCACGAGCACACCTTGTGGTCTTCTATGAGAAGACCTTGTGGTCTTCTATGAGAAGACCTTGTGGTCTTCTATGAGAAGACCTTGTGGTTTTTTATGAGAAGACCTTGTGGTCTTCTATGAGAAGACCTTGCGAACTTCTATAGAAAGACCTCGTGTTCTTCTATGAGAAGACCTTATGGTCTTCTATGAGAAGACCTTGTGGTCTTCTATGAGAAGACCTTGTGGTCTTCTATGAGAAGACCTTGTGGTCTTCTATGAGAAGACCTTGTGGTCTTCTATGAGAAGACCTTGTGGTCTTCTATTAGAAGACCTTGCGGTCTTCTATGAGAAGACCTTGTGGTCTTCTATGCGAAGACCTTTTGACCTTCTATGAGAAGACCTTGTGGTCTTCTATGAGAAGACCTTGTGGTCTTTTATGAGAAGACCTTGTGGTCTTCTATGAGAAGCCTATGTGGTCTTCTATGAGAAGACCCTGTGGAATTTTATGAGAAGCCGTTTTGGTCTTCTTCTATGAGAAAACCACAAGGTCTTAGACCACAAGATCTCATAGAAGAGAAGCCCTTGTTGTCTTCTATGAGAAGACCTTGTGGTCTTCTATGAGAAGCCCTTTTGGTCTTCTATGAGAAGCCATTGTAGTCTGCTACGAGAAGACCTTTTGGTCTTCTATGAGATGCCCATGTGATCTTTTATGAGAAGCCGTTTTGGTCTTCTATGAGAAGACCTTGTGGTCTTCTATGAGAAGACCTTTTGACCTTCTATGAGAAGAACGTGTGGTCTTCCAAGATAAGATCTTGAGGCCTTCTATGAGAAGACCTTACGGTGTTCCAAGAGAAGGCCTTGTGGTGTTGCAAGAGAAGACCTTCTCTAATTAGACCATTAGGTATTTTCTAAAAAGACCCTTAGGTCTTATCTAAGGCGAATCCTTTGGTCGTCTCTAAGAAGGCTCTTTGATCCTCTCTAAGACCAACCTTTCGTTTCCTATAAAAAGACCTCTAGGTCTCCTCTAAGAAGACCTGTGGTATTCTATATGCAGAGCTTTGGTCTTCACTAAGAAAACCAGTTGCACTTCTCTTAGAAGAATATTTGGGCTCCTCTAAGAAGTCCTGTTGGTCTTCTCTAAAAATACCCTATGGTCCTCTCTAAAAAGATCATTTGGTCTTCTTTAAAAAAAACCTTTTTGGTGTCCTATATGAAGACCCCTTGGGTCTTCTCTAAGAAGATCCCTTGGTTCTTCTCTGTGAAGATCCCTTTGGTTCATCTCCGTGAAGATCCCTCGCGTCTTCTCAATGAAGATCCCTTGGTTCATCTCTGTGAAGATTCCTTGGTTCTTCTCTATGAAGATCTCTTGGGTCTTCCCTATAAAGACTTCTTCTCTAATAAGACCCTTTGGTCTTCTATAAGAAGACAATTTAGTTTTCTCTAAGAAGGCCCGTTAGGTCTCCCTAAGAAGACCCTCCTCTAAGAAAACCCATCGATCTTTTCTAAGATGACCCTTTGGTCTTCTCTAATTATACCATTAGAACTTTCCTAAAAATACCCTTAGGTCTTCTCTAAGGCGAATCCTTTGGTCTTCTCTAATAAGACTCTTTGATCCTCTCTAAGACGAACCTTTCATTTCGTATAAAAAGACCCCTTGGTCTCCTCCCTCTAAGAAGTCCTGTGGTATTCCATATGCAGAGCTTTGGTCTTCCCTAAGAAGAACACTTAGTCTTCTCTTAGAAAAAACATTGGTCTTCTCTAAGTATACCCCTTAGCCTTCACTTCGAAGAACATTTGGTCAACTCTTAGAAGAACATTTTGTCTTTTCTAAGAAGACCTGTTGGTCTTCTCTAAAAAGGTCTTTTGGTCTTCTATAAGAATACCCTTTGTTCTCCTCTATGAAGACTCCGTTGGTCTTCTCTATGAAGTTTCCGTGGTTCATCTCTGTGAAGATTCCTTGGTTCTTCTCTATGAAGATCTCTTGGATCTTCCCTAAAAAGACTCTTTGGCCTTCTCAAGGAAGATCCACTGGTCTTCTCTAATAAGACCCTTTTATTTTCTATAAGAAGACAGTTTAGTTTTCTCTAAGAAGGCCCTTTAGGTCTTCTCTAAAAAAACTCTTTGGTCTTCTATGAGTATACATTGTAGTTTTCTTTAAGAACACTATATGCTCTTTTTGAGAAGACCTTCTTTTTTGACAATACCTTTTGGTCTTTAAGAAGTCCATTTGGTCTTTGATATGACACAAAAAAATTAGTTTCATCGAAACCGCTGTTCTTTATTAATGAAATAACAATTGCACATCTTGAGTATTGATTTCTTCTGCAAAAACATCTGCCTATTGATTACCTATCATCCCTCTGTGATGATGTTGTGATGTTACCTATTGATTCTTAGCCAATTTCTTTCGTTTGGTAATTAAACGAAACTAATTTTACTAAAATTGCCGCCACAATTGAGAACAATACCAAAAACAAAGACCATGTCAAAATAATTAAATTGTTGCTGGCACGGCACAACAACTGTTATTGAACCTTTGTTCGTCACACTCTAAAGTGAGTGAGTCATTACCGGATATCGATATAAACAAAAACAGCAGTTGTTCTTTAAATTTCGATTTTTGTTTTATGACACTCTACTAACACCTCTTGACAAATGAATATTTGAAATGGAATGCCTGGAAACATCAGGCTGGCTACCTGGTTTATAATATTTTTCGTCAAATCATCATCAGCAGCCGATCAAATTTTGCAGATGGCTGCAGCTATTTGGCACGTCAAACTCTCCAACATATGCGGGTAGAAAGAAATAGCACACGATGTCTGACTGTGAGAGCCATAATTTCGTTGTGGATCTTTCGCAGAGGCTGTGTGTGTGTGATGAGTTCTTTGTTGTGCTGCTGTTGTTTGTGACGTTTGACCCGTGTTATATGTCACAGTCATAACCATTCATGATGTGAGTGTGTCCGTGTGTGTGAAGTGGATAACAAAAGATTTTTCCTTTCCCTTTGTTGTCGGTTCGCCCAATGAAGGTCATGCAATTTTATGACAGTCGTTTTAAGGATTTTTATTTATTTTTAGGATTTCTTTTTTATTTGTTTCAATTTTATTGAATTCTTTTGTTTTGAAAGGTAAGAAAAAACCATGTTAAAATCATTGTTTTGTCCTAACGCTCAAAGAAAACCTTGACATTGCCGGTAGCATTCATCCATGCATGCCATGATGTACTTGAGCAAGTCTGCTGAGATATTTGCTTCGTGTTATACAAAATTCTGCACAATGGCTGCATACTTTCCTCCGTACCCCCATTATTACTAGAAAATCTCAAAGGACCCTACGCTGTAAAGAAATGTCTGCAAACATAGTGGAAATGTTATTGAACTTCGAATGGCCAAAACGAAGAAGAAGAAGAAAAAGAAGAAAAGTAAATAGTATTGGTTCTTGGACACCTCCTACATTTCTTCTACTGTCATTACTGCTGCGACTGCTGCAGTTGGTGAATTGAAAGGGGCCTTAGCAAAACAAAGCCTGAAAAATTCCAAATAAAATAATAGCTATGGCAAAATTAGGTATAAAATTGCAAAAATTTTTCAATTCAGCTTAGCTGAATATGGACATTACAGCTATTTACCCATTTCACGCATATCATATGTTATTATAAATTATTTGTTCAAGTAATATCGTTAATATTGTCAAATTCAGCTAGCTGAATACCGACACTTTCAAACGCTTGTATTAATTTGCAATCACAACACATTTTCAAATAATTGTTTTAATATTTTTCTTTGTATTTTGTAATTCAGCTTAGCTGAATTTGAAAATTCAGCAATCAGTTGAAGTAATAATATCTTAAAACCCCTTAACTAGTATATATTTTGGTAATTCAGCTTAGCTGAATATGGTTATTTTAATTTTTTCAATACTATTTTTGTATAATTGTTGAAATTTTGCAATTCAGCTAAGCTGAATATTCTAATTGAGTATTCAATTACGGTAATAATGCATTAAAAACCTTAATTAGTATATATTTTGGCAATTCAGCTTAGCTGAATATGGTTATATTAATCATTAAACACTTTTTGATAGTCATTATTTCATTATCAAATACACTTGCAACTAATGCGGTTGAAAATTTAGAATCCAATCCAGCTAAAATAATGTCTCCATTTTCTTAGTGAGTCATTTAATATCTATTTTAATATTGTCAAATTCAGCAAATCTGAATAGCGACATTTTCAAACGCTTGTATTTAATTGCATTTTTAATACATTTTCAAATAATTGTATTAAAATTTTTCTTTATATATTTTTTTTAATTCAGCTTAGCTGAATTTGGGAATTCAGCAATCAGTTGAAGTAATAATATCCTTATAACCTGAACTAGTATATATTTTGGCAATTCAGCGTAGCTGAATATGGCTATTATACTTTTTCAATACTATTTTTGGATAATTGTTGAAATTTTTTAATTCATATTTTGGCAATTCAGCTTAGCTGAATATGGTTGAACATTATTAATCGGCTCTTAAATATCACAATTTTCATTAAATATTTCTTTTTCATTCAGTAATATTTTTGGCAATTCAGCTTAGCTGAATATGGTTATTTTAATTCTTTTCAATACTATTTGTGTATAATTATTAATATTTTGCAATTCAGCTAAGCTGAATTTTCCAATTCAGCATTCAATTATCGTAATAATGCATAAAAATTTTAATTAATACATATTTTAGCAATTCAGCTTAGCTTAATATCTCTATATTAATCATTAAACACTTTTTGATATATATTATTTCATTATCAAATATATTTGCACCTAATACGGTTTTTTAATCGGCTCTTAAATATCTCTATTTTCATGAAATATTTATTTTTCAATAATATTTTTGGTATTATTGTTGATATATTCTAATTCAGCTGTTCTGAATTATACAATTCAGTATTCGATTAACGCCATAATGCATAAAAATCTTTATTTGGTATATATCTTGGTAATTCAGCTTTGCTGAATATGGTTATTTTGATCATTTTATCATTTTTGCTAACCAATATTTTCAATTCTGCTAAAATAATGCATCCATTTTTTAGTGAGCCATTTGATATCTATTTTCAACTAATAGTATTGGTATTATGGTTGATATTTTGCAATTCAGCAAAGCTGAATTCCATTATTTTAATACGGGAACATTTTTAGATTATTTTTATAACATTTCTAATTGCTAAATATCTGGTATTTTACAATTCAGCTAAGCTGAATTTTATTATTTTGATAATAATGCATGAAAATATTTATTTGGTATACATATATCTTGGTAATTCAGCTTTGCTGAATATGGTTGTTTTTATAATTTTACCATCCTGGCTAACCAATATTTCCAATTCAGCTAAAATAAAGCCTCCATTTTTAGTGAGCCATTTAATATCTATTTTCCACTAGTAGCATTGGTATTATGGTTGATATTTTGCAATTCAGCTAGGCTGAATTCCATTATTTTCATAAGAGAAAATTGTTTAATTATTTGTATAATATTTTTAATTGCTAAATATCTGGTATTTTGCAATTCAGCTAGGCTGAATTTTATTATTTTGATAAAGGGAGGTTTTTAGATTTTTCTTATTAATTTTTCGTTGCTAAATTTCTGATATTTTGTAATTCAGCTAAGCTGAATAATAAAAACATGTTATATTCAAACTTTTTTTAAGTATAAAATCATCAAAATATCCTATTCAGCAAGCTGAATTGGCCTAAATTTTGATTAGCTTAAGTTTATTATTAAAAGATTAAATTAGTTTTAAATGGAACAATTTTTAGAAATTTTTGTTTTTATTTTTTTATTTCTAAATGTCTATAGACAATATTAATATATTATATTAAATAATATATTATTTTACAATTCAGCTAAGCTGAATTCCATTATTTTGATAAAGCATATTTTACACGAAAATCTGTATTTGATATATATTTTGGTAATTCAGTTTTGCTGAATATGGTTATTTTGATCATTTTACAATTTTTGCTAACCAATATTTCCAATTCAGCTAAAATAATGCCTACATTTTCTTAGTGATTCATTTAATATCTATTTTCAACTAATAGTATTGGTATTATGGTTGATATTTTGCAATTCAGCAAAGCTGAATTCCATTATTTTGATAAGGGAACATTTTGAGATTATTTATTATTAGTTTTATTTGCTAAATATCTGGTATTTTGCAATTCAGCTAAGCTGAATTTTATTATTTTGATAAAGGGCGTTTTTTAGATTTTTCTTATTAATTTTTCGTTGCTAAATTTCAGATATTTTGCAATTCAGCTAAGCTGAATAATAAAAAACATGTTATATTCAAACTATTTTAAGTATAAAACCATCCAAAAATCCTTTTCAGCAAGCTGAATTGACCAAAATCTTGATTAGCTAAAGTTAATTATTCAAAGATTAAATTAGTTTGAAATGGAACAATTTTGAGAATTTTTCGTTTTTATTTTTTTATTGCTAAATGTTTGTTATTTTACAATTCAGCTAAACTGAATTCCATTATTTTGATATAGGATATTTTTGTTTAGATTTCTCTTTTTAATTTTTCGTTGCTTAATTTCAATTTTTCAGCTAAGATGAATAATAAATACATTTTATATTCAAACTATTTTAAGTATAAAACCATTCAAAAATCGTTTTCAGCAAGCTGAATTGGCCAAAATTTTGAAAAGCTAATGTTATTTATTCAAATTTTAAATATCTCACAATTCAGCATGGCTGAATTAGTATTTAAAATGCATTAAAAATAAATAAAACTATTAAATTTTTGTGCTATTAATTTTATTATGTGCCCATAAAGGCCTCCCACAGGCTCTTCAATGAATCAGTTGGTCCTCTTTACCTTTACTAGCCATTTGTTGCCTGCCTTAGTAGTACTAAGGCGACCTCTACAAACAAATTATAATCCTTAAAACGGAAAGGAAAACAAAACAAAAAAGCAAAACATCCACCACCCACATATGTAAATAAAAAATAATATACCGCTCTCTTTGACTCTCTCTCTGTCAGCAATTAAGGTCATGCGCACAAAAACTGAGAAATGACAGGCCAAAGGATAATTCAGAAAAAGTGTATGTTTACTCTGCAATAACAATATGCCAGCGAAACAGTAGTATTTTTCATAGTTAATGACATAGACAAAATATTCGGAGAAAATTTGTGAAATACGGGAAATATTTTTTTTAAAAATTTTTTTCTTTAGAAAATGTACAAATTTTAATAAAAAGAATTTACAAAATCACAGTGTTCCATCAACGTGTAAAACAACTGCCAATATTTTTACAAACTAAAACTATTAGAAACTTTATTTTCTAAGAACTTTGTTTAATATAAAAGCGAAGAAGAAGAGTAGAAGGAGAAAATCAATAACTTCTAGTACGTTTTGAAATGTTTGCTGCCAGCCAGACATTCCTTATAATCCTGTGGAACGGTGTGTTGCTTTGTTGTGTGTGTGAATGAGTGTGTGGTGCAAAAGGTGTGTAACAAATTCCTAGTGAAATATTATTCACAAATTTTAAGGATAATAGGAAAAAATATTGATTTGAACTCCTCTTAAACAAACAAATTAAACAAATGTGCAAATTTCCATAAAATGTTGGACAAAAATCCTCCTCACAATAAAGAGAGTTGGGAGGGATAGTAGAGCCTCTTTTTGCCATCATAACATTGAAATCTGCCGTGTGAACTTGTAGTAAAACGTGTCCCGCTGCTTGTGTAATCCCTCGGGTGTAGAAAAAGGTGTGGATAGAATATGAAATGTCTCAAAAGAGACAAGACAACAAGATTTTTAGTAAATATTTTATGAAGAATGAGATAAAAGGAATTATAGGAGAAAAATTATTTCATAAAAGTTCTTCCACAAGAATTTAATAAATATGAAATAAAACTTACAAAAAACAACAGCAATGCAATTCTTGAAAAGTGGTGTGGAAATCTGAAAAGAAAAAAAAAACAAATAATTTAAATTAAGAAAACAATTTATAAAATTTAAATATTTTCAAAATTAAAATAGTTTAAATAACATTAAATTAAAACCTCTTAAATAAAAATAAGAAAAAAATATAAAATACAACATCTATTTCATATTTTTTATTTTTTTTATATTTTGTATTTTATATTTTAGATGTTTGATTCTAGATTTTATATTTAATATTTAATATTTAATATTTAATATTTAATATTTAATATTTAATATTTAATATTTAATATTTAATATTTAATATTTAATATTTAATATTTAATATTTAATATTTAATATTTAATATTTAATATTTAATATTTAATATTTAATATTTAATATTTAATATTTAATATTTAATATTTAATATTTAATATTTAATATTTAATATTTAATATTTAATATTTAATATTTAATATTTAATATTTAATATTTAATATTTAATATTTAATATTTAATATTTAATATTTAATATTTAATATTTAATATTTAATATTTAATATTTAATATTTAATATTTAATATTTAATATTTAATATTTAATATTTAATATTTAATATTTAATATTTAATATTTAATATTTAATATTTAATATTTAATATTTAATATTTAATATTTAATATTTAATATTTAATATTTAATATTTAATATTTAATATTTAATATTTAATATTTAATATTTAATATTTAATATTTAATATTTAATATTTAATATTTAATATTTAATATTTAATATTTAATATTTAATATTTAATATTTAATATTTAATATTTAATATTTAATATTTAATATTTAATATTTAATATTTAATATTTAATATTTAATATTTAATATTTAATATTTAATATTTAATATTTAATATTTAATATTTAATATTTAATATTTAATATTTAATATTTAATATTTAATATTTAATATTTAATATTTAATATTTAATATTTAATATTTAATATTTAATATTTAATATTTAATATTTAATATTTAATATTTAATATTTAATATTTAATATTTAATATTTAATATTTAATATTTAATATTTAATATTTAATATTTAATATTTAATATTTAATATTTAATATTTAATATTTAATATTTAATATTTAATATTTAATATTTAATATTTAATATTTAATATTTAATATTTAATATTTAATATTTAATATTTAATATTTAATATTTAATATTTAATATTTAATATTTAATATTTAATATTTAATATTTAATATTTAATATTTAATATTTAATATTTAATATTTAATATTTAATATTTAATATTTAATATTTAATATTTAATATTTAATATTTAATATTTAATATTTAATATTTAATATTTAATATTTAATATTTAATATTTAATATTTAATATTTAATATTTAATATTTAATATTTAATATTTAATATTTAATATTTAATATTTAATATTTAATATTTAATATTTAATATTTAATATTTAATATTTAATATTTAATATTTAATATTTAATATTTAATATTTAATATTTAATATTTAATATTTAATATTTAATATTTAATATTTAATATTTAATATTTAATATTTAATATTTAATATTTAATATTTAATATTTAATATTTAATATTTAATATTTAATATTTAATATTTAATATTTAATATTTAATATTTAATATTTAATATTTAATATTTAATATTTAATATTTAATATTTAATATTTAATATTTAATATTTAATATTTAATATTTAATATTTAATATTTAATATTTAATATTTAATATTTAATATTTAATATTTAATATTTAATATTTAATATTTAATATTTAATATTTAATATTTAATATTTAATATTTAATATTTAATATTTAATATTTAATATTTAATATTTAATATTTAATATTTAATATTTAATATTTAATATTTAATATTTAATATTTAATATTTAATATTTAATATTTAATATTTAATATTTAATATTTAATATTTAATATTTAATATTTAATATTTAATATTTAATATTTAATATTTAATATTTAATATTTAATATTTAATATTTAATATTTAATATTTAATATTTAATATTTAATATTTAATATTTAATATTTAATATTTAATATTTAATATTTAATATTTAATATTTAATATTTAATATTTAATATTTAATATTTAATATTTAATATTTAATATTTAATATTTAATATTTAATATTTAATATTTAATATTTAATATTTAATATTTAATATTTAATATTTAATATTTAATATTTAATATTTAATATTTAATATTTAATATTTAATATTTAATATTTAATATTTAATATTTAATATTTAATATTTAATATTTAATATTTAATATTTAATATTTAATATTTAATATTTAATATTTAATATTTAATATTTAATATTTAATATTTAATATTTAATATTTAATATTTAATATTTAATATTTAATATTTAATATTTAATATTTAATATTTAATATTTAATATTTAATATTTAATATTTAATATTTAATATTTAATATTTAATATTTAATATTTAATATTTAATATTTAATATTTAATATTTAATATTTAATATTTAATATTTAATATTTAATATTTAATATTTAATATTTAATATTTAATATTTAATATTTAATATTTAATATTTAATATTTAATATTTAATATTTAATATTTAATATTTAATATTTAATATTTAATATTTAATATTTAATATTTAATATTTAATATTTAATATTTAATATTTAATATTTAATATTTAATATTTAATATTTAATATTTAATATTTAATATTTAATATTTAATATTTAATATTTAATATTTAATATTTAATATTTAATATTTAATATTTAATATTTAATATTTAATATTTAATATTTAATATTTAATATTTAATATTTAATATTTAATATTTAATATTTAATATTTAATATTTAATATTTAATATTTAATATTTAATATTTAATATTTAATATTTAATATTTAATATTTAATATTTAATATTTAATATTTAATATTTAATATTTAATATTTAATATTTAATATTTAATATTTAATATTTAATATTTAATATTTAATATTTAATATTTAATATTTAATATTTAATATTTAATATTTAATATTTAATATTTAATATTTAATATTTAATATTTAATATTTAATATTTAATATTTAATATTTAATATTTAATATTTAATATTTAATATTTAATATTTAATATTTAATATTTAATATTTAATATTTAATATTTAATATTTAATATTTAATATTTAATATTTAATATTTAATATTTAATATTTAATATTTAATATTTAATATTTAATATTTAATATTTAATATTTAATATTTAATATTTAATATTTAATATTTAATATTTAATATTTAATATTTAATATTTAATATTTAATATTTAATATTTAATATTTAATATTTAATATTTAATATTTAATATTTAATATTTAATATTTAATATTTAATATTTAATATTTAATATTTAATATTTAATATTTAATATTTAATATTTAATATTTAATATTTAATATTTAATATTTAATATTTAATATTTAATATTTAATATTTAATATTTAATATTTAATATTTAATATTTAATATTTAATATTTAATATTTAATATTTAATATTTAATATTTAATATTTAATATTTAATATTTAATATTTAATATTTAATATTTAATATTTAATATTTAATATTTAATATTTAATATTTAATATTTAATATTTAATATTTAATATTTAATATTTAATATTTAATATTTAATATTTAATATTTAATATTTAATATTTAATATTTAATATTTAATATTTAATATTTAATATTTAATATTTAATATTTAATATTTAATATTTAATATTTAATATTTAATATTTAATATTTAATATTTAATATTTAATATTTAATATTTAATATTTAATATTTAATATTTAATATTTAATATTTAATATTTAATATTTAATATTTAATATTTAATATTTAATATTTAATATTTAATATTTAATATTTAATATTTAATAAATTTCTAAAATTTTCTACAAAAATACAATAACTCTACTAGCTGAGTGAAAATTTTGGGCAAAATTATGTTAATTCAGCTAGCTGAATTACGTGGAAAACTATCAAAATATATTATTAAAACATAGGGAATTATTTGCTGTTAATGTGTGCCAATTCAGCTAGCTGAATTCAGCAGTGGAGAAACTACAATAGACAAATATATAATTATTCATATAAAATAATTTTGTTAGCTGAATAACCCACAAATCCTCTCCTTTCTTTGTTTCTTATATTTAATAAATGTCCCCTTCTTCTTCTCTTTGCAGGTAATTACACCGCAACGGCATGGTGATGTTTATATCTACAATATACCCCAGCAACAATTGCACCATCAACAACAACAACAGCACCAGCAACACCTATCACAGTCACAATCCCATTTCCAACATCAGCAACACCAACAAATCTATCAAAATCTTCCAGGCCGTTCTTTAAGTCACGAATTCGAAACATACGACATACCCAAACCAGCTGTCCCTGTCGCAAACTACGATACACCACGAAATATACAACGGAACATGGCTCATTTGCATGCTGCCGCCATGAAAGCCTGCTCAACACCCATCCAAGAGGAAAATTATGATGTGCCAAGACCATTGAATTCATTGCTACAACATCAGCATACGCTAACGCCTAGCAGTTCGAATTCATCACTACTGACGAGTGATAGTTTATCGCTGTCATTTTCTTCATCAAATCGTTCATCATTGGCTAATATGCCTGATTATGATATACCGCGGCGTAACCCGTTGCCTGTAAGGGCGGTGTTG
This sequence comes from Musca autumnalis, assembly GCF_047663935.1. Lineage (NCBI taxonomy): Eukaryota > Metazoa > Arthropoda > Insecta > Diptera > Muscidae > Musca > Musca autumnalis. Next base: position 44,251,350 of record NW_027411977.1, on the reverse strand, counting down.
CAGCAGCAACAACAACAGCAGCGTGAACAGCAACAAAGACCCTCATCACGGGCTTCGGTGAATGGTAATTGTTCGACCTATGATTTTCCCATACCCACAAATGGTGTGGATAAAAATGGCACCAATGGCCAAGGTGTGATTGCTACCAAAGAATTACCTCTCGAGTTGTCTTCGGCCTTGGAAACCCTGGCTAAATTGCAATCCGAAACGACAACGGCAATAACCAGGTGAGTAGTTTGAATGGTTTCGTCTTAAAATCAACATGTTTGGGTCACTAGGGGTTGGGGAGGTGTCCTAGGGTGTTCAAGTAAATATACATATATGGCGAAAAGACCCCCTCTCCTCCCGTGCCCACTTCCCACCCTTTGATTCTCTCTAATTTACCTTAATTATTTCCTCATTCTAATCATCCTTATTTTACCTCTCCTCTCTTTTCAGACTTCTAGCCTTTGTCTCACCCGATTGGCGTAGCCGTGACAAATTCGAACCTGTGTTAATGGAAGTGAAGTTGGCTGCAGTTCGTTTACGTACCGCCCTACATGATTTGGCTGAATTTGGTGAGGGAGCTTTGGGTAATGCCTCAAAATCCGAGGATCGTACCTTGGCCCAAAAACTAAAACCCATAATACGCGCCTTGCGGGATGCCAATAAGTTGGTGCAGGAATCCTGTGAAGTCCTAGAGGCCAATGGTGGCTGGTCATTAGATTTGCTGGTGCGTAATGATAACAAGGGGACCTGTAAATCTCCCGATAGTCTGGATCGTTTAATAGCCTGTGCTCAAACCCTAACAGAAGATGTGCGATCAACCACTTCATTTATACAAGGTAATGCTTCGTTGCTCTTCAAGCGGCAATTAAATGAAGTTATCGAAGAATCATCAACGGTCATCAATCAATCAACATCGGTGCCTCATACACCCACATCCGCCAATGCACCTGGAGATCACAGCCACGCCGATTGGTTGGAAGATTACGATTATGTATCTTTCGAATCGAAAGAAGCTGCTGCGAGAAAAAATTCCTCACTACGTGAAAATATTCAGGATAATTTGAAAAATAAATTCGACACAGAGCTGAAGGTAGCTGAGAACACAGTCCTCACCATGGCCAACAACATGTCACCGTCAACGCCCAGCAATGGCAAGAAGGCCCAAACGGAAATGACCGATAAAGATAAAATGTTGGTACGCTATTATGCCGTACAAATCTCCACACACATGGGTAACCTCAGGCAAGCCATAGATTCCTTCCTGGAAACGGTGGAGAAAAATCAACCACCAAAATTCTTCATAGCCTATGGTAAATTTGTGGTGGTCAGTGCCCATAATCTGGTGACAATTGGTGATATTGTCCATCGCAATGTTTCCAAAATGGATTTAAAAGAAAAAATCCTCAGATGTACCAATAACCTAGCAGAGGCTTTGAAAACATGTGTGCTAAAATCCAAACAGGCAGCTGCCCACTTTCCCAGTGTTACAGCGGTCCAGGAAATGGTGGATTCTGTGGTCGATATCAGTCACTTGGCTTCCGATTTGAAAACTGTTATGTTACATGCGGTACAATTAACAACCTAAAGGCTAAAACCGCACACACCTCAAAAAACAGGCTACACACATAACCCAATAAGGCTTCAAAAGTCTTCCATATACAAATTTTGAAGAAAACTTTTCTACTCCTCTCGAGAGGCATAAGAAAAGTTTAAAGTTTTTTGGCAACGAACAAATAATTCAAAACTAAACTGTTGCTAAAAAGCTTTCAAAGCTCCCATTCAACAAAAAATTGATCATGGCTTTTGGTTAACAAAAGCTTAATGATTATATATCAACCCCCCATACAAAAAGCTTGGCTCTAAACTTTAAGCTTAATGCAACGATTAATTTAGTTAGTTTAACAAAGCTTTGTTAAAGTTAAAAAAGTGTTTTCTTTATTTTTGTGTACCACATAACCAAAGAAATTTGTTTTTAAGAAGAGCAGCACAAAGCTTTTAGAAATGTAAAAAGTACATAATTTTAAAAACAGTTTAAACGCTTCTTTGGAAAATAACACATAAAATTACTACAGCAGAGTAACAGGAATCCAAAATAAATTGTGATGTTTTAAGATGATCTATAAAAGCTTTGAACAAAAGCTTTCTGCGGGAAGCTTTAAGGATTTTCAGGTCATATGAATGAAACAAATTTGTTAAACAATTTTCCAGTTGTCATTTCAGTTCAGTAATTGAAAAGTGATCTCAAAAGCTCAGCGTCGTGTATTTGCTACGATGAAAGCTCGAAGGACCCAAATGTTTAAATGTAGGCAGTTATTTAAAAGGTTCCACAATGTTCATTGGTCAGGTTTGTTCTAACAAACCGTTCGTATTTTGCATGCTTGGAGACACCTAAAGTGCTGGAGGAACAAAATCTACCTCCTCTGTTGTTCAGAAATTTCCCGTTTGGAATAATCAGGAATAAATCAGTATTGCTCCTTTCTCCATTAGACCATGTTTATATTATAGCCTTTTGTAGGGTTAACCTTCTTAATGAGGATTTATTTGACGTATACGTAAAGGAATGGACATTTGAAACCCAGTGGGTTTATTAAATCCGGTTATATATAAACGTACTATTACTTCTATTCCGACTGAATGGTTGCCGACAAAGTGTGTTTCGAGCCACCACATAATGGTTCGTATCTTTGCTAACTTTTAATGTGAAATTTGTTCCTGTAGGTGGCGTATGTTGCCCAGATTCGTTTATTCTTCAGATGTTGACTTGGATCTCAAGGACTTAAAATTTGAAACTTGAAATGACGAAATGAAAAATTTGACAAGGATATGTCTTTCTCGGAATATGAGGTTTCAATTCCGACTGGCTTGTGGCTGACAGAGTGTGGCTAGCAAATCACATACTGGATCGTGTCTTTACTAACTTCATTTGCGTCATTTCTCACAGTAGGTGGCGTATATTGCCTACATAATTCCGTTCTTCTGGCGTTCTGAAACGTCTAAGTTGAAACTTCATATGTCGAAAATTTAAATATGAATTTCCCAGTCTTTCTCACAATTCGAGGTTTGAATTCTTCGATTTGAAGAGTCGCTTAATAATCAAAGTAGAAACTTCAAATGACGAAATAAAAAATTAGTCAAGGATATGTCTATCTCGGAATATGAGGCTTCAATTCCGACTGACTTGTGTCTGACAGGGTGTAGCTAGCAAATCGCATACTGGCTCGTGTCTTTACTAACTTCATTTGAGTCATTTCTCCCAGTAGGTGGCGTATATTGCCTACACAATTCCGTTTTTCTGACGTTCTTAAACTTCTAAGTTGAAACTGTATATGTCGTAAATTTAAATATGAATTTCCTAGTCATCCTCACAATCTGAGGTTTCAATTCTTAGATTTGAAGAGGCCTTTACTAACTTCAGTTCAGTAATTTTTCTCAATAGGTGGCATACTTTGTATTTCATCTACTCTCTCGGAATCCAAGTTTACCTTTTTGATTTGAAGAATCGTTACTAATCATTTGAATAATTTCCGCCAAAATACGGTTCGATTTAACTAATGTACCAGAAAAGTGGGATTTTTCTGTTTGCATTTTTTATTGACAAACGTAGAATTTCTGGAAGTTTCTCTTGGGGAATTAAGCAGTTTTGTCGTGATGTAACATGGATTTACCCTTTACTTTTATCTTGCCAGGACATAGACTTCAAGTAAGTAAAATATTAAGTAGAAATCTCCTATGGACTCTCCCCTGGAATCCGAAGTTCAAATTCTTAGACTTGTTGAATCAGTGATTTGTGATTCAGAATCACACTTTGTTCTCATTCCGTGGTGCAAGTCTTTGCTAACTGTTGTTGCGTAATTTTCCCACCATAGATGGCTTCCTCGAACTGTTTTTTTTTCAATTAAATTAATGTTCCAGACGAGTTCTCGACTATAGAAAAATTAGTTTTCACTCAGACTTTTCTGAAAAAAAGTGTTGACGTATTATGTCAGACATATCTGAAGGAACTCGGAATAATTTCTGTGTTCTGTTTCTGCAAAATATTTTTCGGGAACATGTCGGGCCAAATTTCTCGAAATTGTAAAAAATCTTTTTTTCTCTGACTTTTCTGAAAAAGTATAATCTCAAAGAGTTCATGAGTGAATCAGAATTATCTAAAGGAATTCTGAATATTTTCTAAACTCTATTTCCAGCAAATATAGTTGTGGGGACGAATTTGTAAATTCTCAACTATATAAAATATTGCCACGATGGAGCCAATGTTTATTTCGAATGTTTGCTGATTTGATTCAGACATGTCTACAGCAATTCTGCAATTTTTGTGCAGACATGTCTGATCAAAGTCTGATTTTTATTATAAAATTGTCTACGACAATTCAATACGGACTATGTCCACAAACACGAAGAATTTTCCGCGACTATTTTCCACGCGTATAATCAGAAATAAAAATAGATTTTTTGCAGATAAAACTTCAGCAATCAGGAACGAGCTCTTAAAAATGTCTAAACTATATAAAATGTGGGAAGCGTGGTTCAAAGCTCAGCATACTAGTCTTTCATATAGAATGTCGTGGGCTCTAATGTCGTTGTTGACTACAGTTTCTCAACATCATAACCATTTAAGCTTCCCAGTAAGATGTCTCGTGCTATGGTTGTAGCTTGAGAAATTCGCTACAATACCTGATATAAGAATCTAAGTATTCCAACCATTTTAATCTTTCCAATAACATATCTCGTCCTATGTTTATAGCTTAGCGACTCTTGACAACTTCGGTACCATATTTAGTATGAGAATCTAGACAAATTTGAAACGATTTATGGTCTACAAGTTAGAAGGCCACTTTTCAGATTGTATTCAGACTTATCTGAAAGAAGTCTGAGTTAATTCTGATCTATGTTCATGAGTTTCTAAGGTCGCCTATAAAAGTGATTTAGCAGTTTCAATTTTGTTATGGAGTTGGTTCGCCGTTGTGGGATACAGTCCACTTTTTCGAGGCATAGTTGAGAAATCATCGAGGATTTTTCGAAACATTTCAATTTTTGTATGGCTAGTCTGAACGAAATCAGATGGAATTAAGAGGAAGAAGACAGAAAACGGAGCATGCACGTCTAAATTTCGATAATTCAAAGCAAGTTCAGGGGCCTAATTACGACATTCGATTCGATCGAGTATTTGCTCCTGAATGAAAAAATCTAACTATGAAAACCTATGTGTTCTTCAAAGCAAAAACCAAATTACTAATGAAAACATTTAAATATTTGTTGAAATCGTTGAATAATACTTTGAGTAATAATTTCGGAATGAAGTTGCGCTAAAAAAATTTACGCAATGATTATTTTTGTAAAACTTGTTGACATTGTTGTAACAAATTGCAAATGAATCTACCTTAGTAAATGTACGGTTGGTGGCGCCAATAGGTTTTCATAGTTCGAAATACTTGATCGAATCGTATGTCGTATTTAGGCCCCATATCACTTCTTATAAATTTAATTTAGTCGTATTTGAAGCATAGTTTGGCTCCGAATGCTCAACAAAATTTCGAAACAATATGACCAGAAATGATTTAGGATTTGTTTAAAACTGCCCTGTCTTAAGAAAACCTTCGCGATTATGTCAAGACTTGTCTGGACGAAATCTGTCAAACATTAAAGTGGAAATTTTGAAAGAACTCTGAGATACTTTCGATCTATGTCCATGTTCGTTTTGAAAGGAATTTTCTAGTTCTAGTTATTAGTGAAGTTTTTTCGCAACATCCTTGAAGAACTCTCCTTGTAATTCTTAGTAAAAAAAAGTATTTAGGATTTTACGAAACAGAGGTAGAATTTCAGTTTTGTTAAGACTAGTCTTAACGAATTCTGAAGGAATTGCGAGGATGAAGGGAGAAAGAGTGACATGCTTGTCTATATTTCGAGAATTCCCAGCGTCTTCAGAATATTACGTACTACTTGAATGAAGAACACTATTCAATTATTCTGAATAAGCTCTGAGAAAACTTCGTGTTACATCCATGAACTACTTATGAATTAGTTTTCTTCGTTTCTAATGCACAGTTTGGATCTATATGCTCTACAGAATCTTGACACAATTTGATCAAAAATGATTTATGATTTGTTTACAACTGTCCTGTCTTAATAAAAATTTTGCGATTAAGTTAAGACTTTTCTGAACAAAATCTGACAAAAATTAAAAACTGGGAAAGAAAAAAATATTTTCAGATTCTTTAATTTAAGATATTTTTCAAGGACTATTTTAAAAATATTTTTCAAGGACTGTCGAGACTATTTTAAGAATATTTTTCAATGACTAGTGAGGCGTGGACTAGTTGAAGAATATTTTTCGAGAATATTTTTTTTCAAGGACTGTCGAGGCGCGGACTACTTTTAGAATATTTTTTTAAGGACTGTCGAGGCATGGACTATTTTTGGAATATTTTTTTAAGGACTGTCGAGGCGTGGACTATCTTTAGAATTTTTTTTTTACGGACTGTCGAGGAGTGGACTATCTTTAGAATAATTTTTTCAAGGACAGTCGAAGCGTGGACTATTTTCAGAATTTTTTTTTTTTTCAAGAACTGTCGAAGCGTGGACTATTTTAAGAATATTTTTCCATGACTGTCGAGGCGTGGACATTTTTTTTTAAAGGACTGTCGAGGCGTGGACTATTTTTAGAATATTTTTTTTTTCAAGAAATGTCGAAGCGTGGACTATTTTAAGAATATTTTTCCATGACTGTCGAGGCGTGGACATTTTTTTAAAGGACTGTCGAGGCGTGGACTATTTAAAGAATATTTTTTCAATAACTAAAGAGTCGTGGACTATTTTTAGAATATTTTTTCAAGGACTGTCGAGGCATGGAATATTTGTAAAATATTTCAATCTGTTTACAACTGTCATGTCTTTTAAAAAAATTTGCGATTATGTTAAGACTTTTCTGAACAAAATCTGACAAAAATTAAAAACTGGGAAAGAAAAAATTATTTTCAGATTTTTTTAGATAATTTAAAACACATGATTTTTTTAGGGTTCTCGTTACAAATATAAAAATAACAACAACTAAGCATACATAAATATATAGTCTGAAATCAGCGTATCGTTCCTTACAAAAAATGCAAACAAATATTTACATATATCAAAAAAAAAAATACAAAATTATATATCAAAACATTAAATGAAAGCAAAAAAACACAGCATAACGATTCTCTTTGATTAGCAGAAATTGTTAAGTTCTTTTTCCCCAAAACTTATACATATGTTAAAAATTAATTATTATTATTTTTGTAAATGTTATTAATTATTAAGCCAACAAAAGAAGAAAAAGGAATTGATTTTATAGACAACCCAGCAAACACATGAAATATGCAGAAACGGCCAGTCTAGATTTTCTAAAACGGCTCATACATCTATCCTCTTATTCCGAGCATAACCAGTAATTAATTAGTCTTTGTAAATATTATTTGTATTTATTATTATATTTTTAAAAATTTGTAAATAGTTTTTTTTTTCATTCTATCTCATTATAATTTTATGTTTTTCCCATCATCCCCTCATTGTAGTCAAACCCCCTCCTCCCTAATTTTAAGCAATACAAAATAATAACTAATCTAAAAAATAAAGGTATTTTTATATACCTTGTCAACCAAAAGAAAGTACTTAGCAAGAAGAAATATGGCATCAAAAGGAAAACACAAAAAAAAAGTACATTATCCAAATGAAAAACTTTAGTAAATAAGTTCTTACTTTGTATACAAACAACAATAACAAATAAAACAACAAACGCAACTAATGTTTTAAGTTTAAGCCAATTAATGTGAATTTTCGTTTGTAAGGCCAGCAGCAAAACAAAGAAAATCAGTCTTAAAGATTTGTTTCTTTGCTATTTGTGTAATAAATAATAAACATACATCCGCAACAACAACAAAAAACTACAAATATAATATAATTAATTATAACAAAATAAATAAGTCATTTTTTGTAGTTTTATTTATATACATTGTATATTATATATTCATATTGCATGCCCCGCTGCATATATGCAACCAAAATAAAATATGTATTTCGGAAATTTTGCTAAACAAAAAATAATTATTAAAAATATATTGAAGATATACCGCAAAAAAGTATCTAACAATTAAGAAAGAAAATATGAAATAAAGTATACCTATGTAGAGGAATATAATTACAAAAAAAAAATATGTAAAATGGATTTTTCATTTGTGGAATGGAAGACAATATCGAAGGTAATGTATTTGGGTAAGGGGAAAAACAATATAGAAAATTTCGAAACTATTTTCGAATAGCCCTTAAACTGTAGTTAATCAGGTTTACAAAGGAGTGCGCTAATATAATCCATCTGCGAACTTGATCTAAATTTGTAAGAAATGTTACGACGCACAATGGTTCAGGAATCGATTTTCCTGGCCAAAAATAAAAATTTTGTTTTTTCAAAGATATTTAATTTCTATATGGGATTCGATAGTAAACATATTGAAACTAAGGAAACCAAAAAATTAGGACCAAATATTGGAAGGTGTGGGCGTGGCGTGCCCCTAAAGACGAGCATTTTTCCCATTTTTGGGAAATACGTCATTTTTGCAAATTTCTGGAGAAAGATGAAGCTATTTCTCTGAAACTATAACAGTTATTGTGTTCATTGTTTTTTTATAAGGTAGGTAGGATTGTGGCCTTTAAAAATAGTTTCAGTAAATTACCGTAGCGTTTACACAGCATGATCTATTTTATTTTTCCTCGGGTACTAAATTTTATGAAATTCCAAATTTAGTGGACTAGAACATTTGTGGAACAACATGGAACAAAGTTCTGTTTTCACAGAAAGATGCCCAAAAATCTCCTCTTCCAGCCCATATATACTTTTGTACCCGTCCCGTTCCGTCCGTTTAACACTTTTTTCAATTTATTGAAATTACATGGGTAAAAATATGTGTTTTTCTATACTGTTTCCATATGAATTACAGTTTTTTGACACAAATTACAACTTTTTTGAGTATATGAGTTTTTATACGAGTTATATAAATTTTATTAAAACCCAAGGAGAATTTTTTTAATTTTTAAAAAAATTTAAATTTTTTTGTAAATTTTTTTTTACAATTTTTTGAAAAAAAAATTGTTTCGACATTTTTTCGAATTTTTTTTGTTAGTTTTTTGGTAATTATTTTATTTATTTGTTGGTGTTTTACCATCTTTAATACATAGGAAGATATAAAAACCACAAAAACGCTCATATTTTGATGAAAAATAGTTAAAAAACTCAAAAGTTTAACTTTGACCTTGAATTTCTCTGCAACTACCAGACCGAACTTGACCGCTTATAATTCGTCTGAAAGCTGATTGTGTTATCTGTCTAACAAAAAAAGAATTATGAATATATCCCCATCCATTTAAAAGTTACAGAATTTTGACCAGGAAAAAACGATTCTGAACCACTGTGCGACGTACAAAGTCAGGAATAAATCGGTTTAAGTAATCAGAAAGATGGGTGGATGGACATTGCTATATCGACTCCAAATTGTTCGAAACGTATTTGTTTAAACCATTATTTGAAAAATATTTGCTCAATGACTGTCGAAGCGTGGATTATTTGAAGAATAATTTTCAAGGACTGTCGAGACGTAGACTATTTTAAGAACATTTTTTCAAGGACTGTCGAGGCGTGGACTAATTTTAGAATATTTTTCCAGGAACTGTCGAAGATTGGATAATTTTAAGACAATTTTTTGAAGTACTGTCAGACGTGGACTATTTCAAGAATATTTTTTTCAAGGACTGTCGAGGCGTGGACTATTTAAAGAATATTTTTCAAGGACTGTCGAGGCATGGACTATTTTTAGAATATATGTTTAAGGACTGTCGATGCGTCGACTATTGGACTTGGACTATTTCAAGAATATTTTTTTAAAGACTATCGAAGTGTGGAAAAATTTAAGATATTTTTCAAGGACTATTTTAAAAATATTTTTCAAGGACTGTCGAGGCTTGGACTATTTTAAGAATATTTTTTCAATGACTAACGAGGCGTGGACTATTTGAAGAATATTTTTTTAACGACTCTCGAGGCGTAGACTATTTCAAGAAAATTTTTTTCAAAAACTGTCGAGGCGTGGACTATTTAAAGAATATTTTTCAAGGACTGTGGAGGCGAGAACTATTTTTGGAATATTTTTTCAAGGACTGTCGAGGCATGGACTATTTTTAGAATATATTTTCAAGGACTGTCGATGCATGGGCTATCTTAATAATTTTTTTTAAGGACAGTCGAGGCTTGGACTATTTCAAGAATATTTTGCAAGGACTGTCGAGTCGTAGACTTATTTTAGAATATTTTTCCAGGAACTGTCGAGGGGTGGACAATTTTTTGAAGTACTGTTGATGCGTGGACTATTTCAAGAATACTTTTTTCAATGACTGTCGAAGCGTGGACTATTTAAAGAATATTTTTCAAGGACTGTCGAGACGTGGACTATTTTTAGAATATTTTTTCAAGGACTGCTAAGATATTTGTCGAGGACTATTTTAAAAATATGTTTTTAAGGACTGTCGTGGCGTGGACTAATTTTAAAGTATATTTCCAGGAACTGTGGAGAGGTGGACAATTTTTTGAAGTACTGTCGAGGCTTGGACTATTTCAAGAATATTTTTTTCAAGGACTGTCGAAGCGTGGACTATTTAAAGAATATTTTTCAAGGACTGTCGAGACGTGGACTATTTTTAGAATATTTTTTCAAGGACTGCTAAGATATTTGTCGAGGACTATTTTAAAAATATGTTTTTAAGGACTGTCGAGGTGTGCACTATTTTTAGAATATTTTTTTCAAGGACTGTCGAGGCGTGGACTATTTGCAGAATATTTTTTTCAACGACTGTCGAGGCATGGACTATTTGTAGAATACTTTTTTCAATAATTGTCGAGTCGTGGACTAGTTTTAGAATATTTTTTCAAGGACTGTCTAGGTGTGGACCAATTTAAGATATTTTTCAAGGACTATTTTCAGAATACTTTTTTCAAGGACAGTCGAGACGTAGACTATTTAAAGAACATTTTTTCAAGGACTATCGAACTGTCAAGGGGTGGACAATTTTTTGAAGCACTGTCAAGGCGTGGACTGTTCAAAGAATATTTTCCATGGACTGTCAGGGCGTGGTTTACTTTTAGAATATTTTTTAAGGACTTTCGAAGCATGGACTATTTTTAGAATATATTTGCAAGGACTGTCGATGCGTGGACTATCTTAGTCATATTTTTTAAGGACTGTCGAGGCGTGGACTAATTTTAGAATATTTTTCCAGGAACTGTCGAGGGGTGGACCATTTTTTGAAGTACTGTCGAGGCGTGGACTATTTCAGGAATATTTTTTTCAAGGACTGTCGAGGCGTGGATTATTTTTAGAGTATTTTTTTCAAGGACTGTCGAGGCGTGGACTAATTTTAGAATATTTTTCCAGGAACTGTCGAGGGGTGGACCATTTTTTGAAGTACCGTCGAGGCGTGGACTATTTCAAGAATATTTTTTTCAAGGACTGTCGAGGCCTAGACTATTTTTGGAATAATTTTTCAAGGACTGGCGAGGCATGGACTATTTTTAGAATATATTTCCAAGGACTGTCGACGCGTGGACTATCTTAGTAATATTTTTTAAGGACTGTCGAGGCTTGGACTATTTTAAGAATTTTTTTTTAACGTCTAACGAGGCGTGGACTATTTCAAGAATATTTTTTTTTCAAGGACTGTCGAGGTGTGGACGAATTTAAGATATTTTTCAAGGACTATTTTACAAATATTTTTTCAAGGACTGTCGAGGCTTGGACTATTTTAAGAAATTTTTTTCAATGACTAACGAGGCGTGGACTATTTGAAGAATATTTTTTCAAGAACTGTCTACGTGTGAACAAATTTAAGATATTTTTCATTGACAATTTTCAGAATATTTTTTCAAGGACTGTCGAAGCTTGGACTATTTAAAGAATATTTTTTCAAGGATTGTCGAGACGTGGACTATTTTTAGAATATTTTTCAAGGACTGCCGATGCGTGGACTATCTTAGTAATATTTTTTAAGGACTGTAGAGGCTTGGACTATTTCAAGAATATTTTTTCAAGGACTGTCGAGGTGTGGACAAATTTAAGATATTTTTCAAGGACTATTTTAAAAATATTTTTCAAGGACTGTCGAGGCTTGGACTATTTTAAGAATATTTTTCAAAGACTAACGAGACGTGGACTATTTGAAGAATATTTTTTCAACGACTGTCTAGGCGTAGACTAGTTCAAGAATATTATTTTTAAGGACTGTCGAGGCGTGGACTATTTAAATAATATATTTCATGGATTGGCGAGCCGTGCACTATTTTCAGAATATTTTTTCAAGGACTGTCGAGGCATGGACTATTTTTTTCAAGGACTGTCGAGGCGTGGACTATTTTTGGAATATTTTTTCATAGACTGTCTAGCTGTGGACAAATTTAAGATATTTTTCAAGGACTATTTTCAGAATACTTTTACGAACATTTTTTCAAGGATTGTCGAGGCGCCGACTAATTTTAGAATATTTTTCCAGGAACTGTCGAGGGGTGGACAATTTTAAGACAAATTTTTGAAGCACTGTCAAGGCGTGGACTATTTTAAGAATATTTTTTCAAGGACTGTCGAAGACATGGACTTTTCTAGAATATATTTTCAAGGACTGTCGATGCGTGTACTATCTTTGCAATATTATTAAAGAACAATCGAGGCTTGGACTATTTTAAAAATATTTTTTCAAGGACTGTCGAGGCTTGGACTATTTTAAGAATATTTTGTCAATGACTAACGAGGCGTGGACTATTTAAAGAATATTTTTATCAACGACTGTCGAGATGTAGACTATTTAAAGAATATTTTTTCCACGACTGTCGAGGCATGGACTATTTTTAGAATATTTTTTTCAAGGATTGTCGAGGCGTGGACTATTTTTAGAATGTTTTTTCAAGGACTGTCGAGGCATGGACTATTTTTAGAATATTTTTTCAAGGACTGTCAAGGCGTGGACTATTTTTAGAATTTTTTTTTTTGAAGGACTGTCAAGGCGTGGACTATTTTTAGAATTTTTCCAAGGACTGTAGAGTTGTTACCGGAAAGGGTATATTTTATATTTTTTCAGTGTAGATTTTAAAGCGAGTATTTATTTATACATTAATTTTCTTTTCAGTGTGGATTTATACGTAACTATTTTTAAAGAATTTCCGAGATTTTTAGAAGAATATGTTTATCCCTGGATTTTTTATGATAGTTTAAAACCTGCTCATTTCCCACATGGGAATGAAGATATTTCAAGAAGTATACATATATGGAAAAATAATTCACTAAGGCCTCCGATACGACAAAAATAATAGATGAGAGGACTCAGGGTTTCGGAGTCGGAGTCTACGATTCGGAGTCGAGCAATTTTGCTGGAATCGGAGTCTGAGTCGAAAAAAATAACTCGACTCCGGGCAAAATTTTTTCTACGTTATAGAAATATAACATAAAATTCGGCGCACCAACATTTTTTCAAGAAAACATATATAAAAACTGTATATTATTCTAAGTTAGAGGACAATTCACAGGATATTTACTATCCTCTGAAGTCTAGTCTATTCATCCCTATTTTGTTGGTCCTATACCATTGTTTACTATGATATGAAGACTAGTCTATTCATACCTATTTTGTTGGTCCAACTGATCCTTTACATTTTTGCAAACAAAAGTAAATTTCTATGACAATCGAATTAAGATTAGACCTTTAACCTCTTTTGCCAGAAGACTTACTGCTTTTCTCATTTTGTTTTTTATGAGAAGTCTTCTATTAAATAGATTGTGGATTCTATGGGAAATCCAACCGTCACAAAATAGAAGTCAAGGAAGTTCTAGGGGTAGAAAATTCCTTTCGAAATGAAAGACCCTATTGAATATATTAAGAACCCCATAGGATCACACGCTAAAATTTCTGAGTTAGGTCGTAATGAATTTTTTGATTGAAAATAGCATTATATTTTTGGTTGGAGATATTGTTTCATAATTTTGAGGTGACATGTTTTCAGTTAAATAGACTGAGGAATTTTTCTGTCGAATATTTTGTCCTTCTAGTTCAGTTCCTTCCATATCCTTTTTGTACTTGAACTGCAAAAGGAACATAAGATGAAATGTTGTACAAAAATGTTCACCCAAAAATGTTATGTAGGGTCGGGTAAAGGTAATAAAGAACAACAAAGTTCAAAATGTGTGCGCTGAATTTTAGCGATGGTGTAATCCCCAATTGTAAATTTCAGAAAAAAAGTTAAAACTATAAATATCATAAAATATATGGTCAAATTTTCAAGTCGATCCGAACAATATTGCTTAGATGTCAGGGTGTTTTTCTCGAAATGACATTTAGAAATCGGTCAGAAAAATATATGAAATCGGTTAAATAGTTTTCGAACTATATAATAGTTTCGAACAGGGTTTCAAGACAGAAATTTGCCACAAACCTCGTAATATTTTTCTCTTTCAGATGAAGAAAAAAAGTAACAAACAAAAATTCGTTGTTTTCTCGAAAAAAAAGCATGAAAAATGACTTTTAAGGCTAAGCACATTGACTTATATCCAGTTTAAAACTTGGTCATGCATTGCTTATAATTTTTATCGCATGTAGCCCTTAATTTTCACATAATTTGAAAGCTTAAAACCGGCAAAAAACATGTATTTTGTTGCTATTTTTCAATGTAAGATTCAGCAGAAACAATATAGGTATGAATTTTACATCATATTTATTTTCTGTAGTTACGAATTATATTCGCACGAATGCGCTTTCTAAAGAATATGTAAGGAAAAACTAACAGATTAGCCTATATAAGCCAAAACGTAGGAAAAAGTTTAAAATGTTTCACATCTTATTCATTTTAGTGGTATAGGATTTCACTCTCGGAGTCGACCCGGAGTCGGAGCCGGAGTCGAGAAAAAATCTGCTCTGGAGTCGGAGTCGTGCCAAAAATACCTCGACTCCGAAACCCTGGAGAGGACATCTCATGAGATCGCATTGAATAAAACGTCAACACTCAGTAGGATAAATGTAAGGGGGTGCAACTCAGTTTAGTTAATGTATGTTTATGGATTAGAAAATGTTCGATCTTCCATTATTAAGTTTTATACAAACTTTGGTGATTCTTGAATCTATTTCTCCTAACATACTTCCAAACTTTACACTATCAAATGTATGATTTCAGTTTATTCTCAGTGTTGATATGAAATAATAAACTCTGTCATTTGTATATCGCACAAATTTTAAACGACTGTTTTGATTGATGAGTTTCGTTTTCCACAAAACGAAGTAAACAGTTTCTATTTTTGGACTATATTTAATTTTCAGTAATTTTGTTATGATTTGAAACCTAAGGGGGTATTCGTTCGTTGAGTTCGTGTAGTTGATAGTAAAGTAAGGCAGAAAAAGAACAGACTTTAAAACACAAATACGAAAAAAATAGGTAATGTTTGCCAGCTAACATAATTCCGGCACTTCGAAGCACTAGAGCAGCATCTCATGGAAACATTGTTAGTTATTTTAGACGAAAAAAACCGGTCAATTTCTTTCGGGCTAATAGTTTTACTCAGATGCTGCTTATTACGCATGTTTATTATTAGAATTTTGAAATGATCTTTGATTTGAAATATGAGTTTAAAGTCGTTTTTCTTTTACACTTTTTACTATCGTTTAATGTTTTCCCTTTATTTTTGAGAAAATTAAAGTCAACATTTATTTTTCGAATTGCTTTCCATGGTTTATTCTGACATGGCTGCGAGTGGCTATAATGTTGATGGTTAATAACCTTAAAAAAGTTATGTTTGTTGCTGTTGTCGCCGCTGTTGAAATTTGAGTTGTTAGTTAGTTGTTGTTTGTTGTTCCGCTCAAGTCACAAATGAACTGCCGTTTAAGCAAAATTGAAGAAATTTCGAGGTTTTTTTTTTTAATTTTGGCGTGATTTTTTCATATACCCTACATTTGGTTTGTAATAAAATAGACACAAACAAATTTCATCAGTCTTCTGGCCAGCAAACATTTAGAACCCAATTAAACCGATTAATCCTTTACAAAGTAATGTAAACAAGATCCAGGATATTTATTTACAATTTTAATAAAGAGCGAATACCTTCGTATATCAACGGTCGACTAAGGAGAAAAAAACTATTATAGGTCTTCTAAATAGGGAAGACCCAACAACGTCTTAAATGGTTCTATAAGAAGAGAAGAAGACATACATACCAAAGGGGTCATCTATAAAAGATAAAAGACATATCAGACCTTTTAACATATAACATAAAAGACATAACAAAGAAGACATATCATGGAAGACATATCAAAGTGGTCCATCCAGCCTGTGACCAAAAAAAGCAAACACAATAATTATGGTGTATATAAAATATATTGATTTTGTGGAATCTCGAATCTGTAGATACCATAATGTTGGGCTATACCAAATCATTGACATATACCAAAAATTGTTAGTAAGGAAAATTCTGATTTATATAGAACTCAAAATATAAATTTTCGTTAAACTTAGTTGGGAAGAATTTTTAAAAAAAGTTTAAGAGTTATGTTGCACACTAGACATTATTTTACTATGCGCCACCAGGTGTTTTCTGAGCTTAAGGCAACTGTCAATGGTGAAACTTCTGACAATGGTATGAGGCTGATAGACTTTGCAGCTGCAAAAAACATGGTAGTTAGCAGTACCAGATTTAATCATCTCGATATTCATAAGGGCACCTGGCTGTCTCCATATCAAAGAACAAGTAATCAAATTGATCATGTTGTGATAAATGGAAGACATTCATCGTGCGTGTTGGATTTACGATCGTTCCGTCTAAACGTTGCAAATAAAGCACGAACAGACACAACGCGGAAGTTGGACATCGATAGGCTGCAAACACAACAGATAGCCACAGCATATTCCACTCAACTAGCCCAATTGCTTAATGCGAGCACTCCTTGGCAAAATATTGTCCACTCCATGAAAACAGCCGCAAAATCCATACTTGGAAATCAGAGACCTCTACAAAGGAATTCATGGTATGACCAGGAGTGTCGTGCTGCTACCGAAGAGAAAAATGCGGCATATAGAGCTACTTTACAATTAGTAGCAACGCGTAGCGCACGAGAGAGATATCGGAAGAAAAGGAGAGAAGAGAAACGTCTTTTCCGCCAGAAAAAGAGAGAAATGGAAAAACAGGAGTGTGAAAGAATCGAGATGTACAGGAGCCAGAATGAAGTCCGAAAATTCTACCAAAAAGTGAAACATTAAACAGATGGCTTTGGTACAGGCACATCCTCCTGTAGAGACCAGCAATGTAATCTATTAACAGATACAGATAGCGAGCTCAGTATATGGAAGGAACATTTCTACAATCTGCTGGTATCCAATATTAGCGAAGACGATGATACCACAGATCCAATCCCAGAAGACGGTATAGAATGTATACCGCCCGGCCAAGATGAGGTAACAACAGCAATCAACCGGCTGACGAATAATAAAGCAGCGTGAGCCGATGGCTTACCAGCCGAGCTGTTTAAAACCGGAGGCGACGCGCTGATAATGTGTATGCATCAGCTAGTCAGCACCATCTGGCAGGAAGAACGCGTACCCTACGATTGGAACCTGAGCATCCTGTGTCCCGTCCACAAGAAAGGAGATAAGACTGTATGCTCCAACTATAGGGGCATAAGTCTTCTCCCTATTGCCTATAAGATAGTGTCAGGGATATTATGCGAACGACTAAAGCCTATGGACAACAAAATAATTGGACCATACCAATGTGGCTTTAGACCTGGCAAGTCCACCATTGACCAGATATTTACCCTGCGGCAAATCCTAGAGAAGACCCAGGAGATGCAGATCGACACATATCACCTTTTTGTCGATTATAAAGCAGCATTCGACAGTCCCCTCCGATCAAAGGTATTCCATGCAATGTCTGAATTTGGTATCCCGGTAAAGCTCATCCGGCTTCGTAAGATGACTTTAACTGATACTAGTCCTCAGTTAAAATTGGAAAGAACCTCTCCGAACAGTTCAGTACCAAAAGAGGTTTCAGACAAGGAGACAGCCTTTCGTGTGACCTATTCAACATTTTGCTGGAAAAGGTAATACGAGATGCGTATGAACCACGAGCTATAAAAGCTATATAAAGACATGAATATAGTTAAACGTATCGAGATGCAACGACTGCGTTGGCTAGGCCATACCATAAGAATGAGCGATGATGAACCCGCTAAAAAGGCGTACATGCTACATGGCGGTGCACGCAGAATCGGCATGCCTAAGCTTCGATGGAGCATACAAGTGGATGAAGAAATTAAAAGGCGCGGTATTCCAAAAAGGCGAAGCGAAAAACAGAGAGGAATTGGAGATCTTTTCTTAGTTCGGTCTATGGAACATTTTTGTTTTTTGTAATGGGCCAGCTAAGTAAGTAAGTAAGGCATTATTTCAAAAAGTGTGGACTTCTAAAAAAGTGTTCCGTTATAATGGCGACCGAGAAAACAGCCTTTTACAACAAAATGTCCAAAACATCTGAGAAGAGTCCTCAAACTGCACTTTTCCCAAATTTTGTGTGGGAGGTAGCAAAAGCACGGAACCGAAGTAGTCCATATTTCAACCTGATACATGTCTGGATACGAATAATACGATGTGCAAAGTTTGGACCAATCAGAAACTTACTGCGAAAGTTATCTTGCGGATTTGCCATTTTAGATGGTACAGTCCGGGAGTTTTTTAGGCCATTATCTCAGAAAGTATCGACTTGCCCCCGATAAAAACTGTAACGTCGTAAAGGGAGTCGCAAGGACAACCTGCTGAAAAAATGTACAAATCTATCCGAGAGGAACTCTTAAACTTCCCTTATTCCGAAGTTTGTGTGGGAGGTACCCAATGGAGTGGACCGGTATATTCCACATTCGAATCAGATCTACATATATCTGGAAGAAATAATACAATGTGCAAATTTTGAACCAAATCGATTGATCCGACGAGAGTTATCGTTCGCAGCATTTTATACAAAAATGTTAAACTTTTGTAGGGGAGGTACCCGAAAGAGTGAACCGAGATGGCCTATCTAACTTAAACTTAGTCTGGACAAAATATCACGATACCCAAAATTTTAACCAAATCGAATGATCTGTTCGAGAGAGCGCACCAGCCAGCCAGAGAGAAGGACAGACGAACGGACATGACAAAATTGACTCCAAATTGTCTGAAACGAATTTCCTTCAAACATAGTTGATTTCGATTAGGCATATTTTTTTTATCTTATCAAAGTGTATATACCCTTATTATCCTAAAGGCTGGTATATAAAAAGTATCAAAGGGGTCTTTTATAGAGAGAAGACCTATAAAAGGGGCCTTCTATATATAGAAGGCCTATCAACGGAATCTTCTGTAGATAGAAGGCCTATAAACGGAGTCTTCTATAGATAGAAAACTTCTCGCAGGGATCTTGTCCTATCAAAGGTCTTCTGTTGAAGGAAGGTCAATCGAAAATCTTCTTTTCATAAAAGGTCTATCAAAGGTCTTCTGATGGAGGAAGGACAATCGAGTGTCTTCTATCAGAAGTCTTTGTTTGATTGAAGACCTATTAAAGGTCTTCGTTTGATAAAAAATCTAGCAGACCTATCAAAGGTTGGCAGTTCATAGAAGACCTATCAAATGTCCTCTGTTGAACGAAAGCCAATCTAAGGTCTTCTTTTGACAGAAAACATATTAAAGAAAATCCATCAAAGGTCTTCTTAAGATTGAAAACCTATCGAAGGTCTTCTGTTGATGGAAGGTCAATGGAAAAACTTCTGTTGGTAGAAGACCTTTCAATAGTCTTCATTTGACTGAAAATCTATCAGAAGTGATCTTTTGATTTAAGACATATCAATGGCCTCCTTTTGATTGAAAAACTATCTAGCGTCTTCTGTTGAAGGAACGTCAATCGAAGGTCCTTTGTTGATAGAAGACCTATCAAAGGTTTTCGTTTGATATAAAATCTATTAGAGTTCTTCTTTTAATTGAAGACTTATTTAAGATCATCTATTGAAGGAAGGCAAGTCGAAGGTCTTCCGTTGATCTAACAAGGGTCTTCTGTTAAGGGAGGTCAATGTAAGGTATTATTTTGATAGAAAAAATATCAAAAGTATTTTTTGATTGAAGACTCCTCAAAGGTCTTCTCTTGATAGAGGACCTATCAAAGGTCTTCTGTTGATAGAAGACATCAAGGGTCATCCTTTGGTAGAAGACCTAGCAAAGGTCTTCTGATGACTGAAGTCCTATCGAAGGTCGCCTTTTGATAAAAAGACCTATCAAAGGTCTTCATTTGATAGAAAATCTATCAAAGATCTTCTTCTGATTGAAGACCTATCAAAGGCCTTGTGTTAAATGAAGGCCAATCGAAGATTTTTTTGATAGAAGACTTATCAAAGTTCTTCATTTGATAGAATATCTATAAAATGTCTTCTGTTGAAGTCAGACCTATCTTCTTCGGATAGAATACCTACATGGTGCTTTTAAAACAAATGTAAATGGAAGGTGCTTGCACCTGGGACGTTTTTGCAGATTCTGAAACTGCAATGTTCATGAATGAGAAAAATCAAAAAACAAAAAAAAAACCCGGAGCGCTTTTTAAATAAATCGCGATTTAAGTCGGCATTTTAAGGGGTTTTTAGGTTTTCACGATTTTGCTTGGAAACCGCAATTCCTTTATGGTATTTTCGTAGGTTTTACTGTATTTGAGATCTAGAAGTTCAAATTGGGACAATGCACTGTATCGTCTTCTAATAGAACAGTATAATGACTGCAATTTCCCAAATTAAACTTATATATATCTCAAAAATGGTACAACCTAGGAAAAAGACACGAAAGACAATCTAGTAGAGAATTTTCACATCTACAACATTTTCTTTAGTACCATTCCGATAGGACTTCCGGTTTTCAAGCAAAATCTTGATGAACTGAGGAAGAAATCTGAATGATTGATCTGAACTTCTATATCTCAAAAAACGGTGAAACCTACGAAAAAACAAGTGAGCCAAGGCTATAGTCGGGTCTGGGCCGACTATGTGATACCCTACACCACTACCCCTGTTCATAAGCTTTTGACTAATAAAATTCAAAATATTAAAATTGGGATAGCTTAGCGCCTTTGCTCTGAATGTCTTCATTAACACAGGTCAATTTTTTGAAACGCATTTAAGTGCATCGACATTGCAACCCAAATAAAAAAATGGAAAAGTGGGATGTATGCCAACCATCAAAAGGCTTCTTTCTCTGTTAGACCCCCATCAACCCCCAAAATTTCGTGAGGATCCGATCAAAATTTCGTAGTGTGATTGCACAAAAATGGAAAAAGGGATGCATTACCGACTATTGCGATATCTCTGTTGTTTGACCACCTATGACAACCTACTTCACATCGTTGTAAAGGTGATATTTCCTACTTTCCTTGCCAGGTTTTGCTTTCGATATACCTCCTACAGAAGGGAGATATTAACTTTGAAATAAAACGTTGGTCTTTTTTCCAAATATTTTTTTTGTCACATTCCGACCCCTGAATAATATCCGACCATTATCAAAAATCAAAATGTTTTTTTCCTCTGTGGGACCCCCAATAACACGCAAAATTTCGTGACGATCCAATTAAAATTGCGACCTGTAGCGTGATTTCCAAAAAAGTTGAAAAATGGGATGTATTACCGACTATTGCGATATCTCCGTTATTTGGATACCTACGCCAACCTGCTTTACATGATTGTAATGATGGGATTTTTTCTTTCATTGTCAGACTTTGCTTTTGGAAGGTCCCGAACCAAAGCTGTGATATTCGTCAATATTATTAAAATCGCAAAAATGAAAAGTTGTGTTCTATTAGCGGCTATTGCGATATATTCGTTGTTTGATCACCTACAAGAACCTACTTTACATCATTAGAAAGGCGATATTTTCTACTTTCATGGTCAGGTTCTGGTTTTGGTTTACCCCATATTGAAGCTGAGATATTCGCTCAGGAAGAAAACGTTGTCTTTTTCCCCAAAAAAGTTTTTTTTGCCCTTTCCGAACCCTAAATATTATCCGACCATCACCAAAATCAATAGGCTTCTTTCCCTCCGGGATCTCCATCAACATCCATTGCGACCTGTAGCGTGATTACAAGGTTTAGATGGACAGACGGACAGACGGACGGACGGACTGACGGACGGACACACATAGCCAGATCGACTCAGCTCGAGCTCGTCGAGACATTCATTTTGGTATAGATAAGTATGGGTCTACGACCATTATTTCGATGCGTTACAAACTTTTTGGCCAAAACCAACTTGTAATACCCTCCCCACATAGTGGTGTAGGGTATAATTATGCAGGTCAATCTTGCGATTTTTTTTTAAATCCCTTCAGCGAATTTTTCTTGTTTTTTTGGATTTTTCTCACCTATGAATATTGCTGCTTCAAAATCCGCAAAAACTCCCCAGGTGTAAGCGGTTTTCACTTAAAGTTAGTTAAGACGCACCATGTATGACATTGTTTTATAAGGTAGCGATACAGTCAAAATGCATTGTCCCAATTTGAACTTCTACATCTCAATAACGGTAAAACCGACGAAAATATCATAAATGACAATCTTGTAGAGAATTTTCATGGCTACAACATTTTCTTTTGTCACATTTCGATAGAAATAGCGGTTTTCAAGTTATTTCGTGAAAACCTAAAAAACCCGAAAAATGTCAACTTAAACCGCGATTTATTTAAAAGGCGCTCCGGCGATTTTTTTTTTGTTTTTTTGATTTTTCTCATCTGTGAACATTTTCTCATCCATGAACATTCAAACTTCCTTCTCTGAATAGAATAACTTATACCAGTCAATAGTCCTCTCCAAGATGAGCTGAAGATATAGATAGTGTACCATTCTATGACCTTCCATAAAGTAGTATTCATATAATTCGACCTGACCCACTTCACTACCAAATTTCTTTTTGTTTATTTTCTTTCTTTCTTCGTTCATTCAAAAAAGAAAGAAAGATAGTACCGTAAAATCTGCATGATATTTGAAAAATTATTTCTTGCTTGTTTATATCACAAGTTTGTTGTTTTAATTTGTCTTTCGTACATTTGATTTGTGATTTCGAAAGTGGTTTAAATCCAGTATTTATATGTTGCGTGTGTGTGTCTATGCAATGGTTCATGTGGTTTGGTGAAAAAAATATGAAATGTCATTAAAAAAATTTGCCAAACAGCAATAATAATAATAATAATTTCTCTACAGCAGTGAAATAAAATAAAGAAATAGTTATCTTTATTATGTGCGAATATAATAATAAAAAAATATGATTTAGTCATAAATTTGCTCGCTTATTAACCTTGTTGTGGTCTGTGGTAAATTTTTGCCAAGTCATAGGAAACAAGTGAGCAAAGGCTATAGTCGGGACGGGCCGACCATGTGATACCCTACACCACTACCCCTGTGCATAAGCTTTTCACTGGTAAACATTTCTTTTAGGAAATATAAACCGACTACCACCAAAAATAATATGCCTCTTTGTCTCTGGGACCCTCATAAGCAACCAAAATTTCGTGACCATCCGATCAAAATTACGACATGTAGCATGATTGCAAAAAAATGGAAGAATTGGATGCATTTCCGACTATTGTGGTATCTCCCTTGTTTGACCACCTTCGCCAACTGCTTTACACCAATGTAAAGGTAATATTTTCTTCTTCCATTGACAGACTTTGTCGTTGGAATACCCCTACTAGAAGCCAATATATTCACAAAGAATAAAACTTTGAATTTGTCTCCAAATGAGTTTCTCCCCATTCCGACCCCTAAATATTATCCGGCTATCACCAAAATCAATAGGCTTCTTCCTATGTGGGACCCGCATCAACTCCCAAAAAAATCGTGACGATCCGATTAAAATTGCGACCTGTAGCGTGATTACAAACAAATCGGAAAATGGGATGCATTACCGACTATTGCGATATCTCTGTTTTTTGAGCAGCTACGACAACCTACTTTACATCGTTGTAAAGGTGATATTTTCTACTTTCCTTGCCTGGTTTTGCTTTTAATATACCTCTTAAAGAAACAGAGATTTTGGCTTTGAAATAAAACGTACACCTTTTCCCCAAATAAGTTTTTGCCCATTCCGACCCTTGAATATTATCCGACCATCATTAAAATCAGTAGGCTTCTTCATCTGTGGGACCCCCATTAACCCCCAAAATTTCGTGACCATCCGATCAAAATTGCGACCTGTAGCGTGATTACAAAAAAATCGGAAAATGGGATGCATTATCGGCTATTGCCATATCTTTGCTATTTGACCACCTACGACAACCTGCTTTACACCGTTGTAAATGTCATATTTTCTACTTTCCTTACCAGGTTTTGCTTTTGATATACCTCTTAAAGAAACAGAGATATTGGCTTTGAAATAAAATGTTAACTTTTCTCCAAATAAGTGTTTGCCCATTCCGACCCCTAAATATTATCCGACCATCACCAAAATCAATATGCTTCTTCATCTGTGAGACCCCCATTAACCCTGAAATTTTCGTGACGATCCGATCAATATTGTGACCTGTAGCGTGATTTCTAAAAAAATAGAAAAATGGGATGTATTACCGACTATTGCGATATCTCCGTTATTTGGTTACCTACGCCGACATAGTTTGCATCATTGTAAAGACGGGATCTTCTACTTTCATAGTCAGGCTTTGCTTTTGGAAAATGTTCAACCAAAGCTGTGATATTTGTCAATATAATTAAAATCGCAAAAATGAAAATTGGGGTTTTAATTGCTACTATTGCGATATCTTCGTTGTTTGATCACCTACGAGCACCTACTTTACATCATTAGAAAAGTGATATTTTCTGCTTTCATTGTCAGGTTTTGTTTTTGGTATACCCCATATAGAAGCTGAGATATTGGCTTTGGAAAAAAACGTTGTCTTTTTATCCACCTAAGTTTTTTGCCCTTTCCGACCCCTAAAAATTATCCGACCATCACCAAAATCAATAGGCTTCTTCCCCTCCGGGACCCTCATCAACATCCAAAATTTCGTGACGATCCGATCAAAATTGCGGCCTGTAGCGTGATTACAAGGTTTAGATGGACAGACGGACAGACGGACGGACGGACGGACTGACGGACGGACACACATAGCCAGATCGACTCAGCTCGTCGAGACATTCATTTTGATATATATAAGTATGGGTCTACGACCATTATTTCGATGCGTTACAAACTTTTTGGCCAAAACCAACTTATAATACCCTCCCCACATAGTGGTGTAGGGTATAAAAACGAAGATATGTGATGCGATGTCTATATGAAAGTTGAGGCCAAAAGTGTTTTCAAGTTTAAAGTAGATGACTTTTTTCTGGTACAGGTGACATATTGACACTACAGAATTTGGGTTATTTATATGTACTATCTTTTGATCACATGTTGTTGTTGTAACAGTGTTTATTATTATGTTTGTATGTTCGTTCTTCTGTTCAATCTGGCTCTGGGTCTATCTCCAGTTCAAGGAAAGTGGCTGCTTCGATGGTATGTAACCACAGATCCACTAGAGTTAGATGAGTAGGTTTAGCGGGGCAGTTGAAAAGTTGTTTTGTGTCGTGCAGGCCCCATGCCGAACACTGGGCATATGTCCTGCATGGCGAGGTCGATTTCCGCCCAATAAAAATTCAGGCGACTACAATATCCTGAGCGTAGTTGAGCCAAAACTTCTCTGGTTTGTAGTGGCAGCTGACGCTCCTTAGCTGCGATAGATGGGGGATGTACTCCGAGGACTTTATTCACACTATAGTTGCTTATGGCATTAGCAACTGCATCCGTCTGAATACTATTTAAACCTGCTTTATGTTCCTGCTGATCTAGGGGTATAGGAGAGAACCCCTAGATCAGCAGGCAAAGCTGGTTTAAATAGTATTCACACGGATGCAGTTGCTAAGGCCATAAGCAAATATAGTGTGAATAAAGTCATCGGAGTACATCCCCCATCTATCGCAGCTGAGCATGAATATCCTTCCTGATATGCCTGAAGGTCTAGTCAGCAGATGTTGATTGGGATGGCTCTCACGGTAACACCCAAGCAAGTACTGCAACGAAAGCATCTCATTGTGTTGCTTTACTGGAAAAATCTTTGCCTCCTCATGTAGATGGTCTACTGAAGACTTAAGGAGGCACCCTGTAGCTGTTCTCATGGCGGCATTCTGACAGGTTTGAATCTTTTTCCAATTCGTATCACATAATCCCGGGGACCAAACTGGAGCCGCATGGCTTACCACAGACGGACCAATCTTGTTATATGTGGTCAACAAGGTTTCTTTATCTACACCCCAAGTGCAACGGCTAGGAACTTGAGGACCATGTTCCTGCTTTTCAGTTTGTCGCAGATAGCTGTGACTGTGGTATTACTTGAAGTGTCGAATGTGACCCCTAAAATATTGGGGCAGTTTGTGGTCGACCACGACATTCAATTCTCTTCCAAACAGCTCTGTCCATGGAAATCTGCATATTCCTCGCGTAGAAAAAAGTGGTCAGATCGGTTAAATAGGAGTTCAGTCTCTCACAGACGTGATCAGGGAAGGTAACTGAAGCCAAGATCGTACAGTCATCCGCATACGTTACGATATCGATGCAGTCTGGATGGGGCGAAATACAGGAAAGGCAGAGATTAAACAGTTCCGGAGATATCACCCCACCTTGGAGGACTCCCTGTTTCACTCTACGGGGTTTGGACTTCTTGTTCCGGAAATACACGTACGACTGACGTCCACACCTTTAGTTGATAATCCAACGTTTCAAGCTTGGCCGAAGGATTGCCTGTTTAATGTCCTCAAACAGCGTGGAGTGCCTCACTGTGTCAAAGGCTTTTGATAAGTCAAGCGCCACTAACACTGTTCTATCACAAGGCAGTCTCTGGTTGAGTCTTTCACAAATATATGTGAAGATGGTGTGCAACGCTGTTGTCGTGCTGTGCTGCTTACGGAATCCATGCTGATGATCGGCAATTTGATAGCTATTCCTCATACTGGGGAAGACTAATGCCTCAAGAGTCTTTGCTTCGGGCGACAAAAGCGAGATCGGCCTGTAATGATAGTGATGATGATAGCGGGACCACCCTGCCAATTTTTCAGACTTCGGGAACAATGAGGGTGGCTAACGACAAGTTGAGAACATTACTGAGATACTCCATTCCCTGCTCATCCAGCTGCTTCAGCATTACCATGGAGATTCCATCAGGGCCCAAAGTTTTGAATGATTTAGCGTTCCTGATGACATTCGCAGCATCATCCATTGTAAACTGTGGTGGTTCATCATGAAGATTCCATCAGGGCCCAATGTTTTGAATGATTTAGCGTTCCTGATGACATTCGCAGCATCATCCATTGTAAACTGTGGTGGTTCATTCTCGGCAGAAAGATATCTGATGCGACGTAATACTCTCCTTTTAATTTCTGGGGTGTTCGTCAACCTGTCGATTGAAATAACTTGCGCACCTATTCAGGTGAGTCAATGTAACGTTGCCAAACGTGACTGAGGTCCAATCATCCACCCTTCTAGGATTTGAAAGTGACTTAACCGTTGCCACAATTCATTTATACCGACTCCAATGTTGCAATTCTTCAGATGTTTTAACAACTTGTTCCGCTTATGTTCGCCGACCAGCCTATTAGCTTCCAGTGTCAGCTTCCTGATTCTGGGGTCATTGGGGTTGGCTCGACGAAGCTCATCACGCTCATTTGCTAATCCCGTCGCCTCTGCTGGGAAGTTTGGTCTTACTTCGGGTATTCGACCAGCAGGGATATAGCGAGCGGCTGCAGCAGTGATGATGTCTCGGAAAGTCCTTTCCGCTACCCGAACATCAGAAGGATTGGGCAATTCTCTGAAGCGGTCATTGGTGAACTCTCTGAAACTCGGCCAATCAGCTTTCCTATGATTGACGAAAGTGCGGCGTTCAGAGGTGATGAAATCGGGTGGTATGCTAATGGTGACAATTATGGGGAGGTGGTCTGATCCAAGGGAAATGGTGGTGACGTCATTTGTCAGACTAAGTGAAACGATGGTTATGTCTGGCGAACTGTGACACTCTCCTCTAATTCAGGTAGGGGCGTCCTCATTGACCGTGCAAAACGTTGAGTTATCAATCTGCTCTGCCACATCTCATGATGCGCATTAAAGTAACCTAGGATCAGACGATTATGACCTTCCAAAAGCGGGCTAATGTCATGGTTGGAAATCTGAGATACAGCTATTTCTTGGCGGGATGTATACGTTCAGGAACTCTATCTCGGCAGTTCCACACCTGACTGCTACCCCCACACATTCCATGTATGGGTCATTAGAGACAGGCTCAAGCGAGATAGGTCTGTATTGGACAGATTGGTGCAATAGGAAAGCTAATTCCCCACCTCCACTTCTGGTGAGATCCTTCCTTAACACGTTGTAACCATCCCAACGTTGTAAGCTGTAGTTGTTGTTGAGCTTGGTTTCTTGCACCGCCTCGACCTTGATGTTCTTCCGACTCATAAAATCGACTATTTCCTCGATCTTACCTCGGAGTCCATTGCTATTAAATTGCAAAAAGAATGCATTTTCTGGGATTGGGACAACACCGGCTGGTTTTAAGGGTGCATGTGCGGTCGTTGTCGAGGGGACTGCGGGGGAGTTTCATAATCTGACGGCTCACTGGGGACTGTATTCACACAGCATGCAGCAACAAAGTCCCTGTCGTAGTCCCTCACATGGACAAGTCCAGAGCAATCCCTTAGATGCACCCATTCCTGACATCTATTGCATCTCACCGAAGGTTGGATATGAGTGAAGATGCGGTTGTGACAAACTGAGCACAAATAAATTGGTCCTGGGAACATGCTGCTCCCAACACAGAAAAACGAAACAAATACAAACACATGTACACTGAGGTGGCAGCCGCTGGCCGGAACGCTGATGATGTGTGGTTCCGGGTCAATCCGGTACGAAAGAACCCGCTGCCGTAGGTTGTAAGATATGTTTGAAACCCTTTGACGGTTCAAAGAGGATTTTATATACATATCGACACCTCCAAATAATAGTATGCTAAGTCTAAAAAGTGAGTTTTGCAGGAGAAGCTCTCAAAGTTTGGAAATTTTTTTGAACTTCAGTACTATGCTAAGTCAATATTTGTTTATAACTTCTGTTCGGATTGACCGATCATTACCAAAATTGGACAGAATTTAAGTTAAAGGACGTTCGACACCTCCAAATAATAGTTTGCTAATTCTGAAAAGCGAGTTCTGCAGGACAAGCTCTAAAAGTTTGGAAATTTCTTTGACCTTCAGTACTATGCTAAGTAAATATTTGTTTATATGTAACTTCTGTTCGGATTGTCCGATCATTACCAAAATTTGACAGAATTTAAGTTAAAGGACGTTAAATATAAAAATGTAAAGAACTTGAAAACATGCTAAGTCAACTTAGCATACTATTGTTTGGAGGCGTCGATATGTACATACATAGTATCTATAAGCATGTACAACTATGTTAACAATAGTTTTGAATCCTTTATCTATTGCTATTCGATTCACACTTTAAACTATTTTGTTAACATTAATTCCAATCAGTTGTGAAGCCCTCCCTCCCAAAGGCACAATACCCTAGGTTATTGTAGCAATCTTCTATTTACATACGCTTACAAAAAGGCCAACAATAGCTTTGTTTTATTTCTCTTGTCCATAGGCATTTGAGAAGAAAAAATAAACTTTTGAAAACGCAATTTATTTTATTGTGTCATTCCCCGGACAAACAGACTGGACTTTAGTGGAGGCTCTGCACTGCTGCTTGGTACATAGCCACCAACATTGCTGCCGGCACAACGATTTATTGGAAGACATAAAAAGCCATTAAATTCATTTGAATAGTTGTGGCGCCTAATGCGACAATTGTGAGGCGAACAAACGACACAAAATAACAAAAAACAAACAAAAAACGACAACAACTGAGCCTCCGGAGAATATTGGTAAAGATAAACGTTACGGCGCTAATACTTTAGAGGGTATTAATCAAACAATTACATGCCTCGTTATCAATAATAACAGCAACAACAACAACAACAGCCAACCATGAAACTAAAACAAGGATCTGCTAGGCAACTCCAAGGGGGTTTGATTTGTGTTTGGTTGCCTTTCTTTTGTCCCTCTCTTTTGCTGTGACAGTAAATGGAAAACATTTTTCATTTTTCCTCGTTTTGTTGTGTTTGGTTCTCCTCTCTTCTACACTCAGTGGGATACTAAATACTGTTTAATCGACTTGTATAGCCCCTTGATAATTGTGGTGGCAGATGAAGTAGAAATCCTTAATCCTCCATCCATCTTTTCCTCCAATCATCCTCTGCTTAATCACAATTAAAAAAATTAAACATTTTTTCCTCATAAGATAAATTTCCACTAAATTAGGTGACTTTGAGAAAAATCTTCAACAAGCCAACTCAGGCAACAGTTTGAATTTTTTATATTGTGGGTAATTGTCAGGGATGGGAATAGGGAATTTTTCTACACCTTTCTCAGATGTAATTTGAATCATTTTATTTGTAATTCCATTTGTAATTCGTAACATTTTATTTGTAATTCGAGAATTCCAATTGTAAATCGAAGCATTTCAATTGTAATTCGAATTATTCCATTTGTAATTCGAATTGTTCTATTTGTAATTCGAAGTATTCAATTTGTAATTCGAATTATTCCATTTGAAATTCGAATTATTCTATTTGTAATTCGAATAATTCTATTTGTAATTCGGATTTCTGAATGAAATCAGACACTTTTTCTAACTGAGGTTTTTGATTTTCTTTATTTTTTGCTGTGGGTAATACTGCTCTTCAGCAAAACATTTTAGTATATTTTCAATAATTTTTGGCTAAAGGTTCCAGAAATATCGCGCCTTGAAAAAATCGAATTCTGTAAAAAACTACATGCAAATAAATACTCAAAACATCTTTAATATTGGTCCAATTAGAAAACAATTTTTTTTACTTTTCATCGTTTTCAGCTACTTAATAAAAAAATGAAAAAAAATTGTGCATAGTGCGGTTGGATTCAATTTTCGCGATTTAATATTTAAAAGGAAAAATTGTTTTGCCAAATTTTAAAAATTTAAAAAAAAATAATTATTTGAATCCGATTACCAAATAAGACTTAAAATTGTTGTAACTAATATTTGTATTTAATACAAACAAATTTTAAGAAAACCGAAGAGTCATCGATAAAAAATGATGATCGCGAAAATTGCATCCAAGCCTAGTGTACCTGTTCGAAAATGTTCGGAAAATTTGTTCGCACCATAACTCTTGAAGAGAGGAATCGATTTTATCCAGACTACCAGTCTTAGATAAGGTTCTAATATTGACTTAGATAAGATTCAATAATACGGTCCACTCCTTCGGGCACCTCCCACACAAAATTACGGATATGTTCAGATTAGGACCTGCTCTCGCATCGCTTTAATTTTTGTTGTAACAACTTGTATTCACTGCCCCCCATACGACTGTACAAACTTCATCAGGGGCAAGTCCATACTTCTGAGAAAATAGCCTGAAATGTGCAAAAAAAACTATGAAACCGGGTGTAGTGGTAGGAGCGGAAGATAACTCTCGAACGGATCTGCCGATTCGGTCCAAAATTTGGCATTCGTAATATTTTGTTTGAACTTTGTTTCATTTCGAAAAAAAGGGTGACCGGACATAACTCCCAAAATGATTTTGGGCGTTATGTCCGCTGCGCTTTTCGGACATAACTCCCAAAATTCGTTTGGAGTTATGTCCGTGAAACAAAGCGGACATAACACCCAAAAGAAATCGCGGACAAAACTCCCAACGACTTTTTTTCTTAATTTATAAATTATTTTCTTGATTAATTTTGAAATTTATAGTTATAGTTAACTTTAGAGTAGAAGTTAGAATTTAAGCGGACTTATACATTTCAGAATTTCTAATTTAAAAACGAATTCATGTCCGAAATTATGTAAGTAGCAGTTCGGAGAAGTTTTAAATTGTGGAAATATGTGTTACAAAAATCGCGCGATTTTTTTTAATATTTACGTCTGCGGTGCATTTCGCTATTCAAAAAGTATTTGAATATTTTTACAAAAACTTTTTATCTTTTTAAATTGTGAAAATGTTTTTGTAAAAAATCGCGCGATTTTTTAAAAAATATTTTCACCTGCGGCGCAGAAAATATGAAAATCGCGCGATTTTTTTCACAAAATATTTTCGACTGCAGCGCTTTTTGTTTTTCAAAATGTATTTGAGTATTTTTTAAAAACGATTTATATTTTTATTTTAAATTGTGAAAATATTTTTTCAAAAATATTTTCGATTGCTGCACTTTTCGTTTTTCAGAAACAAACAAAAACATTTTATCTTCTTAAATTGTGAAAATATTTTTGTAAAAAATCGCGCGATTTTTTCAAAAATATTTTCGACTGCGGTGCTTTTCGTTCTCCAGAAAGTATTTAAATATCTTTATAAAAACATTTTATCTTCTTAAATTGTGAAAATATTTTTGTAAAAAAATCGCGCGATTTTTATACCCTCCGCATTTATGCTTACGAGTGAAAGTCTATATACCACTTTCATACGGGCAAAATGTGCCTCATCGAAATAATGGTTTTAGACCCCAAGTATGTTTGGACGAAATGTGTTTCAGAAAATTTGGAGTCGATTGAGCAATGTCCGTCAGTCTGTCTGTCTGGCTTGCTGGAGCGCACGATAACTCTCGAACGGCTAAACCAATTCGGTTCAAATTTCAGCTTTCGTAATATTTTACCCAAACTTAGTTTAAGTTCGAAGATGGACTATATCGGTCCACTCCTTCCGGTACCTCCCCCACAAAAGTTCGAAAATGTTCGGAAAATTTGTGCGCACGATAACTCCCTTCGAGAGTTATCGTGCGCACAATTTTTCCGAACACCGATTTGGTCCATATTTTGCCCATCGTGAAATGTGTACCAGACTTAGATAAGGTTTCAATATGGACTCAATCGGTCCACTCCTCCGGGTACCTCTCACACAAAATTTCGGAAAAGTTCAGTTTAGGGCCATCTCTCGAATCGCTTTGATTTTTGTTTAAGCAACTTGTATTCACTGCCCTCCATGCGACGGTACAAGTTTCATCAGGGGCAAGTCCACACTTCCTGAGAAAATAGCCTGAAAGTTGCAAAGTTGGAGCGCAAGATAACTCTCGAACGGATCTGCCGATTCGGTCCAACATTTGGCCTCAGTAATATTTCGTCCAAACATAGTTTAAGTTTGAAGATAAGCCATATCTGTCCACTCCCTCAAAAATGTTCGGAAAAATTGTTCGTACGGTAACTCTTGAAGGGAGTGGCCGAATTGGTCTATACTTTACACATCCTAATATATCTACCAGATATAGATCAGGCTTAAATATGGACTATATTTGTCCACTCCATCCGTTACCTCCCACACAAAATTTCGGATAAGTTCACTTTAAGTCCTGATATCGAATCACTTTGATTTTTGTTGAAGCAACTTGCATTCGCTGCCTCAATTACGATGGTAAACGTTTTTTTAGGGGCAAGTCCATACTTCTTGAGCAAACACCCCGAAGAGTGTAAAAACCCCTATGGCACCATATGTTTTGGCTGGAGATCCACTTCCATAACGGTCAATGTAGATCCATTCCTTTTAGTATCTCCTCCGCAAAACTTTTGGACTTTAATCCTAATCAACATTTTTGTCGTTTCATATGCCCAAGCCTCTAAATACGAGTACATACGTTTCTTGGGAACAAATTGTTTCAATACACACAGGCTGAGGGTATATTTCTGTCGGCAAAGCCGATTGATACTCTTTCACTTGTTTTAAAAATATTTTCGCCTCTTTTTGTTTTTCAGAAAGTATTTGCCAATTTTAACAAAAACTTTTTATTTTCTTACTTTCTATTTTCCTGTAAGCAGAATTTTTCGTTTAAAATAGGTTTGAAGGACTACTTATTTTGTACTTAATTTTCCTAAAAATTTTAAATCCCGCCTTAGTATGCGGACATAACTCCCAAAATCGTTTTGGGACTTATGTCCGTTGGGAGTTATGTCACGGCAACGAAAATAAGCCCTATCGGTCTACTCCTTCAGGTACTTCCCCCACAAATGTTCAAAAATGTTCGGAAATATTGTGCTCACAATAACCCTTGTAGGGAGTGACCGATTTGGTCCATACTTTACATATTCTAATATATCTACAAGATATAGATCAGGTTCGAATATGGAATTTATTGTCAAATCCGTTAAGACCTACTTCCAATTAATTAATTAAAGGCTTTGATTTTTGTTGAAGCAACTCGTACTCGCTACCCTAATTACGACGGTAAAAGTTTTTTCATGGTTAAGTCCATACTTCTGGAGAAAAAAGCCCGAAAGGTGTGAAAACCGCTATGGCGCCATATGTAGTGGCTGGAGAGCACGATAACTCTCGTACTGATCAACCGATTTGGTCCGAATTTGGCCTTCGTCAGTTTTTTTCCAAACTTCCACAGCTTCCGATAATTCCGCCAATATTTAAAAAAATTTCATTAAAATAGTATGCACAATGCCTCTTGAACGGTTCAACCAAGTTGGCTCAAACTATGGATCTCCTAAAATTTTGTCCAAATTTAGTTATACTTCTAAAATGGCCCATATCAGTCCTCTCCTTTGGATACCTTCACCACAAAAGTTCAATATTTGTGTCCAAGTGCAATTTAGGGTCTGTTTGAAAATCCTTAGAAATGCATACCGATGTTGTTCGATATGGTCCTAACTATAACTTTTGGACCAGTATGCCATGATGCATAGACTTGTCCACGGAAAACACAATATAGTTGTTAACTGGTCCAAAAGTTGTACGATTACCCACCGAAATGACTAGTTGGCGCGATATCTATCGAAAATATATGACTTCCAAAATAAGATCCACATCGATAAGTACCTTCTCCGCAACACTTTTTAATCTTAATCCTAATCCACATTTTTGTCGGCAAGTTCAAATATCCAAAAAGTGCTGAAGGTATATCTCTGTTGGCAAAGACGACTGATACTTTTTTACTTGCTTATTCGAAAGCTGATAAAAAATTTAAACGAGTAAAAAAGCGTTAAGTTCGGCCAAGCCGAACTTTTTATACCCTACACCATAAAATATTCTGAACTAAAGCGGACTAATAATTTTCTTTCCCGTCCACAATGTTAGGCGGAGATATTTTGTGACCACTGATACCTAAATGAGGCAAAAAATGTAAAAAATGTATTCAATCGGTCGAGAACTTTATATAGGGCTATATCAAAGTGTGGACCTATGTTTTTGGTGGAGAAGTTTTGTGACCACTGGGAACCTCAAATGTGGAATTGCAGATACATGGGTGAAAAACTGTAAGTGAAATCCAAAAAACAGAAAATCGGGAGGTACCGATAGACCTATGTTGACAGTTTTTCCAAATACAGATAGTTCGATCAAAAATACCGAAAATCCGGAGGCACCGTTTTATGGGGGCTATACAAAAACGTGGTCTTATGTTTACAATTTATGTAGGGGTCTATATAAAAACATGGACATATGTTGACAGTTTTTGGTGAAGATGTTGTGTGACCACTGGGAACCTCAAATGTCGACTTACAAATAGTTTTGTCGAAAATTGTAGCTAAAGCCTTAAAACTACCAAAAATCGAGGGTACCGTTATATGGGGGCTATACGAAAACATGGACTCATATTGACAGTTTTTTGTGGAGATGATTTGTGACCACTAGGAACCTCAAACGTCAAATTACCGGTAGTTCGGTCGCAAAATCAATCCTCCTACAATCCTCAAAATACCGAACCCTTATTTAAAAAATCTGAAAATATACTAAAATGTTTTGCTGATGAGCAGCCTCACTACAGCAAAAAAATAAAGGAAATCAAAAACCTCATTTTGAAAATGTGTCCGATTTCACTCAGAAATCTCCATATGTATTTACAACACTCTATTTTGCTCTCAGACTATGTTAGCTTCCATAGTATTCCTTCTCTTGGTGCATACACATAACGAGTGATGCAAGAGGTGTTTGGACCGTATGTATCAATGGACACGGTGCTCTTGAAGCAACTATAAATGGAAGGTGCTTACATCTGGGAGGTTTATGCGGATTCTGAAACTACAATCTTCACAGATGAGAAAAATCAAAAAACAAAAAAAAACAAAAAAACAAAAAATCGCCGGATCGCTTTTTAAATGAATCGCGATTCAAGTTAACAATTTTATGGGGCTTTTCAGGTTTTCACGATTTTGATTGGAAACTGTAAGTCCTATCGAAATGGGACTAAGGAAAATGTTGTAGCTATGAAAATTGTCTACAAGATTGGCCTTTATGATAATTTCGTAGGTTTTACCCTTATTATACCCTCAGCATTTATGCTAACGAGGGTATGTACACTTTCATACGGGCAAAATGCGCCTCATCGAAATAATGGTTTTAGACCCCATGTATGTTTGGACGAAATGTATTTCAGACAATTTGGAGTCGATTTAGCAATGTCCGTCCGTCTGTCTGTCTGGCTGGTGCTCATAATAACTCTCGAACGGGTGAATGGTTCTAGTATGGACTCAATCGGTCCACTCCTTCGGGTACCTCCCACACAAAATTTCGGAAAAATTCAGTTTAGGACCTGTTCTCGGATCTCTTCGATTTTTGTTGTAGCAACTTGTATTCACTGCCCCGCTTACAAAGGTACATGTCTCATTAAGGGCAAGCCCATACTTACTAAGAAAATAGCCTGAAAGATACAAAAAAACCCCTATGACACCGTGTGTAGTGGTTGGAGCGTAAGACAACTCTCGAACCGATGTGGTCCAAAATTTGGCCTTCGTAATATTTTGTCCAAACATAGTTTAAGTTCTATCAAAAGCCAAATCAGTCCACTCCTTCATGTACCTCCCCGACAATTGTTCAAAAATATTCCGTATTTTACACATCCTAATATGTCTTCCAGATATAGATCAGGTTCGAATATAGATTATGTTTGTCCACTCCTTCGGGTACCTATCACACAAAATTACAGATAAGTTCACTTTATGACCTGCTCTCGAATCACTTTGATTTTTTTGAAGCAACTTGCATTCGCTGTCTTAATCACGACGGTAAAAGTTTTTCAGGGGTAAGTCCATACTTCCTGACAAAACAGCCTGAAAGGACCAAAAAAAATCCCTATGACAGCGTGTGTAGTGGTTGGAGCCTAAGACAACCAACTCTCGAACGGATCAACCAATTTGGTCCAAAATTTTGCCACTCCTTCAAGTACCTCCAGCACAAAAGTTCAAAAATATTCGGAAAAATTGTTCGCACGATAACTCTTGAAAGGAGTGACCCATTTAGTCCATATTTTACACATCCTAATATATCTACCAGATATAGGTCAAGTTCGAATATGGACTATATTTGTCCACTCCTTCGGGTACCTCCCACACAAATTGTTAGATAAATTCACTTTAAGACCTGCTCTCGAATCACTTTGATTTTTGTTGAAGCAACTTGCATTCGCTGTCTCAATTACGACGGTAAAAGTTTTTTTCAGGGGCAAGTCCATACTTCTTGAGAAAACTGCCCGAAAGGTGTAAAAAACCCATATGTAGTGGCTGGAGAGCACGATAACTCTCGAACTAACCGATTTGGTTCAAAATTTGGCCTTCCTGATATTTTGTCATACTTTCAGTTCGAATATAGGTAATACCGGCCCACAACTTCCGGTAGTTCCCCCGAATATTTAAAAAATTTCACTTAAATGGTACGCACGATATCTCTTGAAACTTTGGATCTCCTAATATTTTGTCCAAATTTAGTTTAAATTCTAAAATGGAGGTACCTAAGGGAACCTCCTCCACAGATGTTCCTTTGGAAATGTATGCCGAAGCTGTTCGCGTTGCTTACAACGGTATTATGTTTTCCGTGGACAAGTCCATGCTTCCTGGCATACTGGTTCATAAGTTATACGATGACCCACTGAAATGACTAGTGGGCGATATATCCCAAAATAAGATCCACTTCCATAATAGACTATGTCGGTTTATTCCTTTAAGTACCTCCTTTTCAACACTTTTGAACTCTAATCCTAATCCAAATGTCCAAGAACGGCCACAAAATAATGAAAATACCATAAATACATTCGATCTGACCGTAGATGAAAGTTTCAATTCACATAGGCTGTGAGATATAGATGTTCAAATTGGGACAATGAATTGGCTGTTTAGCATATTAATACATGGCCTTAAAAAACTTTAAGTGAAAACCGCTTACACCTGGAAAGCTGATGAAGAGATTGGATCTATCACGACTTCATTTGAACCACTGCAAAAGATCCATTGAAATCATGGCATCTCATAGAACCACTTCTATAAAATTTTACTGGGTAAGTAAGTAAATTAACGTGTTCTTGAGTGATATTAGATGGTATCGGCAGGTTTTTTATCTCAGAAAGTATGGCAGCGAGAACAAACTTTTTAAAAGAATCCGAAACATGTACTGCAACGACACTTTTGCAAAAAATTTAATCCGTATTCGAACCTAAAAGAAATATTACGATAAGCAAAGTTTGGAGCAAAACGGTTATTTCCTTCGAGGATAACACGAATATGAATAAAAAATAGAAAAAAGATAAAACAACTCCAATTTACAGCGTTGTATTGGTGTTGTACCCACCAATACAACGCTGTAAATCCTGTGGGATGATTTCACCAAAACTGGAAATTATTGATTAGTTTTCCTGTTACATTACTCTGTTTAGTACAGACACAGGGAATCGCTAAGAACCTACCAATCTAACTAACCAACACCAAGACATACGAGTATCAAATCAATTTCATTGGAACTACATGCACATTTTGGCAGAGGACCCACTTCTACAGTAATCACCCAGCATCGCAAAGTTCCCATTCCTGGTAATTGTTCATTTCACAGTTGCTTAAGAAATGCATCAGTCATATAATTTTTGGCCCGAAATAAATGCAAGCATAGCAGCCAGCATACTTGGACGTCAGCATCTCTTTCACTAGCTCTCTCCGAGTGTCTGTCTGTCCTGTCCCCGGTTGGCTGACTGTGCAACAACAGCGTGTTAAAGATAAAAATAGTTTCAATTTTAATTAATTGTATTATACGGGTATTAAATTTTTTCTTCCACAAATTTGTATTTTCGATGATGAGGAGAGCAAAACATAGCTCTACTGGTGTTGGCAAAGTGGTGGAAAATTGTTTTTCTTCTTTTTTCTTGACTACTTCACTCCAACTTCTTCACTTCAATGGTACAGCAGTCTCAGCATCATCGTCATAATCATTGGCAATAGTGCCTGCCTTATCAGTCAATGTCATGATAATTGTGGTACCACTCTTGTCCTTGTTGTTGTGGTTGTCATTGTCATTACCAACCAAGTCATTGCTATCTTTTTGACTTGTTTTGTCTATGGAAAAACACCCAATCGCGATAGGCGGCAACAAGCCAATGAAATCAACTAAGCATCCTTAAGGAGTTTCTTTTTAGTTAATTAAAAGTCTCCATAGGATTTCATTGTTGCAGCATAAAAATATTGATTAGGATCTACACAGAAAGAGATGATATCTAATAAAGGCATTTAGTCTGTTGCAGAATATTGTTGTTTTTTTTTTTTTTTTGTTCCCTTTTTATGGGGGTAATTAAATAACTACATGGGAATTCATTTTACTGTTTTGAATTTCTAAGAATTAAAGGACATATTTGAATAAAGTTCGGAAAATATGGGTGGACATTACAAAATGAAATATTAAATGTTTATCCAACTAAATCCTTTGAGCAGCAGCAAACATTTCTTGAAAATCAAGCGAAAATTCCCAATTTTATTCAAACTAGTAAACAAAATAAAGACATCCACAGAACCTTATTGAAATATTGACATTTTATGTGGGCAAGTTCAGTTGTTGTTTTCTATCTTTATGAATGATGAATCCTTACTTATTGCCAGAAAATGAATCTCATTTATAAACTAGACACACTCATTGACCTATACCGACAAGTTTCAGTTGGAAAATGTAATACCCCCAACGAAGACTAAACACAAAATGTCAACTATTTCGGTGTGATATTGAGGCCACAACATTCAAAATACCGAAAACGGGGAGGAACGTTTCTATGGGAGCTATATGAAACCGTGGACCTATACCGCAATTTTCAGGGTGAAAGTTTTATACCCCCAACAAAGACTTAATAACAAATTTCAGCCATTTTGGTCTTATAATGAGGCTAAAACCTTCAAAATACCGAAAATCGGAAGGTACCGTTCTACGGGGCTATATCAAAACGTGGACCGTGATAGAATATTTTCAATACCAAACATCCTAGGAGTAATAGAAACTTCTATGCAAAATTATAAGGCTCTATTTTAAAATTTGCAACCTGTATCTTGATTTCAACAGACAGGCGGACGAACGGACGGACGTACATGGTTATATCGAAATAGAATTTCATGCTGGTCAAGAATATATATAGGGTCTCCGATGAGTATTTCTGTGTGTGAGAAACGGGATGACAAATTTAACTATACCCTCCATATTATGGTGGAGGGTATAACAATCTAATCTTTCTCATATTGCAAGAACACCACTTATCCGGTTTTTGGAAAAAACGGGAAAATGTTGAGAGGAGTAAGGAGAATCAAATTGTATATGTATAAAACAACAAAGACTTCTATAGACAAATTCTGAGAGAAAGGAGGAAAAGGTGCTTCTATAGACCCTTTCTGAAAAAAGGGTGCTTTTCTATATACCTTTTTTAAAGAAAGGGTTCTTCTATAGACCCTCTCTGAGAAAAAGCGTGCTTCTATAGACCCTTTGTGAAAGAAATGTTGCTTCTATAACCCCATTCTTAGTGAAAGGGTGCTTCTGTAGGCCCTTTCTGAAATAAAACGTGGTACTATAGAACCTTTCTGAACGAAAGGGTGCTTCTGTAGGCCCTTTCTGAAAAAAGTGGTACTATAGAACCTTTCTGAACGAAAGGGTGCTTCTGTAGGCCCTTTTCTGAAAGAAAGGGTGCTTCTATAGCCCCTTTCGGAAAGAAATAGTGTCCATCGAATCTATACACTTTTCCGACTGAAAGGCATTTTCTGAAAATAAATGTGGTTCTATAGAACCTTTCTGAACGAAAGAGTACTTTTATATACCCTTTTCTGAAAGGGTACTTTTAGAGATCCTATTTTGAAAGAAAGGTTTCTTCTATAGAATCTTTCTGAAAGAAAGAGTATTTCTATAAAACTTTTCTGAAAGAAAGGTCCTTCTATAGACCCTTTCTGAATGAAAGGGTGCTTCTATAACACCATTCTTAGTGAAACGGTGCTTCTGTAGGCCCCTTTTGAAAGAAAGGTGGTACTATAGAACCTTTCTGAGCGAAAAGGTGCTTCTGTATGCCCTTTTCTGAAAGAAAGGGTGCTTCTATACACCTTTTCTGAATGAAAGGGTGCTTCTATACACCTTTTCTGAATGAAAGGGTGCTTCTATACACCTTTTCTGAATGAAAGGGTGCTTCTATACACCTATTCTGAATGAAAGGGTGCTTCTATACACCTTTTCTGAATGAAAGGGTGCTTCTATACACCTTTTCTGAATGAAAGGGTGCTTCTATACACCTTTTCTGAATGAAAGGGTGCTTCTATACACCTTTTCTGAATGAAAGGGTGCTTCTATAGCCCCATTCTTAGTAAAAGAGTGCTTCTACAGACCCTTTCAGAAAGACAGGGTGCTTCTATAGACCCTTTCGGAAAGACAGGGTGCTTCCATAGACCCTTTCGGAAAGACAGGGTGCTTCTATAGACCCTTTCGGAAAGACAGGGTGCTTCCATAGACCCTTTCGGAAAGACAGGGTGCTTCTACAGACCCTTTCGGAAAGACAGGGTGCTTCTATAGACCCTTTCGGAAAGACAGGGTGCTTCTACAGACCCTTTCAGAAGGAAAGGGTGCTTCTACAGACCCTTTCAGAAGGAAAGGGTGCTTCTACAGACCCTTTCAGAAGGAAAGGGTGCTTCCATTGACCCTTTCTAAAAGAAAGGGTGCTTCTATTGACCCTTTCTAAAAGAAATGGTGCTTCTATTGACCCTTTCTAAAAGAAATGGTGTTCCTATTGACCCTTTCTAAAAGAAATGGTGTTCCTATTGACCCTTTCTAAAAGAAATGGTGTTCCTATTGACCCTTTCTAAAAGAAAGGGTGCTTCGTAAGACAATATCTAAAAGAAAGGGTGCTTCGTAAGACCCTTTCTAAAAGAAAGGGTGCTTCGTAAGACCCTTTCTAAAAGAAAGGGTGCTTCGTAAGACCCTTTCTAAAAGAAAGGGTGCTTCGTAAGACCCTTTCTAAAAGAAAGGGTGCTTCGTAAGACCCTTTCTAAAAGAAAGGGTGCTTCGTAAGACCCTTTCTAAAAGAAAGGGTGCTTCGTAAGACCCTTTCTAAAAGAAAGGGTGCTTCGTAAGACCCTTTCTAAAAGATAGGGTGCTTCGTAAGACCCTTTCTAAAAGAAAGGGTGCTTCGTAAGACCCTTTCTAAAAGAAAGGGTGCTTCGTAAGACCCTTTCTAAAAGAAAATGTGCTTCGTAAGACCCTTTCTAAAAGAAAGGGTGCTTCGTAAGACCCTTTCTAAAAGAAAGGGTGCTTCGTAAGACCCTTTCTAAAAGAAAGGGTGCTTCGTAAGACCCTTCTTGGAAGAAAGGGTGCTTCGTAAGACCCTTCTTGGAAGAAAGGGTGCTTCGTAAGGCCCTTCTTGGAAGAATGGGTGCTTCGTAAGACCCTTCTTGGAAGAGTGGGTGCTTCGTAAGACCCTTCTTGGAAGAATAGGTGCTTCGTAAGACCCTTCTTGGAAGAATAGGTGCTTCGTAAGACCCTTCTTGGAAGAAAGGGTGCTTCTATACACCTTTTCTGAATGAAAGGGTGCTTCTATACACCTTTTCTGAATGAAAGGGTGCTTCTATACACCTTTTCTGAATGAAAGGGTGCTTCTATACACCTTTTCTGAATGAAAGGGTGCTTCTATACACCTTTTCTGAATGAAAGGGTGCTTCTATACACCTTTTCTGAATGAAAGGGTGCTTCTATACACCTTTTCTGAATGAAAGGGTGCTTCTATACACCTTTTCTGAATGAAAGGGTGCTTCAATACACCTTTTCTGAATGAAAGGGTGCTTCTATACACCTTTTCTGAATGAAAGGGTGCTTCTATACACCTTTTATGAATGAAAGGGTCCTTCTATACACCTTTTCTGAATGAAAGGGTGCTTCTATACACCTTTTCTGAATGAAAGGGTGCTTCTATACACCTTTTCTGAATGAAAGGGTGCCCTTTATACACCTTTTCTGAATGAAAGGGTGCTTCTATACACCTTTTCTGAATGAAAGGGTGCTTCTATACACCTTTTCTGAATGAAAGGGTGCTTCTATACACCTTTTCTGAATGAAAGGGTGCTTCTATACACCTTTTCTGAATGAAAGGGTGCTTCTATACACCTTTTCTGAATGAAAGGGTGCTTCTATACACCTTTTCTGAATGAAAGGGTGCTTCTATACACCTTTTCTGAATGAAAGGGTGCTTCTATACACCTTTTCTGAATGAAAGGGTGCTTCTATACACCTTTTCTGAATGAAAGGGTGCTTCTATACACCTTTTCTGAATGAAAGGGTGCCCTTTATACACCTTTTCTGAATGAAAGGGTGCTTCTATACACCTTTTCTGAATGAAAGGGTGCTTCTATACACCTTTTCTGAATGCAAGGGTGCTTCTATACACCTTTTCTGAATGAAAGGGTGCCCTTTATACACCTTTTCTGAATGAAAGGGTGCTTCTATACACCTTTTCTGAATGAAAGGGTGCTTCTATACACCTTTTCTGAATGAAAGGGTGCTTCTATACACCTTTTCTGAATGAAAGGGTGCTTCTATACACCTTTTCTGAATGAAAGGGTTCTTCTATACTCCTTTTCTGAATGAAAGGGTGCTTCTATACACCTTTTCTGAATGAAAGGGTGCTTCTATACACCTTTTCTGAATGAAAGGGTGCTTCTATAGCCCCATTCTTAGTAAAAGAGTGCTTCTACAGACCCTTTCGGAAAGACAGGGTGCTTCTATAGACCCTTTCGGAAAGACAGGGTGCTTCCATAGACCCTTTCGGAAAGACAGGGTGCTTCTACAGACCATTTCGGAAAGACAGGGTGCTTCTATAGACCCTTTCGGAAAGACAGGGTGCTTCTACAGACCCTTTCAGAAGGAAAGGGTGCTTCTACAGACCCTTTCAGAAGGAAAGAGTGCTTCCATTGACCCTTTCTAAAAGAAAGGGTGCTTCTATTGACCCTTTCTAAAAGAAATGGTGTTCCTATTGACCCTTTCTAAAAGAAATGGTGTTCCTATTGACCCTTTCTGAAAGAAAGGGTGCTTCGTAAGACCCTTTCTAAAAGAAAGGGTGCTTCGTAAGACCCTTTCTAAAAGAAAGGGTGCTTCGTAAGACCCTTTCTAAAAGA
Source organism: Musca autumnalis (assembly GCF_047663935.1). Classification (NCBI taxonomy): domain Eukaryota; kingdom Metazoa; phylum Arthropoda; class Insecta; order Diptera; family Muscidae; genus Musca; species Musca autumnalis. The sequence goes on along the minus strand of NW_027411977.1, from coordinate 44,206,812 downwards.
AAGGGTGCTTCGTAAGACCCTTTCTAAAAGAAAGGGTGCTTCGTAAGACCCTTTCTAAAAGAAAGGGTGCTTCGTAAGACCCTTTCTAAAAGAGAGGTTGCTTCGCAAGACCCTTTCTAAAAGAAAGGGTGCTTCGTAAGACCCTTTCTAAAAGAAAGGGTGCTTCGTAAGACCCTTTCTAAAAGAAAGGGTGCTTCGTAAGACCCTTTCTAAAAGAGAGGGTGCTTCGTAAGTCCCTTTCTAAAAGAAAGGGTGCTTCGTAAGACCCTTTCTAAAAGAAAAGGTGCTTCGTAAGACCCTTTCTAAAAGAAAGGCTGCTTCGTAAGACCCTTTCTAAAAGAAAGGGTGCTTCGTAAGACCCTTTCTAAAAGAAAGGGTGCTTCGTAAGACCCTTTCTAAAAGAAAGGGTGCTTCGTAAGACCCTTTCTAAAAGAAAGGGTGCTTCGTAAGACCCTTTCTAAAAGAAAGGGTGCTTCGTAAGACCCTTTCTAAAAGAAAGGGTGCTTCGTAAGACCCTTTCTAAAAGAAAGGATGCTTCGTAAGACCCCTTCTAAAAGAAAGGGTGCTTCGTAAGACCCTTTCTAAAAGAAAGGGTGCTTCGTAAGACCCTTTCTAAAAGAAAGGGTGCTTCGTAAGACCCTTTCTAAAAGAAAGGGTGCTTCGTAAGACCCTTTCTAAAAGAAAGGGTGCTTCGTAAGACCCTTTCTAAAAGAAAGGGTGCTTCGTAAGACCCTTTCTAAAAGAAAGGGTGCTTCGTAAGACCCTTTCTAAAAGAAAGGGTGCTTCGTAAGACCCTTTCTAAAAGAAAGGGTGCTTCGTAAGACCCTTTCTAAAAGAAAGGGTGCTTCGTAAGACCCTTTCTAAAAGAAAGGGTGCTTCGTAAGACCCTTTCTAAAAGAAAGGGTGCTTCGTAAGACCCTTTCTAAAAGAAAGGGTGCTTCGTAAGACCCTTTCTAAAAGAAAGGGTGCTTCGTAAGACCCTTTCTAAAAGAAAGGGTGCTTCGTAAGACCCTTTCTAAAAGAAAGGGTGCTTCGTAAGACCCTTTCTAAAAGAAAGGGTGCTTCGTAAGACCCTTTCTAAAAGAAAGGGTGCTTCGTAAGACCCTTTCTAAAAGAAAGGGTGCTTCGTAAGACCCTTTCTAAAAGAAAGGGTGCTTCGTAAGACCCTTTCTAAAAGAAAGGGTGCTTCGTAAGACCCTTTCTAAAAGAAAGGGTGCTTCGTAAGACCCTTTCTAAAAGAAAGGGTGCTTCGTAAGACCCTTTCTAAAAGAAAGGGTGCTTCGTAAGACCCTTTCTAAAAGAAAGGGTGCTTCGTAAGACCCTTTCTAAAAGAAAGGGTGCTTCGTAAGACCCTTTCTAAAAGAAAGGGTGCTTCGTAAGACCCTTTCTAAAAGAAAGGGTGCTTCGTAAGACCCTTTCTAAAAGAAAGGGTGCTTCGTAAGACCCTTTCTAAAAGAAAGGGTGCTTCGTAAGACCCTTTCTAAAAGAAAGGGTGCTTCGTAAGACCCTTTCTAAAAGAAAGGGTGCTTCGTAAGACCCTTTCTAAAAGAAAGGGTGCTTCGTAAGACCCTTTCTAAAAGAAAGGGTGCTTCGTAAGATCCTTTCTAAAAGAAAGGGTGCTTCGTAAGACCCTTTCTAAAAGAAAGGGTGCTTCGTAAGACCCTTTCTAAAAGAAAGGGTGCTTCGTAAGACCCTTTCTAAAAGAAAGGGTGCTTCGTAAGACCCTTTCTAAAAGAAAGGGTGCTTCGTAAGACCCTTTCTAAAAGAAAGGGTGCTTCGTAAGACCCTTTCTAAAAGAAAGGGTGCTTCGTAAGACCCTTTCTAAAAGAAAGGGTGCTTCGTAAGACCCTTTCTAAAAGAAAGGGTGCTTCGTAAGACCCTTTCTAAAAGAAAGGGTGCTTCGTAAGACCCTTTCTAAAAGAAAGGGTGCTTCGTAAGACCCTTTCTAAAAGAAAGGGTGCTTCGTAAGACCCTTTCTAAAAGAAAGGGTGCTTCGTAAGACCCTTTCTAAAAGAAAGGGTGCTTCGTAAGACCCTTTCTAAAAGAAAGGGTGCTTCGTAAGACCCTTTCTAAAAGAAAGGGTGCTTCGTAAGACCCTTTCTAAAAGAAAGGGTGCTTCGTAAGACCCTTTCTAAAAGAAAGGGTGCTTCGTAAGACCCTTTCTAAAAGAAAGGGTGCTTCGTAAGATCCTTTCTAAAAGAAAGGGTGCTTCGTAAGACCCTTTCTAAAAGAAAGGGTGCTTCGTAAGACCCTTTCTAAAAGAAAGGGTGCTTCGTAAGACCCTTTCTAAAAGAAAGGGTGCTTCGTAAGACCCTTTCTAAAAGAAAGGGTGCTTCGTAAGACCCTTTCTAAAAGAAAGGGTGCTTCGTAAGACCCTTTCTAAAAGAAAGGGTGCTTCGTAAGACCCTTTCTAAAAGAAAGGGTGCTTCGTAAGACCCTTTCTAAAAGAAAGGGTGCTTCGTAAGAAAGGGTGCTTCGTAAGACCCTTTCTAAAAGAAAGGGTGCTTCGTAAGACCCTTTCTAAAAGAAAGGGTGCTTCGTAAGACCCTTTCTAAAAGAAAGGGTGCTTCGTAAGACCCTTCTTGGAAGAAAGGGTGCTTCGTAAGACCCTTTCTAAAAGAAAGGGTGCTTCGTAAGACCCTTTCTAAAAGAAAGGGTGCTTCGTAAGACCCTTCTTGGAAGAAAGGGTGCTTCGTAAGACCCTTCTTGGAAGAAAGGGTGCTTCGTAAGACCCTTTCTAAAAGAAAGGGTGCTTCGTAAGACCCTTTCTAAAAGAAAGGGTGCTTCGTAAGACCCTTTCTAAAAGAAAGGGTGCTTCGTAAGACCCTTTCTAAAAGAAAGGGTGCTTCGTATGACCCTTTCTAAAAGAAAGGGTGCTTCGTATGACCCTTTCTAAAAGAAAGGGTGCTTCGTATGACCCTTCTTGGAAGAGTGGGTGCTTCGTAAGACCCTTCTTAGAAGAATGGGTGCTTCGTAAAACCCTTCTTGGAAGAAAGGGTGCTTCGTAAGACCGTTCGTGGAAGAAAGGGTGCTTCGTTAGACCGTTCGTGGAAGAAAAGGTGCTTCTACGGACCCCTTCTGAAAGAAAGGGGGCTTCTATGGACCCCTTCTGAAAGAAAGGGTGCTTCTATGGACCCCTTCTGAAAGAAAGGGTGCTTCTATGGACCCCTTCTGAAAGAAAGGTTGCTTCTACAGACACTTTTCTGAAAGAAAGTGTGCTTTTAGAGACCCTTTCCTGAAAGAAAGGTTACTTCTTTACCACGTTTCTGAATGAAATGGTGCTTCTATACCCCCTTTCTGAATGAAAAAGTACTTCTATAGAGCCTTTTCTGAGAGAATGGTGTTTTGACCCTTTTCTGAGAGGAGGGGTTCTTATAGAGGCCATTTTCTGAAAGAAAGTGTACTTCTATAAACCGTTTCTTAATGAAAGGGTGCTTCTATGTTCCCTTTCTGGGTGAACATGTGCTTCTATAGAATCTCTTCTTATGTCCTTAAAAAATATTCCAAAATCCCTTAATGCCCCAGATACACCATATTCAAAAATTCGAAAATATTTTCATTCATCATACAATACATTTTTATTCCGGTTAAAGAACTTATCAACGGTGTTAGCAACCAATTCTTGTTCTCCCCAGAAATCATTAACTTTATGGTTTATGTAGTGACAACATTTTTAAGACAATTTTTGAAGAAATTATTTACGTTTTCTGTTTCAAACACATTTCCAACAGAATTTCTTATCGTGACATTTTAACTGTTTTTATGTTTTTTGGGGATTGTTGTTCTGCAAGTTACAAATCTTCAATCAAAAAAACAGCAGCAGCTATGATAAACAAGTAGCCCATTTTCCCATCGACAAAAAAGAGCGATAGTGTCATAAGTATCCACGAATGTATGGCATTTGTTGAATTTTAATGTGTCGGACGGATTGTGTCTGTCTGTCCCTCCTCCTTCCATCAATCTTGCCATTCATATTGTCTGCCTATCTACTAAAGGTTTTTTGTCCATATATCTCAGATTTTTACTATTACCATCGAGTTGGGTATTCTCTACTCCGATGATGTTGAAGATGACGATGATGATGACAACAAAAGACGTTCATAGTTATCCGTCTATGATAATTTCATTTTGTATCTGAGCCACTGAGTCAAACTGTAGAGATACACGCTTTTTCGAGCAGCAGTACCAGTCAGTGAGTGCCACAACAATAATAGTCTGTAGTCTCTACAATAATAGAGAGACTGGGAAAAGAACACTTGTAGTGTTTAGTGTGAAAAAGATGGACGTGACTGATAGGTTGGCATGGCAGTTAAACGAACCCAAGATTGATATGAGCTCTCTGTCTAGCTGTGTATGTGTGAAGTAGTGGTACCTATTCTTTGGGCTTGTGAAACAAACACTACAGCTTCAATGGCAATTTGTTGCGGCTCCTCGTAGATAAGTACTGGGGATTTATAAGGAGTGTTGATGCAAATGGAAAAATCTTCTTAAGGAGCAGCAATTTACAGTTGCTGGCATTCATTCACATGTAGATGTAAGACAAAAATATGGGTAAACTGTACTTTCTTTCACAATTTGTATACGAAACATTTTTTTTTGTTTGTTTTGAAGGTAGAAAAGATGGAAAAAAATTTAAATTTCTAATTTTGTGAGTTTTGTAATGGAGACAATGACGGTTCATAATAAAACAAGGAATTGCAGTTATAGCTTTGGTAAAATGTCTCTACAATAGGAAAGAATCAACTAAAATAGTTGGTGGGCACGATAACTATCAAAGAAAATTACGCCCAAACTAAGTTCAAATTCTAAGACTGTATCGATTGGATCTATCAGTGGAATAATTGGGCCCACTAGTTGAAAAAGAATTATTTACTTACCTACTTACTTACTTAAATGTATTTATATTCTAAACAGCTCGTTTCAATCCATACGCCGAACTACGAATATGTTTCTACTTTACATACATGTGGGAGACTGCTCTCATATCAAAAGATAGGGAACCTCCTTTTTATGGGCGAGTCCAAACGCCGCACAGTGGTTCAGAAATTGATTTGCCTGGCCAAAAATCAAATGTCAAAGATATTTCTATATGGGATTCGATATTAAACATATTAAAACTTAGGAAATCAAAAAAATTGGGTAAATATATTGGAAGGTGTAGGAAAATATGTAATTTTTGCAAAAGATTGGCACTATCGGTGCACAACTTCCGGTAACTTCCCCCACCCCAAAAGTTAAAAAAATGTCACTATAATAATACGCGCTATATCTGCTGAACGGAGCAACCGTCTGAACCTTGGATATCCTAATATTTTGTCCAAATGTAGTTTTACTTTAGAAATCGGTCTTCTCCTTAAGGTACTTCCCCCACAAAAGTTCAAATTATTCGAAGAACCTTTGGAAAATAATACCGATGCTATTCTTTGTGGTCCTTTGTGGTGGTGGGCTCAAAATATATAAAAAGGAATGAATCGGTGGAATGTCGGTCCATTCCTTCAAGTACATCCTCCGCAACATCTTTGATCTTCAAACCAAATATATTTTTTATCGGCAAATTTCAAAAAGGGATACAAAATCCATAATCCGTACATTCGGTATTGTCAATAGATGGACGTTTCAATTCACACAGGCTGAGGGTATATCTCTGTCGGCAAAGGGGTCTGATACTCTTTTACTTGTCCTGCGTAATCTGACTCTATCTTTAGGTCTAGGAATATGCCTGCTTCCACTGGTTGTAAGCACAACCCTACTAGAGCAGGTGCTGTTTGTCGTGCTAACCTGTACCGTATGCTGGGCAGATATTTTACACGGAGACATCCATCATTGACTTATTGGAATTTAGACTATCCCGAACGCATCTGCGATATTTGGGTGATGTACTCCAAGACCGCTTTCACGCGATACTTATTTATGGTATCTACGACTGCAACTGTGTGAATGCGATCCAAGCCTGCTTGTAACGTTGAATCTCTCTCTATAGATCAATGGTGCACAAGAAGAGAATGCTATTTTGGGTTTTTGTATGGGAAAGAGAGTTGTAGTTAACTTTTTCGTAAAGACGCGTGCATGGCTGCTATAGATCATGCAGATCCCTTCTGAAATGCCTGGATAGGAGAAGACTCTTAAGGCCTGCGTACATAAGCTGCTCTGCCTGATTGCCTTGCTTTCCTGCTTCAATAAAAAATAAAAGAACAAAGAAGGCCGACCCAATTTCCAACTGATGGCAACCCAGTTCGAAATTTCGTCTTTATTCTATTATTTTTATTACGTCAGAAATGAAGCAGGTAAGCAAGGCAATCAGGCAAAGCAGCTTATGTAGCGAGGCCTTTACGGTAACCCCTGAGGAAGAAATGCAACGAGAACACGCCATTGTGTTCCCGTACTAAAATAATGTTAGCAGATTGGAGAGGAGTGCTTGACAGTATCTAAGGCATTTGATAAGTCCAGCGCCACCAACACTGTCATATCGCACGACTTGTTCCGGTTGAATCCTCGGGTGAGCGTGGATATGCCCTACTGTTCTGCTTGCGAGACCCATGCTAGTGATTGGTAAAAGGATACGTACTCCTAACGTTGGGGAAGTTTAAAACCTCAACGGTCTTTGCTACGGGCAACAAAAACGAATCGGTATGTACGATTCATCATCCCTCCCTAGCTTCAGTAGCTAGACCACCCTGCTCATTTTCCAGGCACGATGTGGGTGGCAGGCGACGGGTTGAGAATTACCAATGAGCCTGACGCTTTGGACCATTTAGCGTTCCTACTGGGATTTTCAACACCATCCATTGTAAATTTTGGTGGTTCTTCTTCGGCAGAAACAGATCTAATGTATTGTAGTACTTTTTTACTCACATAGAGCTTGACAATTTGTCGATTAAAATAGCTTGCGCACTTCTTCGGATCAGTCAGCGTAACGTAACGAAGGACCTATCTTTCTTCTTTCAAGGGTTCGAGAGTGCGTTAACCCTTGCCCACAGTTCACTAATACCGGTTCCAACTCATACAACTCATGAGATAACCTAGCCATCATTGACGAAAGAGAATGAAGCTATGGACACAACAGTGATCAAAGTCTCCACCTCTGGTCAAGATACTGCACCCCAATCCGTTGGAAAGGAGCTGAATCGATCTGTTTCATTGGACCTGACTGGTTAGCGTCGGACAAATTCGACAAGCCATTACATTTTAGGCAGGACGCGATGGAGGAGGAAATTGGCAAAGGAGTATAATGTTTTGCCTGTACATCTGACATCCAAAAATCTCAAAGCTAAAAAAAAAAAGAAAAATCTGCAACCTGTCCCTTCCACCTTTAAGTGAAATACTAAGGTGACAACTCAATCTCAGCCAATGAAACTTTAGAAGGTGTTGAGATCTCTAAATCTCCGTTCCAATTATACTGTAAAGAAGCCAAACATCTCATCTGTCTCACTTTCCATAACAGGGGGATTGAGGTGATACTGTCGGTGGGCAGAGAGAAACAATCTGTGATTGATGATGACTTCAGTATGGGTACTGAAGTTAGTCGAGAAGCAGGACGTCTGTCTTCGAATGGGAAATTAGAGGATTCTAAATTAGAGATGGAGATTAGAAGACTCTCTAAGAAGTCGAGTGGAGGTGCTAACTCATACTTTCCACCAATTTTGTTGCTTTCCTATTTTGAGATGAGCTTAATGATCAGACGGTTTTTGTAAATGTAAAATAATGTCAGAGAAATCGTCATCACAAACCGCAAATGTTTCGCACTTGGTGACGGTGCTCATAAGATGTATTATGTGGGCAATCCGACTATTCCTCTACCCTAAATTTTTTGTTCTATATATTATCGAATTTATTGCTAAATTGCAATTAGGAAATCGATACAACGGATTTCCAGCCACCACTTTTTATAGAATTACATTAGAACTTTTGGCTTTCTGAAGCTAATGTTAGGAACCGAGAGTCAGAAACGTGACGAGTTTCACAGGATGGCCATGCGATGGTCTTAAATTTAACTGATAGCCAGATTGAATATGGCGACGATAATAGCACAAGCGATTTTATGCGCACCTCTTTCAGTTTCGACTCATCCTTAGTAATTATTCGAAGCAGGCATATAAACGGTCTGGCATTAAACACAAATCGATACAAGGTAGAGGAAGGCGCTGACGCTTGTGTCTATCGCGAAAATCCATTAAACAAAAACAAAGCAGCAGAGTTTATTAAAAGACTTAAAACCAGTTTTACAGGGCGCGTTGTAGTCAGGTAGTCCTTAAGACCCTCAAGTCGTCGACCAAAAACTCGCCAGCTATCCTTAGTTAGTTACAGAAAGGCTATGTATCATATACGAAATACCGTTAAACGTTGCTGGATTCCATAGACATATTGGGAAATTAATTTGCAGATGAAATAGATCGGAGGAGCTCTAAGTCAATTTAAAAATGGTTAGATTTATTAGGCCAACGATGTGCTACAACATCGTCAAACATCGTAAGATCTACCTTGAAAGGGCACATCTCAGATAGCTTATAGAACCTGGAGACAGGATATCCAATGCAATCTGGCTTGCGATTTCTCAACGAAGAATCATTTTCCTTCTCTCACTCGATAAGTTCGGTATGAAGATCATTGTGGGACTCTTTATGGTTCATGTTGGGTTAGGTTTCTAACTTCAAGACAGGGTGTAAGTGGCCTCGACAAAATACGTACATACATATGTTCCCACAACATCCCTGAAGAGACAAGGGAGACTTCTCTCATATCAATGAGTGCACGCCGATACATATTGGCTAAATGATATGGACCGAAAATACTCAGGAAATGTAAGTCAGACACTGAGGTGATTTGCCATCGCCGAAAATTTTGATGTTTTGGTCAAGGATTAAATCTCAGACCTTCTGAGTGCAAGGCGGACGTGCTTACCACTGACAATGTGTACTCTTGCTGTCCTGAACATGTTTAGTACCTCATATTCCACTTATGTCATAAAAGAGATTTTAAAACTGACTTAACTATTTCCCTCTTCAACAACTCTCTTCATTTTCTATTTATAAGGTTAGTTAGGTTATTAAAGTTTAATTTCTAGTTTTATGTTGTTCTCGCTTCTGTAGTAGTTGACATTAATTATTCCTATTGTTATTGTAGTTGTTGTTATTTTCTACTTTTACAACAATTTATGAGTTGTTAAAAACTAATTTACATATTTTGTTGTCAAGTGTGGGCCTATGTGTGCGTTGTGTGTACATCTCGGCAAAGGGTTACTTATAAACAGAGTACACCACTTCTAGTAACCCCGTACAGTGGTTTGTCTATTTTGCCAGTACATGAAGCCATCATGCCTTAATAAAACGTAATGGAATTTAAAGCCAACAAGCTACGCAAACAAGAGAGAGACCCTTTTGATTTAACACCAAAGTGATATGCAAATACAAGTGGATTTTGGTGGCAGACACTTGAATATTTGCATGAACACGATTTAAAGTTAAACTGGGACAGACTCCAAGAACGAAGAACGAAGCCATTGACATTTTTAAATGAAGACATGAGCATGTCTTTAACTTGTACTTGACTTGATTTGCTTTGTAAATGGTTGTGTGTGTTTGTGTGATGGCATGCCATTCTTCTTGTTTTAATATCAACTTTGATTTAAATTAGCCTGGTTGTTGGTTGGGTACTTGAGAACTTGTGGGAATTTATTTTTGTTCTGCATTATTTGTGGTCAAGGGAGTCTGTTAGTCATTGGGTATAAATTGTTGTGTTGCAATTGAGAGACAAGGAAATGGTATTTGTGCCATCAAGCGCTTCATCATCTTAAGATTATAAATGAAAACGCATAGCTATATGCATGGAAATATTTGTTTTTGCTGTGGGGATGAAAATTGTGACAATGTTTACCCGCACAAACAGCCCTTAAATTTTTTATTGTTCCAACCCCAAAGGGTATTCTCAGAAAATGTATCCATCCTTAGGAAGTCGACACGTGTGAGGAAAGCCTAAATTTCTCACCAGACTTAATCGACGCTTTACGTAAAGGATGTACAAATTAAAAATTTCAAAATTGAAATTATCGAAATCAGTGTTCATTAAATTCCTCAAATATAGTTAAGGGACTCCATTCGGATCAGTTTAAAATTGTTATCGTAAGTAGTCTTTGGTATTTTGATATTACTTACTTAGCTGGCCCATTACAGAACATTTGTACCATAAGCCGAACTAAGACAAGATCTCCAATTCTCTCTATTTGTTGCTTCGCTTTTTGGAATACCGCTCCTTGTCATCTCTTCTTCCACTTATTTGCTCCATCGAAACCTTGGCCTGCCAGTTCTGCGTGCACCACCATGTGGGACGTGTTTATAAGCCTTTTTAGCGGGTTCATCATCGCTCATTATGATATGGGCTAGCCAACGCAATCGTCTTATCCTGACACGTTTATCTATACGGATGTCGTTGTATAGCAGATACACCTCGTGGTTCATATGACGTCTATATTCACAGGCAACGCATATTGGTCCATATATCTTTCGAAGAATTATTCTCTCAAACACACCAAGCAGTACCAGGCTTCGGAACCATACATCAGCACGGGTAGTTTCAGTGTTTTGTAAAACATTATTTTTATTTCACGAGATGTGGCTTTATTCCTAAACTGCTTACTCAGACCGAAGTAGCTTCTGTTGGCCAACACAATTCTTCTTCGTATTTCACAACTGATGTTGTTTGTTGTATTTACGGCTGTGCCGAGGTAGAAAAAGTCTTTTACTACCTCAAAATTATAGGAACGTCAATAGTTGTTCCGATCTCGATGGACGCATTGCACCAGCAACTTGGTCTTCTCGCCGTTTACCGCCCGACCCATTTTAGCAGATTCTTTTTCGACTTTTGCAAAGGTATCAGTTACTTCCTTTACCGATCGACCTATGATGTCAATGTCAACGGCAACAGCAAGTTACATATGGTTTTTCCGCAGAATGTTGATTAAGTCACACGAGAAACCTCTTGTCCGAAACCTCTTTTGATACTAAACTCTTCTACGCCTACTACAACAACAACAATACAACCGGCCAACAGAGAACAGCAAGGCCAACTACCCAGCAGCGTCACAAACAGTCAATCCATACACACTGTTGAGGTCGCTTGCATTTCTGTAGAATATATGTGCTACGGTGCAGTTTCAGGCAAGCGGTAGCATAACAACCGCAGAGTAATTCTCAATTGCTCTGTGCGACTGTACACACTAATACTCCAGTTTCGTTGGGGAAAGACAGGCTTCCTACTGCAGGGTGCCAGCCATACGGACTTGAGTACAGTTGTTGTGTTCGTAGTCCGCCAACCGACACGAGAGTGTTAAGAAGTTGGGAAGTATTTTTGAGAACTACCCCTTTGCGCGGTGTTGTTCCACTCCACCTCCGGATGTTGTTCCAGTCCACCTTCGGGTGTTGTTCCACTAGTCAGTACTCGTAGAATACCGTAGAGGCTAACTTCGAACTAACACTAACGAACGACAACCCGAACAGCCGAGTGCAGAGTCACCGAGTAGCCGAACACCGAATCCACGAGTGGCCGAACAGCTACAACACGAATCCCCCGAGTAGCCGAACACCGAATCACCGAGTGGCCGAACACCTACAACCCGAATCCCCGAGTAGCCAAACACCGAATCCCCGAGTGGCCGAACAGCTACAACACGAATCCCCCGAACACAACAACACGAATCAACGAGTGGACGTACACCAACAAGACTGAGCCACCGAGTGGCCGAACATCACTGACGCGAATCACCCCCAATACGAAAACCGGATCTCCTAGGGATCGGATCACCGTGACACTAGCGCCGAAGCACCGGACCACTTCAACACATCCCGAATTACCGAAGGCCCAAACAACCCACGGCAGGGACATCTTGTACAAATTTTACCGATCATATCAAATAACGAATCCTTGAGTTCCCGATCATCTTCGAATCGTCTTCTACGAAACAACGAGTAACCCAGTTCCCGATCATCGTGAAATCATCTACTATCCAGCAAAGACCCGTCGCGCCGATCATTCTTAAATCGGCTACCACTGAACAACGAACTATCCACTTCCAGAGCATATACCAAGTCACCGAGTTGCCGGCCTTCGACAAAGCGCCTACATCCGAACCGAACAACGGTCGTTGAGCACCGATCATCTCATCGCCAGCCACTTCTCAAGTACGAAGCTTTCAACCCCCTACAGTTAACTCAAGTTGCCGATTCCCCCAGCGTCAACGATCTGTCCTACTTCTGCTAATTAAACCCTTCTTATCGTATACACCATCAGTAGATTATAAACTAGTTTTTCATAAATAAACTTCCTATTATTACCCCCAGGAAAGGGAGATTGTTCGTCTTTCATTCCGTAAGGTTTAGTGGGTCCTTATGGCGACCCTGGACACGACTGAGTCTACCCCAGCCTACGACAAAACCACGTTACATTCTCCTGGATTTGCCGCAGGGAAATATCTGGTCAATGATGGATCTGCCAGGTCTAAGGCCGCAATGGCATGGTTCAATTATTTTGTTGACCGTAGACTTTAGTCGTTCGCACAGTATCCCTGACACTATATTGTAGGCAATATTGAGAAGACTTATGTCCCTATAGATAGAATATGCAGTCTGTCTTATCGCCCAGATTGCTCAGGTTCCAATCGTCGGGTACTCGTTCGTCCTGCCAGATAGTGCTATCTAGCTGAAGAATACACATTATCAGCGTGTCGCCTCTGGTTTTGAACAGCTCGAATGGTAAGCCATCGACTTGTGCTGCCTTCTTATTCTTCAGCAGGTTCATTGCTGTCTTTACCTCATCTTGGCTGGGCGATATACACTCAATACCATCTTCTGGGATTGGATCTGTGATATATTCGCCGTCTTCGCTACTATCGGATACCAACAGTTTGGAAAAATGTTATTTCCATATCCTGAGCACATTATCTGTATCAGTTACCAAATTACCTTGCTGATCTCTACAGGAGGATGTGCCTGTACCAAAGCCATCAGTTTGATGTTTCACTCTTTGGTATGACTTTCGGATTTCATTCTGCCTCCTGTACATCTCGATTTTTTCATACTCCCGCCTTTCCCATTCTCTCTTTTTCCTGCGGAAAAGACGTTTCTCTACTAATCTTTTCTCCCGATACCTCTCCCGTGCGCTATGTCCGGTAGCAGCACGACACTCCTGATCATACCATGGATTCCTTGGTGGAGATTTCTGGTATCCAAGTATGGATTTTGAGGCTGTTTGCATGGAGTGGGCAATATTTTGCCATTGTGCTGATATGTTATCGGGACGAGGAGTGTTTTCATTAAGCAATTGGTCTAATTGAGTGGAATATGCTGTGGCTATCTGTTGTGTTTGCAGCTTACCGATGTCCAACTTCCGCGTTGTATCTGTTCGTGCTTTATTTCCAACGTTTAGACGAGTACGTACCTTTGCTGCAACAAGGTAGTGGTCCGAATCTATGTTTGCTCCTCGAAACGATCGTACATCCAACACGCTCGATGAATGTATTCCATCTATCACAACATGATCAATTTAATTACTTGTTTTCTGACCTGGAAACTTCCAGCTGCCTTTATGGATGTCGAGATTCTTAAATCTGGTACTGCTAACTACCATGTTTTTTATACCCCCAGCATTTATGCTAACGAGGGTATATACACTTTCATACGGGCAAAATGTGCCTCATCGAAATAATGGTTTTAGACCCCAAGTATGTTTGGACGATCTGTTTCAGACAATTTGTAGTTGATTTAGCCATGTCCGTCCGTCTGTCTGGCTGGTGCGCACGATAACTCTCGAACGGAGCTACTGATTCGGTTCAAAATTCGGCTTTCGTAATATTTTGCCCAAACTTAGTTTAAGTTCGAAGATGGGTTATACCGGTCCACTACTTCCGGTACCTCCCCCACAAAAGTTCGAAAATGTTCGGAAAATTTGTGCGCACGATAACTCTTGAATGGAGTAACCGATTTAGGTCATACTTTACACATCCTAATATATCTACCAGGTATAGGTCAGGTTCCAATATGGACTATATTTTTCCACTCCTTCGGGTACCTCCCACACAAAATTTCGGAAAAGTTCAGTTTAGGACCTACTCTCAAATCGCTTTGATTTTTGTTGTAGCAACTTGTATTCGCTGTCCCCCATACGACATTACAAGTTTCATAAGGGGCAAGTCCATACTTCCTGAGAAAATAGCCTGAAAGGTGCAAAAAACCCCTATGACACCGTGTGTAGTGGTTGGAGCGCAAGATAAATCTCGAACGGATCTGCCAAATCGGTCCAAAATTTGGCCTTCGTAATATTTTGTCTAAACATAGTTTAAGTCCGAAGATAAACCATGTCGGTCCACTCCTTCAGGTACCTTCCTCACAAAAATTCAAAAATCTTCAGAAAAAATATGCGCATGATAACTCTTGAAGGGATTGACTGATGTAATCCATACTCTGCACATCCTAATATATCTACCAGATATAGATCAGGTTCGAATATGGACTATATTTGTGCACTCCTTTGGGTACCTCCCACACAAAATTTCGGATAAGTTCACTTTAAGACCAGCTCTCGAATCACTTTGATTTTTGTTGAAGCGATTTGAATTCGCTACCTCCATTACGACGGTAAAAGTTGTTTCAGAAGCAGGTCCATATTTGTTGGGAAAACATTCCAAAAGGTGTAAAAAGCCCTATGTCACCATTTGTGGCTCTCGAACTGTTCTACCGATTTGGTGCAACATTTGGTCTTCGTCTTATTTTATCCAAACTTAGTTTCATGGGGCAATACCGGTCCCCAATTTCCGGTACTTCTCCCCAATATTAAAAAACGATATCACTCGAATGGTGCAACCAATTCACATTGGCTGAGGGTATACCTCTGTCGGCAAAGCCGACTGACACTTTTTTACTTGTTGCATCTGCAAAGTCTATCAGCCTCATACCGTTGTCAGATGTTTAACTGTGGAGATTGAATTTCCTGACTTTTGGGCCAAAGATATTCTCCTTTCCAATTTTGGCATTAAAATCGCCTAGAATAATTTTACCGTCATGAGCAGGGCAATGGTCATAAGTTTCTGCTAAGCGCTTGTAAAATATATCTTTGATCTGTTCGTCCTTGTCTTCAGTGGGAGCATGAGCGCAAATAAAGCTGGTGTTGAGCAAGTATTTCATTCACTGGGGTGATGTTTTAACCTCCGACCAACTACAAATCCACAACCAAACTCAAATCCACAACCAAACTCATCATGGCAGCTATGTATAATACGGTGCGTCACCTTTAGGTGTTGTTGTGACGCCTTTCCCAATCCATCGTTTTTCCTGTATGGCAGTAATGTCGGCCTTGTACTTTTCAAGTACATCTGAAAATGCGTAACCTGCACCTTCTATATAAGGAGTGCGAACATTCCAGGTGCAGATTCACAAGTCATGGTCCTTAAAACGTTTGCGGGGTTCGGCAACTTTAGAGAGGTTTGTTTTTCTTTTTTCTCGTTTTTTCATAGTAGGTTGTTTTTCTAGGGGAGGGTTACTAACCCGACTCCCAAACCCAAGTTTTTAACGTTCTTATGGCTGAAGGCGGGGCTGGTCAGGAGCGTGCCTTGGTATCTTTCATCCCCTTGATCCCAACGATAAATAGTTCTCAGGTGGAAGTCCATACTTCCCGATTTTATCATCCCCAATGTCATCTTTAGTGCAATGTCTGTAAAGAATGTCTGTAAACAATGTCTTGTAAAGAAAACTATCTATGCCCATCGAACAACCATCATTTATAAGTAGTTATAAATTATAACATAGTGATCGCATGTTTTAGATTCAAAGATAAATATGAAAGCACAGATAGTATGAAAGCGAAAAATATTTCTACAACACATGTTTTTTTTTTTTGCAAAACAAAAAGTTGTTTATAGCAGTTTGTGCGGATTTAAATATAGACACATTGCGTAAAACGTGTTTGGGTAACTAATAATTGTAATAGCCTCCCCATTTCCACTTGGTTCACTCACTTAGCATCAGATAAGGGCAATCTCGAAACGAGTTCAACCAAAGAAAATACACAGCCTCGCAACCCGGAGAAATCTAATTCTGTGAAATTAGTCTACATAGCCTAACCTTAAATGACGAGTCGTCCAAAGTGGCAAGCGTATTCAAAGTAAAAAAGAAAAAAGAAAAGAAATGCGAACATCACCATCAACACTTTTGCGCGAACAGCGCGATAACAAAGATTTCTAAGATTTATACGCACTTTTAGTCGTATTCGCACTTATTTTATGGTTTGCGTTTTACTTTTTTGCTTGGCGTTTTACTAGATTATGGTAAATGATGTTGTGGCTCATTGTGGCATTGTTGTTATTTTTGTTTCACTAAGTGACCATAAACCATGACTTTATTGGCCTACTGTTGGAGTTGTAATAACTGCCATAATAATGCAGCAACATAAATATGGTTAAATATGGCAGTGAGGACCAGTTTTGCAAGTGATAGAAGTTGACATACATATATGGTGGAGGAGACAAGGGGAATCTCTACAACAAAAGATTCTATATTTTTTTATTTCATATCTTATATTTTATTCTTTTATATTTTTTATTTTGTATTTTACATTTTTTATTTTATAATTTATATTTAATATTTTTTATCTTATATTTTATAATTTTTTTATGGTTGGTTGGTTGGTTTACGTGGGTGGCTATAACCTTCATAGCCTCAATTAGTATGTTAAATATACCGTTTTTTAAAACCACACCACTCGGGTAGAGATTGTTATTCTGTTTAGTATGTTGGTAAATTATATCCAGCCTGATGAAGTGAGAAACCTCAGAAGGTCTCCCAGACCTAGTCTATTATCTCAGTAAGATCGTGTAGGAACGGTCGTCCTAGGGTTTTCAATCTTCTTTGCAATTGTTCAGGGCAGGAGCAGAGGAGGTGTTCAACCGTTTCTTCCTCTTCTTCGTTTCCGCAGCTGCGACAGTAGCCACCGTGGGGAATATGTAAGGGCTTTGCATGGTTACCAATGGCCCAGTGACCGGTTAGAACCGCAATTAGTCTTGCCAGGTTCCGTTGATTTTGGCTGATCAGGAACTTTTTACGTTTGATGTTGTAGTGCGGCCATGTCGATTTTGATATTTTACAAATTTCAGCCTTGTCCCATCCGATCTCTGCTTGTGAAAGATAGTATTTGAAGATATCCCCTTCAACTACTCCCATTGGTGTTGCGGCTGACGCCCTTGGAAGTTCGTTAGAGGCAGATCCCGCTCTAGCTAGTTCGTCTGCTTTTTCGTTACCATCGAGACCCTTATGACCTGGGATCCAAGTAAGAACTACTCTGGTCAGACGTCCTAGCTCAGCAAGTTCTTCTCTACATTCCTTCACCAGCTTTGATGTGACAATGTTTGAATTCAATGCTAGGAGCGCCGCTTGACTGTCGACAAAAATTCCTATTGAGTTTGGTGAGTGGTGCTGTAGAAGTATATTACAAGCTTCCTTTATAACCAGTATCTCCGCCTGAAAAACACTGCAATCTTCAGGTAGCTTTATGGATGTAGATATGTTCCCTTATTCCGAGTAGACACCAGAGCCGACTCCACAATTCATCTTAGAGCCATCCGTGTATACATACATTGATGTCGTAAACCTTCAGTGGTGTTCTATTGTTCCATTCTTTCCTGCTTGGAAATTTAGCTTTAAAAGGCTGATCAAAAATTATTGCAGGTGTACAGTAATCAGCATTAGTTGCTGTTTTTCCCGGTAGATTGAGAAGCACGCAGGCATTTCCGTAAGCTCTATCCCTCCACATTCGTAGAGCACGTAGCCTTGCAGCATTGCAGGCCGCCGTTGCCTTGCTGTGTAGATCTATTGGCAGTATATGCAGCATTGTATTGAGGGCTTCAGCCGGACAAGTTCTCATTGCCTCTGTCACCCCGATGCATGCGGATCTTTGTATGCTGTATAGTTTTCTCTGAATTGTTTTCTTTCCCACTGTTGGCCACCAAACTAGTGTTCCATATGTGAGTATTGGTCTTGGGTTTGAGGCCCCAACGGTAGCTTTATGAGCACGATGTTCCATGTTACGTTTCCATGACAGTTTTGAATCTAGGATAACGCCTAGGTATTTGGCGTGATCCGATAGGGGTATTTCTTGACCTCGTAGTCGTGGAAGATTGGTGATTGTATATTTGGTTTTTGTAGTAAATAGCACCATCTCAATTTTCCCTGGATTCACCCCCAGACCACTTCTTGTGGCCCACGTACCCAGTGATTTCAGGGCTCCGCTCATGATGTCACTCAGCACGGACGGAAATAGACCAGAGACGAGCATTACGTCATCGTCCGCATAAGCAACCACCTTAATCCCCATTTGGTCAAGTTTGCTTAGGATTTCATTAATCACAAGGAGCCAAAGCAGTGGCGAGATCATCCCTCCCTGTGGGATTCCTCGATTTACGTGCTTTGACAGCATGCTATTTCCCAGTGTGGCATTGATGACTGTACTCTGTAGCATGGTGGTTATCCAACCACTGATGAATGGTTCCACGCCGAAGTTATATAGAGCTTGTTCTATTGCTGAGGTGCTAACGTTGTTGAAAGCGCCTTCTATATCCAAAAAGGCGGCTAAGGAGTATTGTTTGTGTTCCAAGGACATCTCAATAGTCCTAACGACTTCATGTAGGGCTGTGTCTGTCGAGCGTCCTTTAAGGTAAGCGTGTTGACTTGAAGATATGTTATTTGAGTTCTCCATCTTTTCTCGAATATACACATCGATAAGCCTTTCGAGTGTATTAAGCAGAAATGATGAGAGACTTATGGGTCTAAAGTCTTTAGCATTTTCGTGACTACGTTTTCCAGCTTTCGGTATGAAAACAACCTTTACCTGTCTCCAACTCGTTGCGACGTAGTTTAGGGATAGACATATACTATAGATGTGTACTAACCAAGGGTTTATTATGCTCTCCACGCTTTGAAGCATTTTTGGTATAATACCATCTGGCCCCGGAGATTTGTAGGGAGAGAAGCTATTGATAGCCCATGTAACTTTTCTCGGACTTTTTATCTTTCCGGCTGCAATGTTGTCTTTATTTGTAACTGTATTGGTTTGCTCTTCGATGGTTCTATCCGTGCAACCGTGGAAGTGCGTTGTAAGAAGGATTTCAAGAGATTCGGCCTAGTTTTCTGACCAGTTCCCGTTATTTCTCTTTATGTAGGTGGGATTTGAGCTGTATCTTTGGTGACAGCCAGACTAACTACAGAATTCAATCCAGGATAGCTTTTTTGCCTTGGCTATTCCTTTTTTATATTCCCTAAGCTTATCCTTATATGGCTGCCAGGATCCGCTTTGGTAGCTGACGTTGAATGCTTTTCTTGATTGTTTTCTCAGCTTTGAGAGCTCGGACGTCCACCATGGTGGATAATGTTTCTTTGAGCGCGTCAATGGGCATGAGACTTTAAAGGCTGTATCTAAGGATTTCTCTAAAATGGATACAGCCTTTTCCATACCTGCTGTGGTTTCATCTGTATGTGGAATATTTGGAAGGTTGTCCTTCCCTCTTGAATAGTATCCAATTGTGATCTGAGAAGGGCCTCTTATCGGATACTATCCAGTTGTCTATTTCAATTTGCCGCCTGTCTGATACTAGCGTGAGGTCGATGACCTCCTGCCACCCCCTAAAATTCTCCGAACTTGGAAATACAAAAGTTGGGTTAGTATCTCTGTTGCATATTGTGAGGTTGTTAGTATTTATGAAATCTAAAACTGACTCACCTCTGTCGTTTGTTTCAGTGCTGCCCCACAGGGTATGTCTTGCGTTAGCTTCGCAGCCAATGATTATTGTGTCGTGTGGTAGAATGGCCCCCATAAAGCTCGAGACCTCGCTTGGGCCATGTATCAATTCCACTCTTGCAACGGTAAAGTCCGCTGTGATAAACTAGGGACAAAAGAAAGCGTTTATGGTGTTTTTTAACAATAAGACATGATCTAGGCTTACCAAGCCTCTGTTATCCAAGCCTTTTACTTCGTTTTCGTAAACGTAGGGCTCCTGTATGATGCCTATGTCTAGATCCTCCTCAACCAGAAGATTCCGCAGATTGATCTGCACGACCTTAAACATCATTTTTATTGGGTGAAGATGTGGATGGCCCCTCTAGCTGCATATTGTGAAGCAGCTTGTGGGCGTAGTATTTTGACTTTGGCTTCCCTTATGCTAAAGAACAACTTGTTCCCCAAGCCTCTACTCCGGCCTCAGTAATTGAGAGAACTAAGCTCATGCTCTTATTGTTAGGTGGATCAGTGGCGATTACGGACCACTCGTCCATCGGAACATCCTTGTTCATTTTCGCCAGACATTTCAGCAGCTTTGGTCCGTCGCACTCTATCTTGGGCAACCAAACTCTGGCACGAGGTCTCATCGGGATTTCTTGCTAAACTCAGCTATGCTTTTTTCTAGAAATTCCTTTGAGTACTCATCCATACATTTGATCATCCTGTAACCACGATGTACCTCGCTAGAGTCGAAATGGGGTTCAGGAGAATCCTCGTTTGCTAGAACGTGTTCCATAACCAGTTCCGACAATTTGGTTTCTACAGTACCCCATTCCACAGTGGTGATAGGGGACAGCTTACCCTCCTTTTCGTTAGCTATGGCAACCAACATGTTGTCCTTGACAACTTCATTGAAGGGTCGTTTTGTTGTAGATGATGTTTTGGTGCTGTGTTTTAACTTCTTTCGCTTTGCGGGCTTTGTGTCCTTTGTCCGGGAACGCTCTCGCTTAGAAGAAGATGGGCAATCGTTGATTTGTGAGATTTTGGCTTTCTCATAATCCTCAATAATTTTTTTGTATTTCATCTTGTCCGTCTCATCCCGTTTCTCCACTGTACCGTTAGCAGCATTCTTGGCTATCTTGCCGAGAATAAACGTTGCCTTTGGGTACAGGGACTTCCGAACGTCGGACGGACTTTTCTTTTTTTGGTTGGAGTCAGTGGATTGTCCATCTTTCGTGACGGACAGAGTCGTTGCTTCTTTTGTGTTTTGTTGCTGAAGTGAGTCAGAGCTGTTTGCAGAGCTGACTACACTTAGTTGGCTAGCTACCAGCTCTTGGCTAGAGGCTAAGAGTTCATCCTCGGAGGAGTTGCCAGACTGCAACAGAGGAGTTTTGTTTTGGAGTTTGTGTGTTTTAATAGTATTTTTCTCCATGTATTGTTTCCACGAGTGTGCCGTAAGGGGATGGACCATCGTACGCAGTGACGGCGTGCGCAGACTAGGCTATAAATAAGTACAGCTCGACCCGTGCCCTGGCATCGAGGGGGAATTGCTAGCGACCACACTTCTTTAGACACTTGTCGGCCATTCAGATCCTCAGCACAACACCCACTACCTTGATCTTAAAAGTGTTTATATATGTCGCTCGTCCCAAGGTGAACTGTGGAAAAATCAGCCCAACCCCTGGGCTCGTGACAATTCCCTCCTTCTTTTGCAACCGGGCTTGGGACCGTCTTTGGCGGATTTATATTTTTTTTCACAAATATACATAACAACGGCAAACATCGAGCTTTGGCTGCAAATTTGATGAAAATCGGTTCAGTAGTATTGGATATGTTATATCACATATTTAAAAAAAACAGGGATGGCCAGGTCTTTACGCCCCAAAAAAGTATCTAGATTGTAGATTAATTCGTAAATTTTCAAACCGATACATGCGTAATTTTTGCAAATATAGCATTTTTTAATAATATCGTATAGGGGAGGTACCCGGCCCCCTCTGGAATTCCAAAAAATTTGTATCCTGTTTTTGGGGGCCATCCCTGTACATTCCCTGACAATTTCAGGAAAATCAATTCAGTGGTTTTTGTAGAAACAATTAAAATTGAAAGAAGTGGGCGTGCAAGTAGGCGTGCTACTATTTTCTTTGCATTAAAACATAAGTTGGGTTATGACTAACACTTCAAAAAAATAATTATCCAAATCGGTTCAGCCGTTCTCATTTGTATTTTATATATTTTATTTTATGTAATACTAGCCGGCCCGGTCCGCCTTGCTGGCCCTTGAAACATTTTTATGTTAACTTCTCTTAGGTAAATTATATTTTTCTTACATCACAAATTAGTCGGGAACTGCAAGTGACTATAAATAAAACATCTTCGGAAATGTTAGTGTCTGATGACTGGAATAGTATAACTGAAAGTGTTTGTCTGAAATCTAAACGCGAATTGCTCTTAAATCCTTCAAGAATCGTTCTAAAGCTTCTTGGGAATTTGTATGTGCCACCATACATTCATTGCAGATGATAACTTCTATTTAATATTGCATGTGTTCAATTCAATCAAAAGAATGTCCAGTGGAAACTTAAGGGTCGACTGTGTCGTCCTTGTACCTTCTTGTAATGTTTACCTGATAAAGCTATAGCTATCCATATTTTGCCTTCTAATTTAAAGATCAAAGCTTCGTTAGGCATAACATCTGGCATTTCCATTGATTTGTAACATATATCAGAAATTGGGTGTGATCGAGTCTTAATGCTAAAATATGTAACACGGGTTGGGAAAACGGACACGTTCGTAAGTTTATATAGTCTATTTCCGCTAGTGGCCAACCCTGTACATCATCTGAAAATGAATTGGAAATCGGTTCAGAAGTTTTGGAGATATAACGTATTTAAAAAATGGGCGTGCTAAAAAAATATATAGCATATGGTGGGTCATCGCTGTACATTCTGGGAAATTTTGAAGAAAATCGGCTGATTCAGAGATATAACATACTTAATGAAGTGGGCATGGTCGGGTCTTTAAGCCCCAAATTAGTACCTAGGATCAGAGACACAACAACCGTTGTCTCACAAATTAATTTTCTCTCCGATACGTTCGTCACTTTTGCTAAAATAGCGTTTTAAAAAAATAAGGCATAGGGGCGGTACACCGCCCCCTCCGAAATGCAAAAAAATATATAGCCTGTTTTCACCATCGGTGTTCCCTGTACATTCTCTACAATTTTCAAGAAAATCGGTTCAGCCGTTTTTGAGTCTATACGGAACATACAAACATACTAACATACACACATTGTCTTTTATATATAAGAAGAATATATATTTGAAATTTATTTTTTTATTATTTGAACATAAGTTTTATATTTTAAATTTTGTATTTTAAATTTTATTACGCACAAGTGGAAGCCGTGGCAGCGGTAGCCGTTTATGGGATGTCCGGATCGACGTCAGTTGTTATTTTAGACACTGTTGATTATTAAAAGTGTATTGCGGCACTAGCCCCTATAAATTTGTATCCATAACTACCTGATATATGATATGTTGAAGATGTTTTTTTTTTGCTTTTGTGATTACATTGCAAGCTGTTTTATTAAACCTACTCCAGAATAGAGGTGGGCGCGTGTCGTGCCGTGAGTAGTGCGTGTTCGTGCCTTCTCGAAAAACGCCGTGTTTGTGCGTGTCGTGCCGGAATAATTTTTTGGCCGTGCGTGATCGTGTTTTTTTGTTCGACACGATATTGCACGACACGACTAAACACGACCTGCACTATGTGACACGATCGTGCTAAATTTTTGGTCTCCCTTTAGATGTCGTGCAAGAGACCATATAAAACACGATAATCCAACAAGAATATAAAACCGACCAAAAAATGCCTAAAATTATTTGCTTCGTTTTTGTAGTGTGATACTTATTCCGTTTTGTTATGGCGAGCCCAGGGTATGAGTAAAAAATATGATGTTTGTATGCAATTTGTTTTGTTCATGAGAAGAAGCAAACACAAAAACTACCCAGAGGGTTAACGCAATATACTCTCATTGCAAATCGGATGTTTATCTGCCTGTATTATCTGTTATGGATGATGTTATTGAAAAATATCTTCTTCCCGAATTGGGAAAACTGATTGACTGCCCAAAAAAACCTTGTAAAATATTTTAAACACTCGAAGCTTAACACGTTGCTTGAGAGCATATACCAAGTCCATAATGAGATTAAGAGTATTTTCCTACAAAAGAATGAGTTGGATTGTATATCTGACTTAAAGTTTGCTAGAACCTCTATTGGGTTTTCATAAAATATTCAAAGAGTGTATCGAAAAATTAAGCTCGGAAAAGTACCCTACTATGCACATTAGGGATATAACTTTTTGCACTTTTTTGCAGATATCGAAAATACCACCACATAGCCGTGTAGAGCATGAAAAACTATTATGAAATAAGGTGTAATTTTTTCTCTATCGCGAAAAAAGTTTCCGCACCAAATGCATTGAAGTTCAGTAATGCATTTTTTAATTTTATCTGCTATAACAACATATTTGCTTTTCATTAAAATTTTTATTTTTTTGTAATCTAATTTAAAATCATTATCAAAGCGTTCTGGACCAATTTGTTCTCAAATCGCGCCATTTCGGAGCATATTAGGAACTTTTGACACTATTGCAATTTTTCGCTTTTCTTTATAAACTCGTGAATTTTATGTTTATATTTTTTGTACCTATCGGACAAGAGAATATGGTGTCATTTGCAACAAATTCGCGAAAGTTACAGACCGTTTTTATTGACTTTGCCTGTGAGAAATGTATTTTTGTCTATAAATATTTATTCAAACAAAGCAAATTTAAAATTATAAGTAGAAAAAATACCAAAAGGGTTTTAGTAATTGCGGTCAGTGCTGAAACTTTTTTCATCGAATCGATATTAGAAACGCGTTTTCATTATTAGGACAAAATTCCCCACATTGTACTGGTGTTGTATTTTTGTAGAAAACAAATACAATTCTCACAGGCAAGGTCAACAAAAACAGCCTGTAACTTTCGCGAATTCGTTGCAAATTACCCCAAATTCTCATGTCCGATAGGTACAAAAAATATAAACATAAAATTCACGAGTTTATAAAGAAAAACCAAAAATTGCAATAGTGTCAAAAGTTTCTAATATGCTCCGAAATGGCGCGATTTGAGATCAAATTGGTCCAGAACGCTTTGATAATGATTTTAAATTAGATTACAAAAAAATAAAAATTTTAATGAAAAGCAAATATGTTGTTATAACAGATAAAATTAAAAAATGCATATCTGAACTTCCATGCATTTGGTGCGGAAACTTTTTTCGCGATAGAGAAAAATTGGCACCGTATTTCATAATAGTTTTCCATGCTCTACACGGCTATGTGGTGGTATTTTTTTGGTTATAGCCCTAATGCACATATTTGCCCTTTGGTATAAAAAACTTTTGAAAGTCTGCTCAATTGATACCATTGACTCAATTCATGAAAGATTTTAAAGCTAAAACTAAACAATCATTTCTTAAACGATTTGTACCAAAAATGGCACATCTTATAGGGACATTTTTATTTCCGCCGTCTAAGGAGACGAATTTTTTATTAGCTAATGTAGAAGCAATGTTACTTGATATACAAAGTGAGAATATATAGTTTTCTAATGATGAGCAGGAAATTACAATGCTACATTTACAATAATTTTCAGAGTTTTTGGATCAAAATGGCAAAAAGACGAAAAAGTCTCCAATTGATAAAGAAATTGATACATATTATCGAGTGCCGTATCAAGCCAGACTGATGTTTTACTCTTTTGGAAACAGTCTAATCTAAAATATTTAAAACAATTAGCCAGGAAATTTTTGGCTATAACCGTCAGGTCAGCAACGAGCAGGAGATTTTTCCACATATGGAAATATTCACAACGAAAGACGTACTAGACTTTTGAGTTGTAACTTGGACAAAATAATGTTCTTAAATAAGAATAGAAATTAAATAAGATTAGGAAAATTAGAAGAACATATGGGGATTTCTGAGTGAAATCGGACACTTTTTCAATAAGAGGTTTTTTATTTCCTTTATTTTTTGCTGTGGTGATTCTGATCATCAACAAAACATTTCAGTTTATTTTCTGACTTTTTCGACCAACGGTTCCAGGGATTTCGCGATTTGAAAAGGTCGAATTCTATGTAAACTATATGCAAAGAAATACTCATAACTTCTTTAATATTGGTCCAATTTGAAAAAATCTTTTTTTCTATGTTTTGTTGTGTTTAAAACAATTTAGAACAGTGGAATTGGATTCAATTTTCGCGATTTCATTTTTAAAATCAATTTTTAACAATGACCCCTAAAATAAGGCAATTCAAGGATAATTGTTCACCCAGTATGGGGCGGTAATTGTAGTGTATGGTTCGGAATGATGTTTGGGGTTACTAAAATCATAGTTTGTGTTATAAAATGCCATTATAACGGAAAATAAGGTTTAAAGCACATTATTAGGGATTATAGTAATACTTCGGCCCCTAAAGGACTTTCGGTGGGGGTAAGGCATGAAATCAGTGGAATACACTATAAACTAACCAATACGAGCTATTCTTGTATAAAATGTACATCAATTAACCTTAAAGTGAAATTTACTAATGTCCCTAATTAGCTGGCCTTTCCAATATGGACAATGTTTAGAAAAGTGGGTTATACTTCCCCCACATCTGGTTAATTTCAGTACGTTTTGACATCACTCGATAGTGCTTTTAGCAATACCTTATATGCAAAATTTATTTCATCAAAATCTACACATTTTTAAATGGAATCGTGTAATCTATCAAACTGAATTTATTGTCCCTAATTAACTGTCCCACTGTATATCGATTTCTCTTTTTTTTTGTAATTTCGTGCGTGAGTGTGCGTGTTCGTGCCTTCTCTAAAAACGCCGTGTTTGTGCGTGAATGTGCATAAAAATGTTGGTCCGTGTTCGTGCATGTTCGTGCCTAATTTTTTAGGCACGCGCCCATCTCTACTCCAGAATGCTGTCTTGACATGATGGCTTGTATGGACAAATCCGTTTCATGCGTCGTTTGTTATTTCTCTTTTTTTATTGAGCAACAAACAATCCGCTAAAATGTTGAAATATCTTGGCAGATGGACAGAGTCCGGCGTATGCTGTTTCTCTTGGACGCGTTGACAAACTGTCGATTGCGAATCAACGATAAAATTATTTAAGTAAATGACGAAGGCAATCAATGATGAGAATGATGATAATGACGAAGCTGGTAGACAGTGAAGACAGATACTTGAATTCGTTTTAAAGAAGCAACATAAAGTAATTCCTAACTTGTTGTTATTGGCGGTGGT
The DNA here is from genome assembly GCF_047663935.1 of Musca autumnalis. NCBI lineage: Eukaryota > Metazoa > Arthropoda > Insecta > Diptera > Muscidae > Musca > Musca autumnalis. The sequence goes on along the minus strand of NW_027411977.1, from coordinate 44,179,720 downwards.
ACTGGCTGATGGTGATGTTTTTGTAATCGTTTTACGAATGTCAATATCATCGTTTTATTGTCACATGAAAATTTGAATTGCGTTGCTGTAAATGACTCAATCGGTGACTGATGATCTTGATAAAGAAAAATTCGTAAACGATAAGATTGTGTTGGATAGGATTTCAGTGGGGAACAGACCATTGAAGCGGAACGCATTGTACGTACGGACTGTGACATTGGCCATGCAATCATAAAATGCATAACGATTTTATTTAAATGATGAGAATTGGTAAATTCTTGAAGCCTCATCAAGCAAACAGTTGATTTTATGATTTCCGTTGGCTTCGTTAAAGTTTTTTGAATGGGGGCATTTAGAATTCCGTTGACAGAAGGAGGATTTTGTCTTTGCATGAAGTAAACAAAAAAGACGAAGATGATTTTGCAATAAAGGCAGTATTGGTTGGTGGTTGGCAGTTTCTTTGTAAATGATCGATGGAATTGTTCGTTGACGTTTATATCCTCTTAAAATCAAAAGAAGATCTCTTAATGACGTTATGATGGATATTAATTGAAGTAAATAAAGTGATTTAAGTTTAAAGGGGTTACAATTTACATACTGAAACTAGTGTTGCAACATTTCTCAACTTCGAACAGTACAGAAAAGTAGGAAAATTTGATTTGGACACTAAATCAATGCCGGTTTTTTGCGGCAACATTTTTAAAGTTTTAATTTTAAAGTTTTAATCTACATTTTCGGCCCATATTTGATGTTATTGGTAATTATGATTCCCAGTGGTAAGTGGTGACCACAATTTGTGGAGATTGGTACTTTAGTGACCAAAAGAGCTGTAATTATTTAATTTTAGATCAGAATATTTCATGGTGGTATGTTTACTTTCGACAGACAAGTATGACGAAAACAAGACATGGATGTTTAAAGAAAATTTTAAATCATGACCAGAAAATTAATTTTATATCTTTGCTAAAATGGTAATTTTTGAAAATTGTGATTCCAACAAAAACCACAAGAAAAACATAAGCACAGCACAATATCTGAAACAGAGCTAGATACCGTGTAAAAAGAACTAAAATCGCCATAAGATGGGAAGGAGGTATAAGGTCTACAACATCTCCTGCAGGGGATGTTGTTACTTCAGCAAACGTTAATGACTAAAATTCTTACAATGAAAATTGTGTATAACAAGAGGAAAAAAATGTGTATGCTTTGTAAAATGACGATTAAAGAAAAGTTAACATTTGTCAAGGCTAACATGATTGAAAAACAAAAAACTATTTATAAGACAAAGTTCTTCGTATATTTCAACACCTCCCCTCGAAGTGCGCCGTCTTATAATCCATCAGTTACTCCAAGTTCTTGAATACATTTTAGATGTTTTGCTGAAATTAGCTCCTTTGTAAGTACATCAGCTGCCATATCTTCAGTCCTCTTGTATTCTAAGTTGATATATCCTTCGTTTTGTTTTTGATGAATAAATTGATATCGGACGTCAATGTGCTTTGTTCGCGAATGATATCCAATGCTTTGAATTAACTTCTGAGCACTCTGACTATCGTTGAAAATTTGTACTGGAATTGCCGCTATGCCAATTTCTGCCAAAATACGTTGAAGATAAATTGCGACTTTTACAGCTTCTGTTATAGCTAGTAAGTCAGCTTCTGTACTCGATAAAGCGACTGTTCTCTGCTTCCGAGCTTCCCAAGTAATTGCACCTTCAGACAAGATAAAAGCATATCCAGAATAAGAGCGTCTGTCTGATAAGTTCAAACACCAATCTGCATCTACACCTCCATATAATGGTAAATTGCTTTTGTTGTATTTAAGTCCTTGATTGATCGTTCCTTTAAGATATCTCAATATTCGTTTTGCCGCTTGCCAATGTTCAGCACCATAATTTGAATTAAATTGTCTTAAAAAATTTACGGCATATGCTATATCCTTGTATTCACTGCTAAGTACATGAGTGCCCCTCTTAAACTTTGGTATGGAAATTGTTTCATTGTTTCTAAGTCAGGTTGTGATGGTTTTTTCAATTTGCTTTGTATTTCCAAAGGTGTATTCACTGGTTTGCAATTCTCCATTCCAAAACGTTTCAGTATTGCTTCAATATATTCTTTTTGATTCGTTGAAATCACGTTACCTTTCAAATCGAGACAAAAAATTCCATTCCGATGTATTTCTTCACTTTTCCGAAGTCTTTCATTTCAAATGATTCTGCTAAGGACTTCTTAATGTAATTTATCATCTTTCTGTTATTCGACGCAATCAGCAGGTCATCCACATAAACCGTAACCATTGTATGTTCTTTCCCATTTCTTTTGATAAACAAACAAGGATCCACTTTTTATGCAACTAATCCTAGTTGATCGAGTTTTGTACTCAGCTTTTGATACCATTTTAAAACAGATTGTCGCAGTCCATATATAGCCTTTATAAGTTTACAGACTGGATCTTTGCACGATTTCCATTTTTTCATCCACTTTTGTGCAATATTCTCAGCCGCATCACTTTTTTGCTTACTTGTTCCAACTGTTTCACCTCGGCATAATTTTTGCAATAATTGTTCCAAATATTCAGGAATTTCAATAAAAACGTTTTCGTGAATATCTCCATTCAGGTAAGCTGTGACGAAGTCCATTTGATGCCTTTCAAGTTTCTTTTCTACTGCTACTGCTGATATAAGACGAATAGTTGATGCTCTAGCCACCGGCGAATAAGTGTCTGTAAAGTCTATCCCTGGACGTTGGGAGCATCCTTTCGCTACAAGTCGCGCCTTTCTTTTATTGCCCGCTTTGGTTCGTAAAACAAATCTATTACCTATGATTTTTCTGTTGGTTGGCCTTTCAGTTATTTCCCAAGTTCCATTTAATATTTGTGCTACAAATTCATCCTCGATAGCTAACCTCCATTTTTCACCATCTGCAGAATTTAATGCTTCTTCGCAGGAAATTGGGTCCTCTGTAAAAACTGCATTGACGAATTCACAATCTTCATAAAACCCGTCGCCCTCTTCGATATTTGCGTTGTCTTCGGTATTTGCATTTTTCTCGGTCGACCACGCTTTCCATTACGAACAATGCGTCTTCTACCTCTACTTGAATTTTCAGCTTGTTGTTGCACATTTCCTTCCTCAGTTGAATATTCCGAGTATTCATCTATTTCCTGGTTATCTTGACCCGTCAATTGAACAATTGAATCGTCGCGGTTCAAACTGATATCAACTATGCTCTTGTCCCCATAGAAATCATCAAAGAATCTGACGTCACGACTGACAAGTACATGACGTTTACGTAGTGACCACAAACGATACGCCTTTGCTTCCTCTGAATTACCAACTATGCATACTTCCGAACGAGAATCAAATTTTCCATTGGACTTATCCTTAATCAAAGCATAAGCTCGAAGCCCAAATGGTCTTAAGTGCTTGATCGATGGCATCTTTCCTGTCCACAATTTTATAGGTAGCTCACATTCAACGGCTCTAATAGGACATCGATTGCGTATGTAACAAGCAGTGTTAATTGCTTCTGCCCAAAATACAGTAGGAACACCTGTCTGCTTCATCATGCACCTGGCCATTTCTAAAAGTGCCCCATTCTTCCTCTCAGCAACGCCATTCTGTTGCGGGGTGTGGGGTGCACTCAATCGTCTCTTGGTGCCCGTCTCTTCTAAATACTTGCTAAACTCTTTGTTGATATATTCGGTTCCATTATCCGTTTGTAAAAATTTTATCTTCTTACCGCTGAATTCTTAAACTTCTTGAACGCGTTGAACACATCCGATTTTTTTTGCAAAAAATGTACCTCGCAGTATCTTGAATAGTCATCAATGAATGTGACGAAATATTTTGAATTTGCATGCGAATTCACTCGCTTCGGACCACAGACGTCACTGTGAACCACCTCCAATAGTTCCGTTGTACGTTTCTCATTGCTACTTTCGAAACGTCCTAGTGTTTGCTTCTCACTCAAGCACACTTTGCAAGTTGACAACTGTTGTTGGGGTCGTATTTTTATTCGATGAGCCATTTTACCATTTGCCAGCGCTTTCAAATCACGCTCATTTATGTAACCTAACCGTTGTTGCCACATATCCATATCATTCAACTTAACCACTGCTGCGCTCGCTGAATCAACCAATTGCCGCAAAAAATACATATTTCCTCTTCGGTCCGCTTTGCACTGAACTCCATTTCCATCCATAATTATTGCTTCATTTTTGTCAAAAATCACCTTGTATCCTTTGTCCGCTAACTTCAATACCGAGAGTAAATTGGTTCTCCAATCTTCGACGTACATTACGTGTCTCACCCTAAAGGTTTGCTCCTTTTTACCTCCTGCAGCATTTACTCGTATATCGCCCACACCTGAAATATTGCTTAAGCTCTTTTCAATCTTCTTCATTGTCTGAAAACTCTCTTTATTCGGTGACATGTGCGAGGAACACCCGCTGCCCAAACACCATTCATTTGACATATCCAGGCAATTGAAACCAGCCTGAATGCTGTTGAACATTGACATTTCTTGCTTATCTCATTTTGCTTCAACCAGATTTGCATTTTGTTTAGACCGGCATTTTCTAGCGAAATGTCGAAATTTTCCGCAATTGAAACATCCCTGCTTTTTCTTTGGATTCTTGATATTATCTTCCGTTCGTCTCTCTCTCTCTCTCTCTGTTGGCATTTGGATATTTTCCGTTGTTTCCATATTTCTTTGTCCCTTTTGGTCTTTGATACGAGCTTGGGCCTCTTCCAATATCTTCACTCTTAGAACTTCGGGCGTTGGTAACTCGTATGTGGTTTCGAGAGCACAACGAAATGTCTCGAATAAATCAGGCAAACTATATAACAATAAAATTGCGAGGAAGTCGTCGCCGATGATGACCTTTATTTCCTTTAATTTAGTAACACCATCAAAGAAATCATTTACGTGATCTCGGACACAATCACCATCCTTCATGCGCGCTAGATCAACCCGTTTCAATAACGTTGCCTTCCTGGCAGGACCCTTTGATTGAAAAGTTGACTCCAATTTTAGCCACATTTCTCTTGATGTGCTACATTCTTAAATTAAACCCAATTCTGAAGGCGTAATCGACAATAACAAATCAGCACATGCCTCCTGGCCAGTTACCTTCCATTTCGAACCACCATCACCAACTGGACATGGTGTAGTACCATCCACATAAGACCACAAATCTTGCTTTATCAATATTGCTCGCATCTGTAGCTTCCTCGAGTCATAATTTGTTGAATTTACATGACAAATTTCACACACACAATTGCACCAGATACACCGTCTGGGCCCATAACCTGTTGTTAATTCAGAAAACGTTTTTTTATGACTAAAATTCTTACTATGAATATTGTGTATAACAAGAGGAAAAAATGTGTATGCTTTGTAAAATGAAAATTAAAGAAAAGTTAACATTTGTCAAGGCTAACATGATTGAAAAACAAAAAACTATATATAAGACAAAGTACTTCGTATTTTTCAACAGGGGATGATCAAATAATTATACGAATTATTAAGCAGATCTCTTAGAGGTAATCAACAAATGTTAAAATAAGACTTGACACCGATAAATCTTTACAAACCCCTCCGACACATACCAAGGATACCGGTATACCAAAATAGGCAAATTTTGGGAAAACAGTAATTTCCAGGAAAAAATGGAATTGACAGATCGAATAAAGGAAAGATTTGACAGATCGATAAACACAAAAGAGGATAAAGACAACACAAAACTACAGTATTCCATTGCAATAAAATAACGACAACAGTTCTGTGAGTTTAACTTTAATATTTAAGTTTTTTTAATATTTAAGTAAACAAAAAGATAATATGATATAAATAATGTAAGTTAAATTTGTGCAATATCATATGAAAAATTAAAAATGTAAAACGTTATTTCTCAATTATTGTTACTAGATTTCCCCAAATAAAACATCACCCTTGAAAAAGTTGGAAAATGCAAACGAAGAGTCAGGTAAAAAATGGAATAAAAACTTCTTTTTATTTTCATAAAATTATTAACTGACCAAAAAAAGCCCAACAAGAAACATCCAAAAAATTGAAATTGAAATCTTTCAAAGAGACCCAATACAAAATCAATCTACAAAAATATATGTATTTCAAATACACAAACGACCTCAGAACTATAAAAAGTATGAACTAGTCGTTCCAGTTGCAAATGTTTTGAACAGCACTGTATATCTGCTTATATGAGTTCAAAAAATGACCCATAATGCTGATAAATTCGAATTTTAAAATCATTTTGTGCGTGTGTTTTTTTTACCAAATTACCTTATAATTAAGATTTTATGTAATCTCATGACGCGATGATACAGGCATATGAGGTTTTAAAGAAGTTATAACCCTAATGTACATAAGATTTAGGATGTCCGAAGACTCTGAACAATTTCGGAATTCTCTTAAGAATCTTCTTTCCGACTTCTAATCGATTTTCCAAGAAATTTTTTGTTTGTTTGTAGTCGAAAAACAGAGTGATGGGTTATGAAATTCGCATCTACAATTTTTTTGAATATAAGTGAAATATATATATATATGAAATATATTTCGGATCCACAACCGGAAGCAGTATCAGAGTTTCGAACCGAATTCGGTTCGTTTTTCTTACTGTCTGGCATACTGGGTAGTATCAGAGTTTCGAATCGACTTCGGTTTGTCTGACTGTCTGTAAATCTTCTTAACATTTGTCAAAAATTTAATCGACGTGCCGTCATTAATACACACGAAATTAATACCATCGAAACAAACACAAAAATCCAATTTCCAAAATAATAATAACCACCTAGCTAGCTCTAAAACCCATCCCCAGCAGAGCAAAAACAATACATACCTGTAAATTCAAACAAAACATCTAATCCATGCGACAAAAAAGAAGAAAAGGTGCCGATCATCATAATTAAAGAAATTGTGGCTAAACCTTGTCGTCGTCGTCGTCGTCGCCATCATCATCAGCAAGTCCAAATGCATTTCATTTTCCCCGCAAGAAGGAATGCAACGCTCAAGAATTTCCCATGCGTTATTGTCGCCTTACGTCCGTGCCTAACGGACAAAAGAATAACAACCACAATTTTCAAAAAAATATATGTTAAATAAACAAATAAATATTTATTTAAGAAAGAAACAAATTATGGAAATTCTATCATTGACACGCACGCCGGACTGACTGACTGCTGTAAAGAAAACAACGACTTACCAAAAAAAAAGACCTGAAAAGAATTTTTGATGATTTCGATTTGGTGTGTTTGGATTAAACCACAATTGTGGAGAGAAAATGCAATAAAAAAAGAAAAACATGTTGATGCGGAGGTCTATAATATGGGGGAATCGAGGACACAATTTTGTATAACAATTCAAATAAAATCAAGCAACATTATATTGGATTATTGGGCGAACTAACATGGATAATTTTTTTTTTTCTTTGCATGAAATAAAATATCAAATCAAACCAATTTTAAAAAATATATAATCATAGGCTCGAAATTGCAATGGTAAAACAAACCAGACTCAATTTAGAACATTTAAATAATTTGAACTTATAAAGTTAACAATTTTCTACTTATATTTGGCGTCTATATCTAGCGATCATCCAGGCTATGGATTTGAAAACACTTCATTATCACCACGTTCATTATGGAAACAAAATGTATAAAAATGCCATTTTAGGCGTGTGTTGACGTTTATGTTTTTTCTTTACTTTTTCAGTTTTTTTCTCCCTTTCATTTTGTTCGTTCATTATTGTCAATTTGTATGTTAATTGAAACGTTTTAAAAACAATTACCCTTATATAAAAACACACTCTACGCAACATCAATTTATTTAACATTTAATCCAATGTGCTAAGTGAATACTAAATCAAACAAAAACATTCATATGGAAATTGAAAACGTTTCTTTTTTTTGTTCATAAGTGCAAAGAAATTTGTAATTAAACAAATTTTATATTTTTTTGATGGAATTTCTTTATTGAAAATATTTTTTAAATAGCATTTAATTTTTTTTCATATTCACATAATAACAAGAAGTTTTAGTTTTTTAATTGTTTATAACTGAATATGCTCATATATGAATACATATACATACATAATACATATATTTGAGAAATAGTTTTATGAATATTAAAAGCGTATTTGTGATTGTTTGATTGAAGAACTTAATAAAAATAATTGAACGTTTGATTAGTTTATAAACAATTGTCAGTTCAATTTAATTTTAAATTCGATTATATTTTTATACCATACACCAAACTGTGATAACATCAACATACATATATTCACATTCCGAATCGATTTATGTGTGTCCGTCTGTCCATATATTTTTGTAACCGAAATACAGTTCGCAATTATTGTCCAGTTCGCATGAAAATTCTATTCTATTTATTTTGGCAAGAATCAGTTCAGATTTAACTAAAGGCGAATTAAAAAAAAAAAACTCTAGATTTTTTCACTTTTTAAAAAAATACAGAATTGTTGTTACATGCAAACACATACTTTTTTAAAAGAAAAAGTGTCACAGGTTAAATTTCTTTTTATACAACACGGTGCGCCTTAAACAAATTTAAATGGAAGGAGCTTACACCTGGGAAGTTTTTGCGGATTCTGAAACTGCAATGTTCACAGATGAGAAAAATCAAAAAACTAAAAAAATCGCCGGAGGGGGTTTTTAAATAAATCGCGGTCAAAGTACACACTTTTAGGGGTTTTTTAGGTTTTCACGATTTTGCTTGAAAACTGCAAGTTCTATGGAAATGAGACTAAAAGTTGTAGCAGTGAAAATTCTCTACAAGATTGACCTTCATCATATTTTCGTAGGCTTTACCGTAACCACACTATGACTGAGAGTAACTCCGCCAAAAACGGTCACAAGCCCGGATGCAAAAGGAGGAGGGAATTTTCACGAGCCCAGGGGGTGGACTGAATTTTCACACAGTTCAACTTGGGACGAGCGACATATCTAAACACTTTTAAGATCAAGGTAGTGGGAGTTGTGCTGAGGAGCTGAATGGCCAACAAGTGTCTAAAGAAGTCTGGTCGCTATCAATTCCCCCTCGACGCCAGGGCACGGGTCGAGTTGTACTTATTAATAGCCTAGTCTGCGCAAGCCGTCACTGCGTACGATGGTCCATCCCCTTACGGCACACTCGTGGGAACAAAACATTGAGAAAAAAACAATAAAAACACACAAACCCAAAAACAAAACTCTTCGGTTGCAGTCTCGCAACTCTTCCGAGAATGAACTCTTAGCCTCCAGCCAGGAGCTGGTAGACAGCAAACTAAGTGTTGCCAGCTCTGCAAACAGCTCTGACTCACTTCAGCAACAAAATACAAAAAAAGCAACGACGTTCGGAAGGCCCTGTACCAAAAGGCAAAGTTTATTCTCGGCAACATAGCCAAGAATGCTGCTAACGGTATAGTGCACGAACGGGATGAGGCGGACAAGCTCAAACACACAAAATTGTTGAGGATTATGAGAAAGCCAAAATCTCACGAATCAACGATCGCACATCTTCTTCCAAGCGAGAGCTTTCCCGGACGGAGGACACACAGCCCGCAAAGCGAAAGAAGTTAAAACACAACACCACAACCTCATCTACAACAAAACCATCCTTCAATGATGTTGTTAAAGACAACATGTTGGTTGCCGTAGCTAAAGAAAAGGAGGGTAAGCTGTCCCCTATCACCACTGCGGAATGGGGTACTGTAGAAATCAAATTGTCGGAACTTGTTTTGGAACACGTTCTAACAAACGAGGATTCTCCTGTACCCCATTTCGACCCTAGCGAGGTTGATCAAATGTATGGATGAGTATTCAAAGGAATTTCTAGAAAAAAGCATAGCTAAGCTTAGCGATGCTTGGGACAACATAGGCCTGAGGCTGATCCCGGCCCAAGAAATCCCGTGCCAAAGTTTGGTTGCCCAAGATAGAGTGCGACGGAACCAAGCTGCTGAAATGTCTGGCGAAAATGAACAAAGATGTTCCGATGGACAAGTGGTCCGTAATCGCCACTGATCCACCTAACAATAACAGTATGAATTTAGTTCTCTCAATTACTGAGGCCGAAGTAAAGCCTCTCGAAAGATTGGGGAAAAAGTTGTTCTTTGGCATAAGGGAAGCCAAAGTCAAAATACTACGCCCACATGGCCCGAATGGAGAAGACGATGAGGTTGATATCGACGATGCCGGTAAGCTGCTTGACAATATGCAGCTAGAGGTGCCATCCACATCTTCACCCAATAAAAATGATGTTTAAGGTCGTGCAGATCAATCTGAAGCACTCGAGAATCGCTTCAGATAACCTGCGGATCCTTCTGGTTGAGGAGGATCTAGACATAGGCACCATACAGGAGCCCTACGTTTACGAAAACGAAGTAAAAGGCTTGGATAACAGAGGTTACAAGACCATATACATGAAGGATAATGGTAAGCCTAGATCATGTTTAATTGTTAAAAACACCATAAACGCTTTCTTATGTCGCCAGTTTAGCACAGCGGACTTCACCGTTACAAGAGTGGAACTGGAAAACGGTAAGCAGTTCCTTATTGTCTCTTCCTACATGGCCCACTCAAGAGAAGCCCCACCAAGCGAGGTCTCTAGCTTCATGGGGGCCATTATACCACACGACACTATAATCATTGGCTGCGACGCTAACGCAAGACATACGCTGTGGGGCAGCACTGAAACAAACGACAGAGGTGAGTCAGTTTTAGATTTCATAAATACTAACAACCTCACAATATGCAACAGAGGTACTGTCCCAACTTTTGTAATTCCAAGCACGGAGAACTTTAGGGGGTGGCAGGAGGTCATCGATCTCACGCTAGTATCAGACAGACGACAAATTGAAATAGATAACTGGATAGTATTCGATAAGAGGTCCTTCTCAGATCACAATAGGATACTATTCAACATATCTTAAAAGGCAACGCCCACTAAATGTTTTCACAATCCTAAAAGAACGAACTGGGAAAAGTTCAAAAGGGTTCTGAAAGACAAACTTCCAAATATTTCACATGCAGATGAAACCACGGCAGATATAGAAAAGGCTGTATCCATTCTAGAGAAATCCTTAAATACAACTTTTAAAGTCTCATGCCCATTGACATTATCCACCATGGTGGATGTCCGAGGTCTCAAAGCTAAGAAAACAATCACGAAAAGCATTCAACGTCAGCTACCAAAGCGGATCCTGGCAGCCATATAAGAATAAGGCTAAGGAATACAAAAAAGCAATAGCCAAGGCAAAAAAGCAATCCTGGATTGAATTCTGTGGATCTCTAGATAGCACCAAAGATAAAGCCACACTAAGCAAAGTTATGGCAAAGGGTCACTCAAATCCCACCTACATAAAGAGAAATAACGGTAACTGGTCAGAAAACTCGGCCGAATGTCTTGAAATCCTTCTTACGACGCACTTCCCCGGTTGCACGGATAGAATCATCGAAGAGCAAACCAATACAGTTATAAATAAAGACAACATTGAAGCAGGAAAGATAATAAGTTCGAGTAAAGTCACATGGGCTATTAACAGCTTCTCTCCCTACAAATCCCCGGGGCCAAAGATGCTTCAAAGCGCGGAGAGCATAATTAACACTTGGTTAGTACACATCTACAGTAGATGTATGTATATCCATAAACTACGTCGCTACGAATTGGAGACAGGTAAAGGTTGTTTTCATACCCAAAGCTGGAAAACGTAGTCACGAAAATGCTAAAGACTTTAGACCCATAAGTGTCTCATAATTTCTGCTTAAAACACTCGAAAGGCTCATCGACTGGAATATTCGAGAAAAGATGGAGAACTCAAATAACATATCTTCAAGTCAAAACGCTTACCTTAAAGTACGCTCGACAGACATGAAGTCGTTAGGACTATTGAGATGTCCTTGGAGCACAAACAATACACCTTAGCCGCCTTTTTGGATGTAGAAGGCGCTTTCAACAACGTTAGCACCTCAGCAATAGAACAAGCTCTATATAACTTCGGCGTGGAACCATTCAGCAGTGGTTGGATAACCACCATGCTGCAGAGTAGAGTCATTAACCCTACCAGTCCACTTGTCAAATATATTCGACATTTACCAATGTTGTTATATGGACAGAATTTTTTTCAACACTGGAAGGGTTAATGCCACACTGGGAAATAGCATCCTCTCGAAGCACGTAAATCAAGGAACTCCACAGGGAGGGGTGATCTCGCCACTGCTTTGGTTCCTTGTGATTAATGAAATCCCATGCAAACCATATGGCCATATGGGGATTAAGATGGTTGCTTATGCGGACGATGTGGTAATGGTCGTCTCTCGTTTATTTCCGTGCGTGCTGAGTGACATCATGAGCGGAGCCCTGACATCACTGGATATTTGGGCCACAAGAAGTGGTCAGGGAAGACTGAGATGGTTAAAGTTAAATTTCCAAGCAATAAGGAATGGAAAAATATAACTCCACTGACGGGGTACGACATCAATGTATACACGGACGGCTCTAAGATAAATTTTGGAGTCGACTCTGGTGTCTACTCGGAAGAAGCAAACATATCTGCATCCACAAAGCTACTTGAAGATTCCAGTGTTTTTCAGTCGGAGATACTGGCTATAAAGGAAGCTTGTAATATACTTCTACGGCACCACTCACCAATCTCAATAGGAATTTTTGTCGACAGTCAAGCGGCGCTCCTAGCATTGAATTCAAACATTGTCACATCAAAGCTGGTGAAGGAATGTAAAGAAGAACTCGCTAAGCTAGGGCGCCTGACCGGAGTAGTTCTTACTTGGATCCCAGGTCATAAGGGTCTTGTTGGCAACGAAAACGCAGACTACCTAGCTAGAGCGGGATCTGCCTCTAACGAACATCCAAGGGCGTCAGTGGCAAAACCAATGGGAGTAGGTAAAGGGTATATCTTCAAATACTATCTTTCACAAGCAGAGATCAGATGGGACAAGACTGAAACTTGTAAAATATCAAGATCTACTTGGCCACACTAAAACATCAAAAGTAAAAAGTTCCTGATTAGCCAAAATCGATGGAACCTGGCAAGACTAATTGTGGTGCTAACCGGTCACTGGGTCATTGGTAACCATATAAAGCGCTTACATATTCCACACAATAACTACTGTCGCAGCTGCGGAAACGAAGAAGAGGAAGAAACGGTTGAACACCTCCTCTGCTCCTACCCTGCACAATTGCAAAGAAAATTGAAAATTCTAGGACGACCGTTCCTACACGATCTTGCTGAGACAACCGAACTAGGTCTAGGAGACCTTCTGAAGTTTCTCAATTCATCAGGCTGGATATAATTTATCAACATACTATAACGGAATAACAATCTCTACCCGAGTGGTGTGGTTTTCAAAACGTACTAATTGAGGCTATGAAGGTTATAGCCACCACGTAAACCAACCAACCATGACCGAGAGTATTAAAAAGTACGCCAGTGGAATATGTGAATTTCGTACAAGTGCACTGAAGTTCCGCCCGTGGACAAAAATCGAAAAATTTATGGCAACAAATTTGATCGCAATTGAAATAAATATTATCTAAACACTTCAATAATATTTTTAATATCTAGTATTATTTTTGCCAAATTACAGCCGTAATATGTCAAATTAAGTAAAAAAAGTTGAAATTTGAATTTGTGAAAATGTAAAATATATCCGCAAAGCATTCGCAGCATATGAGTGAAATTATAAAAAATGAATGAGGTAAATGTACAATTTTCAAAATTAAACTTATAGTTGATAGCATTGACAATGTTTTTACGTAAAAACATATTTATAAATAGTTTTCTAACTTTCTTAAAAATAAATTCTTTGTAACCCACCATACCATTGCTATCGAAAACGATATCGCTTTCGAATGTTTCTCGATAGTTTTGCGGATATTTTGTTCGAGAACGATACACGAGAATGAATTAAAAACGATGCACTCGTCGCTCAGTTTGTGGCAGGAAATCCTTCGATTTCGAATATCGTTAATAATATTATTAGTGAATGATTGACGATAGTTTTTACGATAGTGGCGACAAACATTTTTGGTGGAATTTCTTTGATGTTTCTGTTATGTGCCTTTTTCGTCTTTATTATACGTAGCATTTATATCAACATTTTTTGAAAAAAGCAAATGGGAATTTTTTAAAAACTACATAAAATTATTTTTGAAAACAAAAAAAATCCAAAGTAAAAAATGTTTCTCGAAACAATTTTTCTTGTGAAGAAAAAGCATTTGCTAAATGTTCGAAAATGACATCGTTTTCGAACTTTTGGTGAACAAAAGTAAAACTCAAGAAAAAACATTTGCCAAATGTTTGAAAATGGTATCGTTTCCGAACATTTGTGGCGAACATTCGAATAATATCAGCAACTGGTATGGGTGAAATTACTTTTTCTGCTACTTTCAGAACTATAAATTTATGTTGAGTTTTACTAATCTTGGGAATATTTGGGAGACTCCGTATTTTTTAAAAAATACTGGGGAAAGTATATAGTTTACATTAAAAGAAAACCCAGTTGCCCCCATCTGCCCTCCGGAAAGTTATTCCGAAAATCGAGAGGTACGCTTGTATGGGAGCTATACCTAAACTTGGACCCATATTCAACATTTTTTGCAAGATGGTATTTTATGTATTACGAACTCAAAATCCAAAATTACAGCCAAATTGGTTGGGAAATTTGTTAAAAATTATTCAAAATTCCGAAAATCGGGAGATACGTTTATATGGGGGCTATACCTAAACGTGGACCTATATTGAAAATTTTTTTGCGAGGATGTATTTTGTTCAATCAGAACTCAAATGAGAAATTTCAACCAAATCTATTGGAAAATATGTTTAAATTCGCCAAAATACCAAAAATCGGGCGGTACCTTTATATGGGGGCTATATGTAAATATGGACCTACATCCACTAAAATTGTTTTCTATTTTTTGTCTCGTTTAAAATTTCGAGGCGGTAGCTCGACTAGAACTATTTTTGGCACTCCTTTCCATACAAGTGGGACCACTGTGAAGTGGAAATCTTAACTCAATTTGTAGTATCTAAAATAAAAGTTTATGAGAATTTTACTACGATGCACTACAACAATTCAGTTCAAAATTGCAGTTCAATCCGATTAAGTTGTTACAATCTGTGGAAAAAAAGCCATAGAAAATATTGTATATTAAATTTATTATGTTATTAAACGCCTTTCTCACTTTCATCGCTCAACACCAACCATGTCATTAATTTAAAACATGAAATTTCATGGAATGATCATTTCGTTTAATACACAATTATACAATTCGTTGTAATTTGGTACAATTTCTTCAATATTGCACGTAGCTGCCATTATTTGCTTGTAGAAGTTCACAACAATAGCAGCAAACAGACTGCTTCTTTGGTATCGGAAAGAAACAAGTGAAGGAAGAACAACCAAATAAAAAAGACACGAAACATACAATTTTAATGATTTCATTAGGAAGAAATTTCTTAGCGGAAATATACCTATAGAAATTTATGAGGGCATTCTTGCTTAGAACCTACAAAATGTATTAAGAAATTCGATTTAGATGGCCGGCCGCCTATGAGTGAAGTCATCATCATCACCATTAGGAAGTAACAAGATTCGTTTTGTTGGCATTTTCATGCATTTTTGTTGTGCCATAATATTTTTATAGAGTAAATTCTCACTTAGAGACTGGCAAACAATTTCATCAATTCCTAATGATTATGGGGTCAATAAAAAACTTTATCTCTCACTGCACACCTAAACCCAAATGGATGATAGTTTCAAGAGGTTCTTCTTCATATTTTGGTAAAGATTTTACCTCTTAGTTTCGATTTTCTAAACGAAGAAAAATCTTCTTGGGTGTTTTATGATGCCATTGATAATTTATGAATGTCATAAAGGTGTAACAATGGGATCACCTGGGATTTCTAACCAAAAATGTACAACAACAACAGCAAAGAATATCCCGCATATTTCCAAACCACCACCAGGTTTTCTTTTGTCTTTTTTTCATGGCTCATTGTTGAAATTTCTTAAAATTTGTTCATGGAGAGGCATAACTCTTTCGCTTTTTCTTTAACTCACAAGCCATTACTGAAGTGTTTTGAAATTTTATTAAAACAAATTCCCCATAAAAATATTCTTTTATTTGTAAACAATCATTTTAACTATTGTTTAGCTATCACATTACAATATTTTTATGAGTTATCTGTTTTATTTTTTTTATAACTAAACTAGCCACCAGCAGCACCGCCGCCACCAACCGCATCGAATTGAATTCATTTGAGGGAAAACCCCATCCCATTGAATCATAAATTTAAAATTGAAATAATAACTCTGGATAAAGATAAGGGTTTCACTTGTAATCCAATGCAGAAGAATGGAATTTTTATTGTCCCTTTTTTTGGAGGAGTGATGGTGTTAAAGATAACATTAGGAAATATCCAATAAAATCGTTTTGTTGTGTTATCTAATAAAGAATTTATAATTTATTGTAAACAAATTTAAGTTTATAATTGGTTGGTTATTTGAAACTAAAATCATTTAGAGGGAGAGGGGTGGATGACGAATTTTGTAACACTGCATAAATTAGAAATAAATAGTTATGAGCTGATACTGCTTAACACATCGGCTTTATTCAACTTTAATCGAATTCAATTGAGCTTGACTTAAGTGACGCATCCATGGAATGTATATGCCGCATAAATAGCTTTGCCCTGCGTTATATGCCTCATATTAGTTCGATTCATCATGAGTTTTAGTATTCCATAAACTCTATCGTTAGTATGGGCATATAGAAGCAACCTTTCTTTCAGAAAGTGTCTATAGAAGCACCCTTTCTTTCAGAAAGGGTCTATAGAAGCACCCTTTCGTTCAGAAAGGGTCTATAGAAGCACCCTTTCTTTCAGAAAGGGTCTATAGAAGCACCCTTTCTTTCAGAAAGGGTCTATAGAAGCACCCTTTCGTTCAGAAAGGGTCTATAGAAGCACCCTTTCTTTCAGAAAGGGTCTATAGAAGCACCCTTTCGTTCAGAAAGGGTCTATAGAAGCACCCTTTCTTTCAGAAAGGGTCTATAGAAGCACCCTTTCTTTCAGTAAAGGGTCTATCGAAGCACCCTTTCGTTCAGAAAGGGTCTATAGAAGCACCCTTTCGTTCAGAAAGGGTCTATAGAAGCACCCTTTCTTTCAGAAAGGGTCTATAGAAGCACCCTTTCTTTCAGAAAGGGTCTATAGAAGCACCCTTTCTTTCAGAAAGGGTCTATAGAAGCACCCTTTCTTTCAGAAAGGGTCTATAGAAGCACCCTTTCTTTCAGAAAGGGTCTATAGAAGCACCCTTTCTTTCAGAAAGGGTCTATAGAAGCACCCTTTCGTTCAGAAAGGGTCTATAGAAGCACCCTTTCTTTCAGTAAAGGGTCTATCGAAGCACCCTTTCTTTCAGTAAAGAGTCTATCGAAGCACCCTTTCTTTCAGTAAAGGGTCTATCGAAGCACCCTTTCTTTCAGTAAAGGGTCTATCGAAGCACCCTTTCTTTCAGTAAAGGGTCTATCGAAGCACCCTTTCTTTCAGTAAAGGGTCTATCGAAGCACCCTTTCTTTCAGTAAAGGGTCTATCGAAGCACCCTTTCTTTCAGTAAAGGGTCTATCGAAGCACCCTTTCTTTCAGTAAAGGGTCTATCGAAGCACCCTTTCTTTCAGTAAAGGGTCTATCGAAACACCCTTTCTTTCAGTAAAGGGTCTATCGAAGCACCCTTTCTTTCAGTAAAGGGTCTATCGAAGCACCCTTTCTTTCACTAAAGGATCTATCGAAGCACCCTTTCTTTCAGTAAAGGGTCTATCAAAGCACCCTTTCGTTCAGAAAGGGTCTATAGAAGCACCCTTTCTTTCAGAAAGGGTCTATAGAAGCACCCTTTCTTTCAGAAAGGGTCTATAGAAGCACCCTTTCTTTCAGAAAGGGTCTATAGAAGCACCCTTTCTTTCAGAAAGGGTCTATAGAAGCACCCTTTCGTTCAGAAAGGGTCTATAGAAGCACCCTTTCTTTCAGAAAGGGTCTATCGAAGCACCCTTTCTTTCAGTAAAGGGTCTATCGAAGCACCCTTTCTTTCAATAAAGGGTCTATCGAAGCACCCTTTCTTTCAGTAAAGGGTCTATCGAAGCACCCTTTCTTTCAGTAAAGGGTCTATCGAAGCACCCTTTCTTTCAGTAAAGGGTCTATCGAAGCACCCTTTCTTTCAGTAAAGGGTCTATCGAAGCACCCTTTCTTTCAGTAAAGGGTCTATCGAAGCACCCTTTCTTTCAGTAAAGGGTCTATCGAAACACCCTTTCTTTCAGTAAAGGGTCTATCGAAGCACCCTTTCTTTCAGTAAAGGGTCTATCGAAGCACCCTTTCTTTCAGTAAAGGGTCTATCGAAGCACCCTTTCTTTCACTAAAGGATCTATCGAAGCACCCTTTCTTTCAGTATAGGGTCTATCAAAGCACCCTTTCTTTCAGAAAAGGGTCTATCGAAGCACCCTTTCTTTCAGTAAAGGGTCTACCGAAGCACCCTTTCTTTCAGTAAAGGGTCTATAGAAGCACCATTTCTTTCAGAAAGGGTCTATAGAAGCACCCTTTCTTTCAGAAAGGGTCTATAGAAGCACCATTTCTTTCAGAAAGCGTGTATCGAAGCAAAATTTCCTTTAGAAAGGGTCTATCGAAACACCGTTTCTTTCACAAATGGTTTATGGAAGCACCCTTTCTTTCAGAAAGGGTCTATAGAAGCACCATTTCTTTCAGAAAGGGTCTATAGAAGCACCATTTCTTTCAGAAAGGGTCTATAGAAGCACCCTTTCTTTCAGAAAGGGTCTGTAGAAGCACCCTTTCATTCAGGAAGGGTCTGTAGAAGCACCCTTTCTTTCAGAAAGGGTCTGTAGAAGCACCCTTTCTTTCAGAAAGGGTCTATCGAAGCACCCTTTCTTTCAGAAAGAGTCTATCGAATCACCTTTTCTTTCAGAAAGGGTCTATCAAGCATCCCTTCTTTCAGAAAGGGTCTATCGAATTACCCTTTCTCTCAGAAAGGGTCTATAGAAGCACCCGTTCTCTCAGAACGGGCCTTTCTTTCAGAAAGGGTCTATCGAAGCACCATTTCTTTTAGAAAAGGTCTATCGAAACATCGTTTCTTTCACAAATGGTCTACAGAAGCACCCCTTCTTTCAGAAAGCGTGTATCGAAGCAAAATTTCCTTTAGAAAGGGTCTATCGAAACACCGTTTCTTTCACAAATGGTCTATGGAAGCACCCTTTCTTTCAGAAAGGGTCTATAGAAGCAACCTCTCTTTAAAAAGGGTCTATCGGATCACCCTTTCTTTCAGAAAAGGCCTATCGAAGCACCCTTTCTTTCAGAGAGGGTCTATCGAAGCACACTTTTTTCAAAAAGGGTATATCAAAGCACACTTTCTTTCAGAAATGGTCTATCGAAGCACCCTTTCTTTCAGAAAGGATCTATAGAAGCACACTTTCTTTCAGAAAGGGTCTATAGAAGCACCCTTTCTTTCAGAAAGGGTCTATGGAAGCACCCTTTCTTTCAGAAAGGGTCTATGGAAGCACCCTTTCTTTCAGAAAGAGTCTATCGAAGCACCCTATCTCTTCGGACCTGCCAACGTTAAACCGCCAAACATAACGGAGGTCCTATCTTCATTCTTTCCACGGTTCGAGAGTGACTTAACCGTTGTCCACAATTCCCTTATTTCGGTCCCGATGTTGCAAATTCTCCATATGACATAACCCCTTTTCCGCTTTTGCTCGCTGACCAACCTATTAATTTTCAGTGTCAACTCCCTAATTATGGGATCACTGAGGTTGGTATAATTTACTTTAAAAATTATTTCGTTATCAGATGTTTCACTTTAGAATACAAATGTTCCGACAGTTGACCCAAAGATATTATCACCCATTAAGTTTTATGAGGATTCTTAACACTAATGCCTGCTTTTCTCAAAGAATCAATTTTTTAAACAAATAACACAACCAACATCAATTAAAGCAATAAATGTACAACAATTAAACCGCATAACTTTAATAGAAAATCCTCCTCAAATAAAATTAATTTTTATATGGAAGCCATCATGCAACCCTCCCACTTGTTACCCGACGGTGAACAATAAAAACTGATTCTCTTACAAGTGATTAAGTTACCAATTCTGCACATTTTTTTCTTTGCGTTTAAATTAACGTTAAGCGACCCCAACTCTACAATAAGAAAAACCACAGCCGTAAAATAAACAACAAGTGTTTATGTAAGATGAGATGCCTTGCAGATTCTTCTTCTGCTGGTAGAAAACAACGGTCATCAACAAAACCACCCATTCGTTCTGTGATTTGGTCATTCGTTTGTTCTTTGATTCATTCATTCATTTATTCATGGAGGCAATGAATTCTTACGAAAGAATTTCAATTTCATTACAAAACAAATGCAGCTGCTCATTGTTGCCCCCGACTCTTTGTTGCATTAGGCCACTGTGAACAAGGCAACAACGCAAACAAACAGTGGACGGACAGTTAGTCAACCACCTACTCCATGGTTGCATCATCATCGCCGTTAACAGGAAGGTGGATGCTTGTATTACATAAACTCCTACATAATGACCTCGTTGTGATACAGTGATTATAAAGAAGAAAATAACATGTACAACCAGTAAAAAAATCATTCATTCGGCTTTGCCGAAAGTAAAATACCTAAAACCATAATGTGGAAAGTCCATGTTTATGGTTCATAAAGTCCTCTTGAAAATATTGTTTAAAAATCCGCACTTATGGGGCCTAAAGTCTTCTTGAAAATATTGTTTAAAAATAAACGCTTATGGGGCCTAAAGTCTTGTTGAAAATATTGTTTAAAAATAAACGCTTATGGGGCCTAAAGTCCTCTTTAAAATATTGTTTAAAAATCCACGCTTATGGGGCCTAAAGTCTTGTTGAAAATATTGTTTAAAAATCCACACTTATGGGGCCTAAAAAGCTCTTGAAAATTCTGTTTAAAAATCCACACTTATGGGGCCTAAAAAGCTCTTGAAAATATTGTTTAAAAATCCACGCTTATGGGGCCTAAAGTCCTCTTGAAAATATTGTTTAAAAATCCACGCTTATGGGACCAAAAGTCCTCTTGAAAATATTGTTTAAAAATCCACGCTTATGGGGCCTAAAGTCCTCTTGAAAATATTGTTTAAAAATCCACGCTTATGGGGCCTAAAGTCCTCTTGAAAATATTGTTTAAAAATCCACGCTTATGGGACCTAAAGTCCTGTTGCAAATATTGTTTAAAAATCCACGCTTATGGGGCCTAAAGTCCTCTTGTTTAAAAATCCACGCTTATGGGACCTAAAGTCCTGTTGCAAATATTGTTTAAAAATCCACGCTTATGGGACCTAAAGTCCTGTTGCAAATATTGTTTAAAAATCCGCGCTTATGGGACCTAAAGTCCTGTTGCAAATATTGTTTAAAAATCCACGCTTATGGGACCTAAAGTCCTGTTGCAAATATTGTTTAAAAATCCGCGCTTATGGGACCTAAAGTCCTGTTGCAAATATTGTTTAAAAATCCACGCTTATGGGACCTAAAGTCCTGTTGCAAATATTGTTTAAAAATCCACGCTTATGGGACCTAAAGTCCTGTTGCAAATATTGTTTAAAAATCCACACTTATGGGACCTAAAGTCCTGTTGCAAATATTGTTTAAAAATCCACGCTTATGGGACCTAAAGTCCTGTTGCAAATATTGTTTAAAAATCCACGCTTATGGGACCTAAAGTCCTGTTGCAAATATTGTTTAAAAATCCACGCTAATGGGGCCTAAAGTCCTGTTGCAAATATTGTTTAAAAATCCACGCTTATGGGACCTAAAGTCCTGTTGCAAATATTGTTTAAAAATCCACGCTTATGGGACCTAAAGTCCTGTTGCAAATATTGTTTAAAAATCCACGCTAATGGGACCTAAAGTCCTGTTGCAAATATTGTTTAAAAATCCACGCTAATGGGGCCTAAAGTCCTGTTGCAAATATTGTTTAAAAATCCACGCTTATGGGACCTAAAGTCCTCTTGAAAATATTGTTTAAAAATCCACGCTTATGGGGCCTAAATTCCTCTTAAAAATATTGTTTAAAAATCCACGCTTATGGGGCCTAAAGTCCTGCTGCAAATATTGTTTAAAAATCCACGCCTATGGGGCCTAAAGTCCTGCTGCAAATATTGTTTAAAAATCCACGCCTATGGGGCCTAAAGTACTCTTGAAAATATTGTTTAAAAATCCACGCCTATGGGGCCTAAAGTACTCTTGAAAATATTGTTTAAAAATCCACGCCTATGGGGCCTAAAGTACTCTTGAAAATATTGTTTAAAAATCCACGCCTATGGGGCCTAAAGTACTCTTGAAAATATTGTTTAAAAATCCACGCCTATGGGGCCTAAAGTACTCTTGAAAATATTGTTTAAAAATCCACGCCTATGGGGCCTAAAGTACTCTTGAAAATATTGTTTAAAAATCCACGCCTATGGGGCCTAAAGTACTCTTGAAAATATTGTTTAAAAATCCACGCCTATGGGGCCTAAAGTACTCTTGAAAATATTGTTTAAAAATCCACGCCTATGGGGCCTAAAGTACTCTTGAAAATATTGTTTAAAAATCCACGCCTATGGGGCCTAAAGTACTCTTGAAAATATTGTTTAAAAATCCACGCCTATGGGGCCTAAAGTACTCTTGAAAATATTGTTTAAAAATCCACGCCTATGGGGCCTAAAGTACTCTTGAAAATATTGTTTAAAAATCCACGCCTATGGGGCCTAAAGTACTCTTGAAAATATTGTTTAAAAATCCACGCCTATGGGGCCTAAAGTACTCTTGAAAATATTGTTTAAAAATCCACGCCTATGGGGCCTAAAGTACTCTTGAAAATATTGTTTAAAAATCCACGCCTATGGGGCCTAAAGTACTCTTGAAAATATTGTTTAAAAATCCACGCCTATGGGGCCTAAAGTACTCTTGAAAATATTGTTTAAAAATCCACGCCTATGGGGCCTAAAGTACTCTTGAAAATATTGTTTAAAAATCCACGCCTATGGGGCCTAAAGTACTCTTGAAAATATTGTTTAAAAATCCACGCCTATGGGGCCTAAAGTACTCTTGAAAATATTGTTTAAAAATCCACGCCTATGGGGCCTAAAGTACTCTTGAAAATATTGTTTAAAAATCCACGCCTATGGGGCCTAAAGTACTCTTGAAAATATTGTTTAAAAATCCACGCCTATGGGGCCTAAAGTACTCTTGAAAATATTGTTTAAAAATCCACGCCTATGGGGCCTAAAGTACTCTTGAAAATATTGTTTAAAAATCCACGCCTATGGGGCCTAAAGTACTCTTGAAAATATTGTTTAAAAATCCACGCCTATGGGGCCTAAAGTACTCTTGAAAATATTGTTTAAAAATCCACGCCTATGGGGCCTAAAGTACTCTTGAAAATATTGTTTAAAAATCCACGCCTATGGGGCCTAAAGTACTCTTGAAAATATTGTTTAAAAATCCACGCCTATGGGGCCTAAAGTACTCTTGAAAATATTGTTTAAAAATCCACGCCTATGGGGCCTAAAGTACTCTTGAAAATATTGTTTAAAAATCCACGCCTATGGGGCCTAAAGTACTCTTGAAAATATTGTTTAAAAATCCACGCCTATGGGGCCTAAAGTACTCTTGAAAATATTGTTTAAAAATCCACGCCTATGGGGCCTAAAGTACTCTTGAAAATATTGTTTAAAAATCCACGCCTATGGGGCCTAAAGTACTCTTGAAAATATTGTTTAAAAATCCACGCCTATGGGGCCTAAAGTACTCTTGAAAATATTGTTTAAAAATCCACGCCTATGGGGCCTAAAGTACTCTTGAAAATATTGTTTAAAAATCCACGCCTATGGGGCCTAAAGTACTCTTGAAAATATTGTTTAAAAATCCACGCCTATGGGGCCTAAAGTACTCTTGAAAATATTGTTTAAAAATCCACGCCTATGGGGCCTAAAGTACTCTTGAAAATATTGTTTAAAAATCCACGCCTATGGGGCCTAAAGTACTCTTGAAAATATTGTTTAAAAATCCACGCCTATGGGGCCTAAAGTACTCTTGAAAATATTGTTTAAAAATCCACGCCTATGGGGCCTAAAGTACTCTTGAAAATATTGTTTAAAAATCCACGCCTATGGGGCCTAAAGTACTCTTGAAAATATTGTTTAAAAATCCACGCCTATGGGGCCTAAAGTACTCTTGAAAATATTGTTTAAAAATCCACGCCTATGGGGCCTAAAGTACTCTTGAAAATATTGTTTAAAAATCCACGCCTATGGGGCCTAAAGTACTCTTGAAAATATTGTTTAAAAATCCACGCCTATGGGGCCTAAAGTACTCTTGAAAATATTGTTTAAAAATCCACGCCTATGGGGCCTAAAGTACTCTTGAAAATATTGTTTAAAAATCCACGCCTATGGGGCCTAAAGTACTCTTGAAAATATTGTTTAAAAATCCACGCCTATGGGGCCTAAAGTACTCTTGAAAATATTGTTTAAAAATCCACGCCTATGGGGCCTAAAGTACTCTTGAAAATATTGTTTAAAAATCCACGCCTATGGGGCCTAAAGTACTCTTGAAAATATTGTTTAAAAATCCACGCCTATGGGGCCTAAAGTACTCTTGAAAATATTGTTTAAAAATCCACGCCTATGGGGCCTAAAGTACTCTTGAAAATATTGTTTAAAAATCCACGCCTATGGGGCCTAAAGTACTCTTGAAAATATTGTTTAAAAATCCACGCCTATGGGGCCTAAAGTACTCTTGAAAATATTGTTTAAAAATCCACGCCTATGGGGCCTAAAGTACTCTTGAAAATATTGTTTAAAAATCCACGCCTATGGGGCCTAAAGTACTCTTGAAAATATTGTTTAAAAATCCACGCCTATGGGGCCTAAAGTACTCTTGAAAATATTGTTTAAAAATCCACGCCTATGGGGCCTAAAGTACTCTTGAAAATATTGTTTAAAAATCCACGCCTATGGGGCCTAAAGTACTCTTGAAAATATTGTTTAAAAATCCACGCCTATGGGGCCTAAAGTACTCTTGAAAATATTGTTTAAAAATCCACGCCTATGGGGCCTAAAGTACTCTTGAAAATATTGTTTAAAAATCCACGCCTATGGGGCCTAAAGTACTCTTGAAAATATTGTTTAAAAATCCACGCCTATGGGGCCTAAAGTACTCTTGAAAATATTGTTTAAAAATCCACGCCTATGGGGCCTAAAGTACTCTTGAAAATATTGTTTAAAAATCCACGCCTATGGGGCCTAAAGTACTCTTGAAAATATTGTTTAAAAATCCACGCCTATGGGGCCTAAAGTACTCTTGAAAATATTGTTTAAAAATCCACGCCTATGGGGCCTAAAGTACTCTTGAAAATATTGTTTAAAAATCCACGCCTATGGGGCCTAAAGTACTCTTGAAAATATTGTTTAAAAATCCACGCCTATGGGGCCTAAAGTACTCTTGAAAATATTGTTTAAAAATCCACGCCTATGGGGCCTAAAGTACTCTTGAAAATATTGTTTAAAAATCCACGCCTATGGGGCCTAAAGTACTCTTGAAAATATTGTTTAAAAATCCACGCCTATGGGGCCTAAAGTACTCTTGAAAATATTGTTTAAAAATCCACGCCTATGGGGCCTAAAGTACTCTTGAAAATATTGTTTAAAAATCCACGCCTATGGGGCCTAAAGTACTCTTGAAAATATTGTTTAAAAATCCACGCCTATGGGGCCTAAAGTACTCTTGAAAATATTGTTTAAAAATCCACGCCTATGGGGCCTAAAGTACTCTTGAAAATATTGTTTAAAAATCCACGCCTATGGGGCCTAAAGTACTCTTGAAAATATTGTTTAAAAATCCACGCCTATGGGGCCTAAAGTACTCTTGAAAATATTGTTTAAAAATCCACGCCTATGGGGCCTAAAGTACTCTTGAAAATATTGTTTAAAAATCCACGCCTATGGGGCCTAAAGTACTCTTGAAAATATTGTTTAAAAATCCACGCCTATGGGGCCTAAAGTACTCTTGAAAATATTGTTTAAAAATCCACGCCTATGGGGCCTAAAGTACTCTTGAAAATATTGTTTAAAAATCCACGCCTATGGGGCCTAAAGTACTCTTGAAAATATTGTTTAAAAATCCACGCCTATGGGGCCTAAAGTACTCTTGAAAATATTGTTTAAAAATCCACGCCTATGGGGCCTAAAGTACTCTTGAAAATATTGTTTAAAAATCCACGCCTATGGGGCCTAAAGTACTCTTGAAAATATTGTTTAAAAATCCACGCCTATGGGGCCTAAAGTACTCTTGAAAATATTGTTTAAAAATCCACGCCTATGGGGCCTAAAGTACTCTTGAAAATATTGTTTAAAAATCCACGCCTATGGGGCCTAAAGTACTCTTGAAAATATTGTTTAAAAATCCACGCCTATGGGGCCTAAAGTACTCTTGAAAATATTGTTTAAAAATCCACGCCTATGGGGCCTAAAGTACTCTTGAAAATATTGTTTAAAAATCCACGCCTATGGGGCCTAAAGTACTCTTGAAAATATTGTTTAAAAATCCACGCCTATGGGGCCTAAAGTACTCTTGAAAATATTGTTTAAAAATCCACGCCTATGGGGCCTAAAGTACTCTTGAAAATATTGTTTAAAAATCCACGCCTATGGGGCCTAAAGTACTCTTGAAAATATTGTTTAAAAATCCACGCCTATGGGGCCTAAAGTACTCTTGAAAATATTGTTTAAAAATCCACGCCTATGGGGCCTAAAGTACTCTTGAAAATATTGTTTAAAAATCCACGCCTATGGGGCCTAAAGTCTTGTTGAAAATATTGTTTAAAAATCCACGCTTATGGGGCCTAAAGTCTTGTTGAAAATATTGTTTAAAAATCCACGCTTATGGGGCCTAAAGTCTTGTTGAAAATATTGTTTAAAAATCCACGCTTATGGGGCCTAAAGTCTTGTTGAAAATATTGTTTAAAAATCCACGCTTATGGGGCCTAAAGTCTTGTTGAAAATATTGTTTAAAAATCCACGCTTATGGGGCCTAAAGTCTTGTTGAAAATATTGTTTAAAAATCCACGCTTATGGGGCCTAAAGTCTTGTTGAAAATATTGTTTAAAAATCCACGCTTATGGGGCCTAAAGTCTTGTTGAAAATATTGTTTAAAAATCCACGCTTATGGGGCCTAAAGTCTTGTTGAAAATATTGTTTAAAAATCCACGCTTATGGGGCCTAAAGTCTTGTTGAAAATATTGTTTAAAAATCCACGCTTATGGGGCCTAAAGTCTTGTTGAAAATATTGTTTAAAAATCCACGCTTATGGGGCCTAAAGTCTTGTTGAAAATATTGTTTAAAAATCCACGCTTATGGGGCCTAAAGTCTTGTTGAAAATATTGTTTAAAAATCCACGCTTATGGGGCCTAAAGTCTTGTTGAAAATATTGTTTAAAAATCCACGCTTATGGGGCCTAAAGTCTTGTTGAAAATATTGTTTAAAAATCCACGCTTATGGGGCCTAAAGTCTTGTTGAAAATATTGTTTAAAAATCCACGCTTATGGGGCCTAAAGTCTTGTTGAAAATATTGTTTAAAAATCCACGCTTATGGGGCCTAAAGTCTTGTTGAAAATATTGTTTAAAAATCCACGCTTATGGGGCCTAAAGTCTTGTTGAAAATATTGTTTAAAAATCCACGCTTATGGGGCCTAAAGTCTTGTTGAAAATATTGTTTAAAAATCCACGCTTATGGGGCCTAAAGTCTTGTTGAAAATATTGTTTAAAAATCCACGCTTATGGGGCCTAAAGTCTTGTTGAAAATATTGTTTAAAAATCCACGCTTATGGGGCCTAAAGTCTTGTTGAAAATATTGTTTAAAAATCCACGCTTATGGGGCCTAAAGTCTTGTTGAAAATATTGTTTAAAAATCCACGCTTATGGGGCCTAAAGTCTTGTTGAAAATATTGTTTAAAAATCCACGCTTATGGGGCCTAAAGTCTTGTTGAAAATATTGTTTAAAAATCCACGCTTATGGGGCCTAAAGTCTTGTTGAAAATATTGTTTAAAAATCCACGCTTATGGGGCCTAAAGTCTTGTTGAAAATATTGTTTAAAAATCCACGCTTATGGGGCCTAAAGTCTTGTTGAAAATATTGTTTAAAAATCCACGCTTATGGGGCCTAAAGTCTTGTTGAAAATATTGTTTAAAAATCCACGCTTATGGGGCCTAAAGTCTTGTTGAAAATATTGTTTAAAAATCCACGCTTATGGGGCCTAAAGTCTTGTTGAAAATATTGTTTAAAAATCCACGCTTATGGGGCCTAAAGTCTTGTTGAAAATATTGTTTAAAAATCCACGCTTATGGGGCCTAAAGTCTTGTTGAAAATATTGTTTAAAAATCCACGCTTATGGGGCCTAAAGTCTTGTTGAAAATATTGTTTAAAAATCCACGCTTATGGGGCCTAAAGTCTTGTTGAAAATATTGTTTAAAAATCCACGCTTATGGGGCCTAAAGTCTTGTTGAAAATATTGTTTAAAAATCCACGCTTATGGGGCCTAAAGTCTTGTTGAAAATATTGTTTAAAAATCCACGCTTATGGGGCCTAAAGTCTTGTTGAAAATATTGTTTAAAAATCCACGCTTATGGGGCCTAAAGTCTTGTTGAAAATATTGTTTAAAAATCCACGCTTATGGGGCCTAAAGTCTTGTTGAAAATATTGTTTAAAAATCCACGCTTATGGGGCCTAAAGTCTTGTTGAAAATATTGTTTAAAAATCCACGCTTATGGGGCCTAAAGTCTTGTTGAAAATATTGTTTAAAAATCCACGCTTATGGGGCCTAAAGTCTTGTTGAAAATATTGTTTAAAAATCCACGCTTATGGGGCCTAAAGTCTTGTTGAAAATATTGTTTAAAAATCCACGCTTATGGGGCCTAAAGTCTTGTTGAAAATATTGTTTAAAAATCCACGCTTATGGGGCCTAAAGTCTTGTTGAAAATATTGTTTAAAAATCCACGCTTATGGGGCCTAAAGTCTTGTTGAAAATATTGTTTAAAAATCCACGCTTATGGGGCCTAAAGTCTTGTTGAAAATATTGTTTAAAAATCCACGCTTATGGGGCCTAAAGTCTTGTTGAAAATATTGTTTAAAAATCCACGCTTATGGGGCCTAAAGTCTTGTTGAAAATATTGTTTAAAAATCCACGCTTATGGGGCCTAAAGTCTTGTTGAAAATATTGTTTAAAAATCCACGCTTATGGGGCCTAAAGTCTTGTTGAAAATATTGTTTAAAAATCCACGCTTATGGGGCCTAAAGTCTTGTTGAAAATATTGTTTAAAAATCCACGCTTATGGGGCCTAAAGTCTTGTTGAAAATATTGTTTAAAAATCCACGCTTATGGGGCCTAAAGTCTTGTTGAAAATATTGTTTAAAAATCCACGCTTATGGGGCCTAAAGTCTTGTTGAAAATATTGTTTAAAAATCCACGCTTATGGGGCCTAAAGTCTTGTTGAAAATATTGTTTAAAAATCCACGCTTATGGGGCCTAAAGTCTTGTTGAAAATATTGTTTAAAAATCCACGCTTATGGGGCCTAAAGTCTTGTTGAAAATATTGTTTAAAAATCCACGCTTATGGGGCCTAAAGTCTTGTTGAAAATATTGTTTAAAAATCCACGCTTATGGGGCCTAAAGTCTTGTTGAAAATATTGTTTAAAAATCCACGCTTATGGGGCCTAAAGTCTTGTTGAAAATATTGTTTAAAAATCCACGCTTATGGGGCCTAAAGTCTTGTTGAAAATATTGTTTAAAAATCCACGCTTATGGGGCCTAAAGTCTTGTTGAAAATATTGTTTAAAAATCCACGCTTATGGGGCCTAAAGTCTTGTTGAAAATATTGTTTAAAAATCCACGCTTATGGGGCCTAAAGTCTTGTTGAAAATATTGTTTAAAAATCCACGCTTATGGGGCCTAAAGTCTTGTTGAAAATATTGTTTAAAAATCCACGCTTATGGGGCCTAAAGTCTTGTTGAAAATATTGTTTAAAAATCCACGCTTATGGGGCCTAAAGTCTTGTTGAAAATATTGTTTAAAAATCCACGCTTATGGGGCCTAAAGTCTTGTTGAAAATATTGTTTAAAAATCCACGCTTATGGGGCCTAAAGTCTTGTTGAAAATATTGTTTAAAAATCCACGCTTATGGGGCCTAAAGTCTTGTTGAAAATATTGTTTAAAAATCCACGCTTATGGGGCCTAAAGTCTTGTTGAAAATATTGTTTAAAAATCCACGCTTATGGGGCCTAAAGTCTTGTTGAAAATATTGTTTAAAAATCCACGCTTATGGGGCCTAAAGTCTTGTTGAAAATATTGTTTAAAAATCCACGCTTATGGGGCCTAAAGTCTTGTTGAAAATATTGTTTAAAAATCCACGCTTATGGGGCCTAAAGTCTTGTTGAAAATATTGTTTAAAAATCCACGCTTATGGGGCCTAAAGTCTTGTTGAAAATATTGTTTAAAAATCCACGCTTATGGGGCCTAAAGTCTTGTTGAAAATATTGTTTAAAAATCCACGCTTATGGGGCCTAAAGTCTTGTTGAAAATATTGTTTAAAAATCCACGCTTATGGGGCCTAAAGTCTTGTTGAAAATATTGTTTAAAAATCCACGCTTATGGGGCCTAAAGTCTTGTTGAAAATATTGTTTAAAAATCCACGCTTATGGGGCCTAAAGTCTTGTTGAAAATATTGTTTAAAAATCCACGCTTATGGGGCCTAAAGTCTTGTTGAAAATATTGTTTAAAAATCCACGCTTATGGGGCCTAAAGTCTTGTTGAAAATATTGTTTAAAAATCCACGCTTATGGGGCCTAAAGTCTTGTTGAAAATATTGTTTAAAAATCCACGCTTATGGGGCCTAAAGTCTTGTTGAAAATATTGTTTAAAAATCCACGCTTATGGGGCCTAAAGTCTTGTTGAAAATATTGTTTAAAAATCCACGCTTATGGGGCCTAAAGTCTTGTTGAAAATATTGTTTAAAAATCCACGCTTATGGGGCCTAAAGTCTTGTTGAAAATATTGTTTAAAAATCCACGCTTATGGGGCCTAAAGTCTTGTTGAAAATATTGTTTAAAAATCCACGCTTATGGGGCCTAAAGTCTTGTTGAAAATATTGTTTAAAAATCCACGCTTATGGGGCCTAAAGTCTTGTTGAAAATATTGTTTAAAAATCCACGCTTATGGGGCCTAAAGTCTTGTTGAAAATATTGTTTAAAAATCCACGCTTATGGGGCCTAAAGTCTTGTTGAAAATATTGTTTAAAAATCCACGCTTATGGGGCCTAAAGTCTTGTTGAAAATATTGTTTAAAAATCCACGCTTATGGGGCCTAAAGTCTTGTTGAAAATATTGTTTAAAAATCCACGCTTATGGGGCCTAAAGTCTTGTTGAAAATATTGTTTAAAAATCCACGCTTATGGGGCCTAAAGTCTTGTTGAAAATATTGTTTAAAAATCCACGCTTATGGGGCCTAAAGTCTTGTTGAAAATATTGTTTAAAAATCCACGCTTATGGGGCCTAAAGTCTTGTTGAAAATATTGTTTAAAAATCCACGCTTATGGGGCCTAAAGTCTTGTTGAAAATATTGTTTAAAAATCCACGCTTATGGGGCCTAAAGTCTTGTTGAAAATATTGTTTAAAAATCCACGCTTATGGGGCCTAAAGTCTTGTTGAAAATATTGTTTAAAAATCCACGCTTATGGGGCCTAAAGTCTTGTTGAAAATATTGTTTAAAAATCCACGCTTATGGGGCCTAAAGTCTTGTTGAAAATATTGTTTAAAAATCCACGCTTATGGGGCCTAAAGTCTTGTTGAAAATATTGTTTAAAAATCCACGCTTATGGGGCCTAAAGTCTTGTTGAAAATATTGTTTAAAAATCCACGCTTATGGGGCCTAAAGTCTTGTTGAAAATATTGTTTAAAAATCCACGCTTATGGGGCCTAAAGTCTTGTTGAAAATATTGTTTAAAAATCCACGCTTATGGGGCCTAAAGTCTTGTTGAAAATATTGTTTAAAAATCCACGCTTATGGGGCCTAAAGTCTTGTTGAAAATATTGTTTAAAAATCCACGCTTATGGGGCCTAAAGTCTTGTTGAAAATATTGTTTAAAAATCCACGCTTATGGGGCCTAAAGTCTTGTTGAAAATATTGTTTAAAAATCCACGCTTATGGGGCCTAAAGTCTTGTTGAAAATATTGTTTAAAAATCCACGCTTATGGGGCCTAAAGTCTTGTTGAAAATATTGTTTAAAAATCCACGCTTATGGGGCCTAAAGTCTTGTTGAAAATATTGTTTAAAAATCCACGCTTATGGGGCCTAAAGTCTTGTTGAAAATATTGTTTAAAAATCCACGCTTATGGGGCCTAAAGTCTTGTTGAAAATATTGTTTAAAAATCCACGCTTATGGGGCCTAAAGTCTTGTTGAAAATATTGTTTAAAAATCCACGCTTATGGGGCCTAAAGTCTTGTTGAAAATATTGTTTAAAAATCCACGCTTATGGGGCCTAAAGTCTTGTTGAAAATATTGTTTAAAAATCCACGCTTATGGGGCCTAAAGTCTTGTTGAAAATATTGTTTAAAAATCCACGCTTATGGGGCCTAAAGTCTTGTTGAAAATATTGTTTAAAAATCCACGCTTATGGGGCCTAAAGTCTTGTTGAAAATATTGTTTAAAAATCCACGCTTATGGGGCCTAAAGTCTTGTTGAAAATATTGTTTAAAAATCCACGCTTATGGGGCCTAAAGTCTTGTTGAAAATATTGTTTAAAAATCCACGCTTATGGGGCCTAAAGTCTTGTTGAAAATATTGTTTAAAAATCCACGCTTATGGGGCCTAAAGTCTTGTTGAAAATATTGTTTAAAAATCCACGCTTATGGGGCCTAAAGTCTTGTTGAAAATATTGTTTAAAAATCCACGCTTATGGGGCCTAAAGTCTTGTTGAAAATATTGTTTAAAAATCCACGCTTATGGGGCCTAAAGTCTTGTTGAAAATATTGTTTAAAAATCCACGCTTATGGGGCCTAAAGTCTTGTTGAAAATATTGTTTAAAAATCCACGCTTATGGGGCCTAAAGTCTTGTTGAAAATATTGTTTAAAAATCCACGCTTATGGGGCCTAAAGTCTTGTTGAAAATATTGTTTAAAAATCCACGCTTATGGGGCCTAAAGTCTTGTTGAAAATATTGTTTAAAAATCCACGCTTATGGGGCCTAAAGTCTTGTTGAAAATATTGTTTAAAAATCCACGCTTATGGGGCATAAAGTCTTGTTGAAAATATGGTTTAAAAATCCACGCTTATGGGGCATAAAGTCTTGTTGAAAATATTGTTTAAAAATCCACGCTTATGGGGCATAAAGTCTTGTTGAAAATATTGTTTAAAAATCCACGCTTATGGGGCATAAAGTCTTGTTGAAAATATTGTTTAAAAATCCACACTTATGGGGCATAAAGTCTTGTTGAAAATATTGTTTAAAAATCCGCGCTTATGGGGCCTAAAGTCCACTTGAAAATATTGTTTAAAAATCCACGCTTATGGGGCCTAAAGTCCACTTGAAAATATTGTTTAAAAATCCACGCTTATGGGGCCTAAAGTCCACTTGAAAATATTGTTTAAAAATCCACGCTTATGGGGCCTAAAGTCCACTTGAAAATATTGTTTAAAAATCCACGCTTATGGGGCCTAAAGTCCTGTTGCAAATATTGTTTAAAAATCCACGCTTATGGGACCTAAAGTCCTGTTGCAAATATTGTTTAAAAATCCACGCTTATGGGACCTAAAGTCCTGTTGCAAATATTGTTTAAAGATCCACGCTTATGGGACCTAAAGTCCTGTTGCAAATATTGTTTAAAATTCCACGCTTATGGGATCTAACGTCCTGTTGCAAATATTATTTAAAGTCCTCTTGAAAATATTGTTTAAAAATCCACGCTTGTGGGGCCTAAAGTCCTCTTGCAAATATTGTGTAAAAATCCACGCTAATGGGGCCTAAAGTCCTGTTGAAAATATTGTTTAAAAATCCACGCTATTGGAGCCTAAAGTCCTCTGAATATAAAAAATTGCAAAAACCAAAACACTGTACTTTATTAGAAGAAATCCCTTTTTAATTTGTTGATATGGTGACTGAAATCAAAAACTATTTCAATTCTGGCATTTGATACCTACAACTACTACATCCCTTTGTCACACCAGCTGCATTGTTTCAACCTAACAGTCACTGCCGGAATTGTTTGCTTGACAAACATGCCTTCTAATGTGTTAACTGTTTGTTGCCGGATGCATTCAGTCATTCATTGTAGCTGATGCTGCTACTGCCTTTTGTTTCCAATTATAACACTTTGCATTTCCGTTTAAAAATGTTGTTGAGATTTTGTGTGTTCAGTAGAGGAAGAAGAATAACACAAAACGTGCCAATGACAGCTGTTTTTGATCCCACACATGATTTGGCATTCGACAAAGCATTCATTTGTAATTATTTTAAATTGGTTCATTTCATTTGGCCGATTAGCCAATACCCCAATACGATGCGGACGGATGCGATCATGGCAAAGGATGTGGTGGTTTTGGCAGGGTCAGATTGTGCAATTGCTTTTGTTTTGAATTTTAGTTTTAAATTGGAATTTTTAACAAATTCCCTAAATTGACTTCAGTACGGAGACTTAGGGTGTTTTGCGACATTAGACAATATTGACTTTCATAAATTTACACATATGGTGTTAATTTAATGGCTTTAAGGAATGTTTAGAAAGGCAAAGGGATTTAGTTTATTGGAAATTCTAAAACACAAACGTGACTCTAATTATCTTTACAGTCTTAATGCCATATTTACTATGTAATGACAAATCTACCCGATTCGTGCAATCAACGTCCTGAAGTGTAACATTCACAAATTTGAATTCACAAAATGCTTTGATTTCAGAAACATTAAATGAAAATCCGACTCCTTATCGGACTCTATTGTCATCCATTTTAAATTTTAACAATTTTAATTAAGTTGTTATTAAATTACAATAATTTAATTAAATGCGGAAAAAGTCAAACTCAAAAAATAAGGTATAAAATATTCAATCAATAAATTCATTCCATTTTTTAATTAAACACTCATCATCGGTTTCATCAAAATGTATCACATTCGGATCATCCGAAGAATCTCTTAAAGTTAACAGGGAGAAAGAAAGAAACTAGTGAGTTATAAAAACAGTGTTCAAAATAATTTTTCAACTTACTCAACTTCTGATAAATCACTGAAATCTCCATAATCAACGGGATTATGACAAATACAACAAATATTATTAGATTCTCGAAAACAAGTTTTACAATATAAAGCATTACAACCAATTGTTTCACATTTTACAAGAGAATTTCTGAAAAAAAAACACAAAAAATATTTAAAAACATACATTTTCCAAAAGTGCGTTATATCTCGAATACAAAAGCCCCTTCAACACAATTGTCAATCTTCAATACAACTGTTTTGAAACACGGGATATGAACAAGTTAGATAGACGAAGACAAACAACTCGTATTGCATGCAGGATTATTATATTTCTGCGGTCATCAGTACCATAGAAACGAAGAAGACATGCAACTTCTAAATCTACCGATTTATATCATCTTAAATACTTTGCAAAACGATTTCTCCTTTGTAACTTTTTATACCCTACACCACTATGTGGTTTTGGTTTTGGCCAAAAAGTTTGTAACGCATCGAAATAATGGTCGTAGATCCATACTTATATGGACGAGCTGAGTCGATCTGGCTATGTGTGTCCGTCTGTCCATCTAAACCTTGTAATCACGCTAAAGGTCGCAATTTTGATCGGATCGTTGATGAGGGCCCCAGAGGGGAAAAAACCTATTGATTTTGGTGATGGTGGGATAATATTCAGGGGTCGGAATGGGCAATAAACTTATTTGGAGAAAAAGTCAACATTTTATTTCAAAGCCAATATCTCTGTTTCTTAAAGAGGTATATCAAAATCAAAACCTGGCAAGGAAAGTAGAAAATATCAACTTTACAACGATGTAAAGTACAATAGACCACAGCTCAGTACGTTGTGATGGTTACAACGTAATAAGGAAGGATCGCAAAAGATGTGGAGGTGGGGGATTGGCTTTCCTATTGCACCAGTCTGTCCAATACAGACCTATCTCGCTTGAGCCTGTCTCTAATGACCTATACATGGAATGTATGGGGGTAGCAGTCAGGTGTGGAGCTGCCGAGATAGAGTTGCTGAATGTATACATCCCACCGAGAAATAGCTGTATCCCTGATTATAGGCCTGACATTAGCCCGCTCTTGCAAGGTCATAATCGTCTGGTCCTGGGGGATTTTAATGCGCATCATGAGATGTGGCATTCGGCCCTCGGAAACGACCAGAGAGGTACAGCGCTGGCTGAGCAGATTGATAGCTCTACGTTTTGCACGGTCAATGAGGACGCCCCTACCAGAAATAGAGGAGAGTGTCACAGTTCGCCTGACATAACCATCGTGTCACCTGGTCTGACAAATGACGTTACCTGGCAACCCGTCATTTCCCTTGGATCAGACCATCTCCCCATAATTGTCTCCATTAGCAGACCACCCAATTTCATCACCTCTGAACGCCGCACATTCGTCAATCATGGGAAAGCTGATTGGACGGGTTTCAGAGAGTTCACCAATCACCGTTTCAGAGAATTGCCCAATCCTTCTTATGTTCGGGTAGCGGAAAGGACGTTCCGAGACATCATCAATGCTGCAGCCGCTCGCCATATACATGCTGGTCGAATACCCGAAGTAAGACCAAATTTCCGGGCAGTGGCGACGGGATTAGAAAAGGAGCTTCGTCGTCGACAACCCCGACGACCCCAGAGTTAGGGAGCTGACACTGGAAGTTAATAGGCTGGTCGCGAACATAAGCGGAACAAGTGGTAAAATCATCTGAAGAGTTGCAACATTGGAGCCGGTATAAGTAAATTGTGGGCAACGGTTAAGTCACTCTCCCCGGAAGGAGGGATGACAGGACCTCAGTCACGTTTGGCGACGTTACGTTGACTGACCCGAAGAGGTGTGCAAGTTACTTCCATCGACAGTTTGTCGAGCACCCCGAGAGTGACAGGGCGAAGAGAAGAGTG
This sequence comes from Musca autumnalis, assembly GCF_047663935.1. Lineage (NCBI taxonomy): Eukaryota > Metazoa > Arthropoda > Insecta > Diptera > Muscidae > Musca > Musca autumnalis. The sequence continues at coordinate 44,142,480 of NW_027411977.1, read as the reverse complement.
TTACGTCGCATTAGATCCCTCCCTGCCGAGGATGAACCACCACAGTTTACAATGGATGATGTTGCGAATGCCATCAGGAACGCTAAATCATCCGAAGCGTTGGGCCATAACGGAATTTCCTTGGTAATGTTGAAACCGCTGGATGGGGCGGGAGTGGAGTATCTCACTAAAGTTCTCAACCTGTCGCTAGCCACCCTTATTATTCCCGAAGTCTGGAAATGGGCAGGGTGGTCCCGCTACCGAATCCAGGAAAGGATGCCAGCAAATGTGAATCGTATAGGCCGATTTCGCTTCCGCCTCCACAGCATTAGAAATAGCTATCAAGTTGCCGATCATCAGCATGGATTCCGTAAGCAGCACAGCACGACAATAGCGCTGCAAGCCATCTCCACATACATTTGTCGATGACTCAACCAGGAGCGGCCGTGTGATAGAACAGTGATGGTGGCGCTTGACTTATCAAAAGCCTTTGATACTGTCAAGCACTCCACGCTGTTCGAGAACATCGAGCAGGCAACCCTCCGTCCAAGTCTGAAACGTTGGATAATCAACTATATGTGTGGTAGCCAGTCGTATGTGGAATTCAGGAACAAGAAATCCAAGCCCTGTATAGTGAAACAGGGAGTTCCCCAACGAGGGGTGATATCTCCAGAACTGTTTAACCATTCCTGTATTCCGCCCCCTCCAGACGACATTGAGATCGTAACGTATGCGGATGACTGTACGATGCTGGCGTCAGGTACCTATCCTGATGACATCTGTGAGAGACTGAACTCCTATTTAACCGATCTTACCACCTTTTTCCACGCGAGGAATATGCAGATATCCACCACTAAATCGACGGCCACTCTGTTCACCACATGGACGGCGCAGTATAGAAGAGAGTTGAATATCAGGGTCGATGGTAGCAGAATTCCGAACACAAAATTCTAGGGGTCACATTCGACACCACTTTCACGTCGCCCGCGCATGCCACAGCTATCTGCGATAAACTGGAATGTAGGAACAATGTCCTCAAGTCCCTAGCCGGCAGCACTTGGGGTGCAGATAAAGAAACATTATTGACCACGTATAAAGCGATAGGTCGGTCTGTGGTAACCCCAAAATTCTAGGGGTCACATTCGACACCACTTTCACGTCGTCCGCGCATGCCACAGCTATCTGCGATAAACTGAAATGTAGGAACAAGGTCCTCAAGTCCCTAGCCGGCAGCACTTGGGGTGCAGATAAAGAAACCTTGTTGACCACGTGTAAAGCGATAGGTCGGTCTGTGGTAAACTATGCGGCGCCAGTTTGGTCCCCGAATTTATGTGACACGCAGTGGGATAAGATTCAAATTTGTCAGAACGCCGCCCTAAGAACAGCAACAGGGTGCCTCCTCATATCTACAGTGGACCATCTACATGAGGAGGCAAAGATTCTTCCAGTACGACAACATAATGAGATGCTATCGTTGCAGTACTTGCTCGGGTTTTACCGTGAGAGCCATCCCAATCACCAGCTGCTGGCCACCAATACACCCAGGCATATCAAGAAGGATATTCATGGTCTAGAGAATGCGGTCCAACAATATAGGAGAGAACCACTAGATCAACAGGCATATCAGGCAGGTTTGAACAGCATTCACACGGACACAGTTGCTAAGACCATAAGTAAATATTGTGTGAATGCAGTCATCGGAGTACATCCCCCATCTATCGCAGCTGAAGAGCGTCAGCTGCCACGACAAACCAGAGTAGTTTGGCTCAATTACGCTCGGGATATTGCAGTCGCCTAAATTCCTATTGGGCGGGAATCGATCGCACCGTGCAAGACATCTGCCCTGTATGCGGCATGGGCCCGCACGATACTAAGCACCTATTGAACTGCCCCGCCAAGCCTACTCATCCGACTCCAGCGGATCTGTGGTTACATCCCATCGAAGTAGCCACCTTCCTGGAACTGGAGATAGACCCAGAGCCAGATTGAACAGGAGAACGAACATACAAACATAATAATAAAACGCTGTTACAACAACAACAACCTTTACAATGATGCAAAGTAGGTTGGCGTAGGTGGCCAAATAACGGAGATATAGCAATAGTCTGTAATACATCCCATTTTTATTTTTTTTCGAAATCGCGCTACAGGTCGCAATTTTGATCGGATCGTCGAAATTTTGGGGGTTAATGGGGGTCCTACAGAGGAAGAAGCATATTGATTTTGATGATGGTCGGAATGGGCAAAAACTTATTTGGAGAAAAGGTCAACGTTTTATTTCAAAGCCAATATCTCTGTTTCTTTAAGAGGTACCTATATCAAAAGCAAAGTAGAAAATATCACCTTTACAACGACGTAAAGTAGGTTGTCGGAGGTCGGTAATGCATCCCATTTTCCGATTTTTTTGTAATCACGCTACAGGTCGCAATTTTGATCAGATCGTCACGATTTTTTTTGGGAGTTGATGCGGGTCCCTCGGAGGAAGAAGCAGAAAAGTCAACGTTTTTTTTCTTATGCGAATATCTCCGCTTCTGGTAGGATTATTCCAAAAGGAAAGCCCGTCAATGGAAGAAGAACAAATCTCCTTTATATTGATGCAAAGTATGTTGGCGTAAGTGGGCAAACAACCGAGATATCGCAAAAGTCAGTAATATATCCCAGTTTTTAATTTTTTGTAATCACGTTACACGTCGCAATTTTGATTGAATCGTCACGAATTTTCGGGTGTTAATGGGGGTCCCATTAGCAGTACCAGATTTAATCATCTCGATATTCATAAGGGCACCTGGCTGTCTCCAGATCAGAAAACAAGAAATCAAATTGATCATGTTGTGATAGATGGAAGACATTCATCGAGCGTGTTGGATGTACGATCGTTCCGAGGCGCAAACATTGATTCGGACCACTACCTTGTTGCAGCAAAGGTACGCACCCGCTTAAACGTGGCAAACAATGTACGAACAGACACAACACGAAAGTTAGACATCGGTAAGCTGCAATCACAACAGATAGCCACAGCATATTCCACTCAACTAGCCCAATTGCTTAATCAAAGCACTCCTCATCCCGATAACATATCAGCGCAATGGCAAAGCATTGCCCACTTCCTCCTGTAGAGACCAGCAAGGTAATTTGGTTACTGATACAGATAGTGTACTCAGGATATGGAAAGAACATTTTTCAAAGCTGTTGGTATCCAATAGCAGAGAAGGCGACGAAGATACCGCAGTCCCAATCCCAGAAGATGGTATTGAATGTATACCGCCCAGCCAAGATGAGGTAAAGACAGCAATAAATCGGCTGAAGAATAATAAGGCTGCAGGAGCCGATGGCTTACCAGCCGAGCTGTTTAAAACCGGAGGCTACACGCTGATAAGGTGTATTCATCAGCTAGTTAGCACCATCTGGCAGGAAGAACGAGTACCCGACGATTGGAACCTGAGTACCCTGTGCCCCGTCCACAAGAAGGGAGATAAGACTGTATGCTGTAACTATAGGGGCATAAGTCTACTCCCTATTGCCTTCAAGATCGTGTCAGGGATATTGTGCGAACGACTAAAGCCTATGGTCAACGAAATAATTGGACCATACCAATGCGGTTTTAGACCTGGCAAGTCCACCATTGACCTGATATTTACCCTGCGGCAAATCCTGGAGAAGACCAAGAGATGCAGATCGACACCTACCACCATTTTGTCGATTATAAAGCAGCCTTCGACAGCCCGCTGCGCTCAAAGGTATTCCAAGCCATGTCTGAATTTGGTATCCCCGCAAAACTCATCCGGCTTTGCAAAATGATTCTAACTGACACAACATCTTCAGTTAAAATAGGAAAGAACCTCTCCGAAGAGTTTTGTACCAAAAGAGGTTTCAGGCAAGAAGACAGCCTTTCGTGTGATCTTTTCAACATCCTGCTAGAAAAGGTTATACGAGAGGCAAACGTCAAAAGAAGTGGCACAATCTACACCAATAGCCACATGTTACTTGCTTATGCTGATGATATAGACATCATAGGCCGATCAGTAAAATAAGTAACTGATACCTTTATGAAGGTCGAAGGAGAATCTGCTAAAGTGGGTCTGGCGGTAAACGGTAAGAAGACCAAGTTGATGGTGTCGACGCGCAATGCGTCCATTGAGCTCGGACCGACTGTGGAAGTTGGTTCCTATAATATTGAGGTAGTAAAAGACTTCGTCTACCTCGGCACCTCCGTAAACACAACAAACGACATCAGTTGTGAAATAAAAAGAAGAATTGTATTGGCCAACAGATGCTACTTTGGCTTAAGTAAGCAATTTAAAAACAAAGCCACATCTCGTCAAACAAAAATAACGCTCTACAAAACACTGTTACTACCCGTGCTGATGTATGGCTCCGAAGCCTGGGTACTTGCGCAAGCAGACATGGCAGTGCTTGGTGTGTTTGAGAGAAATTTCTTCGAAAGATCTACGGACCAATCTGCGTTGACGGTGAATACAACGACATCAATATTGTTAAACGTATCGAGATGCAGCGATTGCGTTGGCTAGGCCATATCATAAGAATGAGCGATGATGACCCCGCTAAAAAGGTGTATAAACACGGACCGCTTGGCGGTGCACGCAGAATTGGCAGGCCAAGGAATAGTGCGCCATCTACAACAAGTGGATGATGAGATGAAAAGGCGCGGTATTCCAGAAAGCGAAGCAACAAATAGAGAGAATTGGAGATCTTTTCTTAGTTCGGCCTATAGGACAAATGTTCTGTAATGGGCCAGCTAAGTAAGTAAGTAATGGCGGTTCCACAGAGGAAAAAACCTATTGATTGTGGTAATGGTCGGATATTATCAGGATCAGGGGTCGGAATGTGAAAAAACTTATTTAGAGAAAAGGTCAAAGTTTTATTTCAAAGCGAATATCTCTTTTCTGTGAGAGGTATATCGAAAGCAAAACCAAGGAAAGTAGAAAATAGCACCTTTACAACAGTGTAAAGTAGGTGGTCAAACAACAGAGATATCGCTTTTTCCATTTTTTGCGCAATCACAGTACAGGTCGGAATTTTGATTGGATCCTCACGAAATTTTGGGGGTTGATGGGGGTCTCATAGAGAAAGAAGCCTATTGATGGTAGGCGTTCATATTTTGAATTTTACCAGTGAAAAGCTTATACACAGGGGCCACGTCCCGACTATAGCATTTGCTCACTTGTTTCTTTTTAATTTATGATTAATATTTCGTTGATTTGAAATATTGCATAGAAAGAGGAAATTAAGCTACATTCTAGGAAATATTATTTGTCTCACTCTTTTATGTTTCTTTTGCCTGCTGATTGATCCATTTTTTGTTGATCAAACACACACACGCACACACACTTGCAAAACGTGCAAAAAGGCGCACTAAACCGATTCAATTCTTTCAATCCTTTTTAGAAACACGTTTTTATGATTAAAACCTTTTTTCTTCCAAACAGAAATCATTACTTATGATTAATAAAGACTTGTTTTACATCGTTTTAACATTTTCTTTAAGATTTCTATTGATTTTCTTACTACATTTTGACGAAACACAGAGACCCGACAGACGACACTTCCACAACGAAAATACCGATAAACTGAGCGAAAGAGCTTTTAATATAGCCGTAAGAGTAAAAGAGACAGGTAGATGATATTTTTGCTTGTATGTCATAGGAAGAGGAAGTAAAGCCATTACCAAAAATATAAAATAAGTGTTGACAACATTATAAAAACGAAAAGCGTGCTTAAAACATTAAAGAGATTGTCCGTTACTCTTTGCAATACGCATTATTGTATTTATTAATTTGACGAAAGAAAGTTGTGTAAAATCTAAATTCTTTGCATACATATCAAGGCGTTTTTGTATAAGGTAGATGCATGAATTACAACAACTAATAAATTTACAAAAACAACGTTGTTGTTATTGAAAATTAAATGTCAAAGAAAATATTGAATAACAGAACTGGTCTAAAAATTTTCTCGGGAAAAACATAAATACATTTTAAAAATCTCCTAACGCAACTGCAACAAGTTGCAACAGACAATTTGGAAAGAATAATGAAACCATTAAAATTTGTTTACTATTTAATTAAAATCATTCATCAAAACATATTAACTTTTATTATTAACATTGAATTTGTAAAACGGACAATCAAATATAGATCGAGGAGTATGTTCAGTGACAATGAGTGCGCGAATGAGTTTTAAAGTTAATAAGTTTAGATTTACAACCACTGGAATTCAAATGTCAATTAAATAGCGTATACGTCAAATATAATCCACTGTGTATACGAAATGTTTAAAGATGTTATGATCGTCAGAGCATTGCGAAAACCTTATTACGATTCGATTTTTTCGTATTTAAAAGTAAAAGTATATTTACATATAAGTGGATTTAGTTAATCCAATTAATTATCAAATCCATTGCGTATCTGTTAAAAAAAATTCTCATAGGGCCATTATTACATGTGTTCTTTTACTATCTGATGGATTTGAAAATGCAAAATAAACTAATTTGGAGGCATTAAAAATATAATTTTCACATAGAATGTTAATGAGAAGAAGCTCCTCCTTGAAATTCAATCATCACTTTTAACTTTAAGTTAACCGGAACGCTATAAATCTGTTTGGTAAATCCAAACTATAACAAAAGAAGACTTATAATTATGGGTTAGTAACCCTCCCCTAGAAAAAAACATCCTACTATGAAAAAACGAAAGAAAAGAAAAACAAACCCCTCTAAAGTTGACGAACCCCGCAAACGTTTTAAGGACCATGCGAATCTGCAACTGGAATGTTCGCACTCTTTATAGAGAAGGTGCAGTCTTCGCATTGGCAGATGTACTTGAAAAGTACAAGGCCGACATTACTGCCATACAGGAAATACGATGGATTGGGAAAAGGCGTCACAACAACACCTATAGCTGCCATGACGTAAATCATGAGTTTGTTTGCGGATTTGTAGTTGGTCGGAGGTTAAAACACCTGGTCTCCAGCTTCACACCCGTGAATGAAAGACTTGCTACAATTCGAATAAAAGAAAAATTCTTCAACATCAGCTTTAGTTGCGCTCATGCTCCCACTGAAGACAAGGACGAACAGACCAAGGATATATTTTTTGAGCGCTTAGAAGAAACATATGACCGTTGTCCTTCCCATGACATTAAAATTATTCTAGGCGATTTTAATGCCAAAATTGGAAAGGAGAATATCTTTGGCCCAACAGTCGGGAAATTCAGTCTCCACAGTGAAACATCTGACAATCGTATGAGGCTGATAGACTTTGCAGCTGCAAAAAACATGGTAGTTAGCAGTACCAGATTTAATCATCTCGATATTCATAAGGGCACCTGGCTATCTCCAGATCAAAGAACAAGTCATCAAATTGATCATGTTGTAATAGATGGAAGACATTCATCCAGCGTGTTGGATGTACGATCGTTCCGAGGCGCAAACATTGATTCGGACCACTACCTTTTTGCAGCAAAGGTACGTACCCGTCTAAACGTTGCAAATAAAGCACCAACAGACACAACACGAAAGTTAGACATCGGTAAGCCGCAATCACAACAGATAGCCACAGCATATTCCACTCAACTAGCCCAATTGCTTAATCAAAGCACTCATCATCCCGATAACATATCAGCGCAATGGCAAAGCATTGCCCACTCCATGCAAACAGCCGCAAAATCCATACTTGGATTCCAGAGACCTCCACAAAGGAATTCATGGTATGACCAGGAGTGTCGTGCTGCTACCGAAGAGAAAAATGCAGCATATAGAGCTATTTTGAAATCAGCAGCAACGCGTAGCGCGCGAGAGAGATATCGGGAGAAAAGGAGAGAAGTGAAACGTCTTTTCCGCAAGAAAAAGAGAGAAATGGAAAAGCGGGAGTGTGAAAAAATCGAGATGTACAGGAGCCAGAATGAAGTCCGAAAATTCTACCAAAGAGTGAAACATCAAACAGATGGCTTTGTTACAGGCACATCCTCCTGTAGAGACCAGCAGGGTAATCTGGTAACAGATACAGATAGCGTGCTCAGGATATGGAAGGAACATTTCTCCAATCTGCTGGTATCCAATAGTAGCGAAGTCGACGAAGATGCCACAGATCCAATCCCAGAAGATGGTATAGAATGTATACCGCCCGGCCAAGATGGCTTACCAGCCGAGCTGTTTAAAACCGGAGGCGACGCGCTGATAAGGTGTATGCATTAGCTAGTTAGCACATCTGGCAGGAAGAACGCGTACCAGACGATTGGAACCTGAGTATCCTGTGCCCCGTCCACAAGAAAGGAGATAAGACTGTATGCACAAACTATAGGGGCATAAGTCTTCACCCTATTGCTTATAAGATAGTGTCAGGGATATTGTGCGAACGACTAATGCCTATGGTCAACGAGATAACTGGCCATACCAATGCGGCTTTAAGACCTGGCAAGTCCACCATTGACCAAATATTTACCCTGCGGCAAATCCTAGAGAAGACCCAAGAGATGCAGATCGACATATTTCACCTTTTTGTCGATTATAAAGCAGCATTCGACAGTCCCCTCCGATCAAAGGTATTCCACGCAATGTCTGAATTTGGTATCCCCGCAAAGCTCATCCGGCTTTGTAAGATGACTTTAACTGATACTAGGTCCTCAGTTAAAATTGGAAAGAACCTCTCCGAAGAATTTTGTACCAAAAGAGGTTTCAGACAAGGAGACAGCCTTTCGTGTGGCCTATTCAACATTTTGCTGGAAAAGGTAATACGAGATGCAAATGTCAAAAGAAATGGCACAATTTACACCAATAGCCACATATTACTTGCCTATGCTGATGACATAGACATCATGGGACGATCAGTAAAGGAAGTAACTGATAACTTTAGGAAGGTCGAAGCAGAATCTGCGATAGTGGGTTTGGCGGTAAACGGCGAAAAGACCAAATTGATGGTGTCGACGCGCAAAGCGTCCATAGAGCTCGGACCAACTGTGGAAGTTGGTACTTACAATTTTGAGGTAGTTAAAAACTTCGTCTTCCTCGGCACTGCCATAAACACAACAAACAACATCAGTTGTGAAATAAGAGGATGAATTGTATTGGCCAACAGATGCTACTATGGTCTAAGTAAGCAATTTAAAAACAAAGCCACATCTCGTCAAACAAAAATAACACTATACAAAACGCTGATACTACCCGTGTTAATGTATGGCTCCGAAGCATGGGTACTTGCGCAAGCAGATAAGGCAGTGCTTGGTGTGTTTGAGAGGAAAATTCTTCGAAAGATCTACGGGCCGATTTGCGTTGACGGTGAATATCGACGTCGTATGAAACACGAGCTATATAAGCTATACAAAGACATGAATATAGTTAAACGTATCGAGATGCAACGATTGCGTTGGCTAGGCCATATCATGAGAATGAGCGATGATGAACCCGCTAAAAAGGCGTATGAATACATGCCCCATGGCGGTGCATGCAGAATCGGCAGGCCTAAGCTTCGATGGAGCAAACAAGGGGATGAAGAAATGGAAAGGCGCGGTATTCCAAAAAGTCAAGCGAAAAACAGAGAGGAATGGAGATCTTTTCTTAGTTCGGTCTATGGAACAAATGTTCTGTAATGGGCCAACTAAGTAAGTAAGTAATCTTGTAAAAGTTTGTACAAATTTGTATAAACTTTTGGGTTATCGAACAGACCTATTATGTGTGTGTTGTGTTGTTGTTCGTTTACTCTACAGTACAATGCAGAAGACCTTAGTTGTTTACAAGAAGTTACTGGACTTGTACAAGTTTGTACAAATTATTGAGTAAACGAGCAGACCTATTGTTTAATTTAAACTTAACTTTTCATAATAACATTTCATTGCAAACATCGTTTGCACTAGCCCTTATTATTTAGATTAAGTGCATTATCGAGATTTAGTTAACTTAACATTATATTTTCTTTGAAAAAAAAACTTACTCATTTAAAGGAGTCCCACAAAGTAAACACTTGTCAGCTTTTCGATGTCCTAATATGAAACGACATAACCAATATCTGAAAATATCACATTTGTATTTCACAAAGTACTTCGTTAATATTATTTTCTTTGAATTACCCTTCAGTCTTAGCTCTCAACCAATCCAAAAATGAAAAGTTATCACCAGTTTTATTTTTGGTAAATGCTATTCGCGCCTTGCGACGGGCCAATTTAAAGAAACTCACTAAAATTATTTGAATCAATTATAAAATATCTAAATTCACAATTGTGTATTTCACTTACTTCGTTTCAACAAAATTCGATTATATAACCAAATGGCTCTTTGTCTAGCAAACTCAGGATAATAGAGACGCATTACAATATGTCTTAGCCGTAGACCATAGGGTTGAAAAAATAGAAAAATCCAAGCGACTAGAATTAGCGTGCCAATTAAATAGTATTGACCATAATTTGGTTTACGGGGCAAAGGGAGACATGTATGTGGATCCACTGTATAATTTTGTGAGATAGGCTCAAATGCATGAACAATACCGGCAAATATTTCACCAGCAAAACCTCCGCCATCTATTTCCACGGTAATATATGGAGGAACTACAAGTTGTCAAAAATTGTTAATTAGAGAACTGATAAATGCTAGATGTTTTTATAGAATTTAATATTACAACCGAAATTTGGGTTCAAAAGATCAAATCGCATCGAAATCCAAAGGTCAATCTGTTTTTTTTTTTTGGGTAATGATGGATATTTACACACAAAATCCATAAATAACTCTTTCCTTGTGTCCGTAAAATACCGTGTCACAGCTCATTCGTTTGGAATATGAAGGTAAAACCTTTCAAATGCTTAAACATTTATGTGGGGGATATACCAAAATGTGGACCCCCATTTACAATTTAAACCATTGCACGATGGGGCCAATGGCATGTTTTTGAGGCAAAAAGTCATTTTTTCAAGTCAGCGATTGAAATCAAATAATAACGGAATTATATTCTTAACACTTTCAAACCTCCAAAACCAAAAAATTACAATCTGGCAACGACCCACGGCGACATGCCAAGCTGTCAAAGATGTCATAATTATCATTCCGTTTTTTTCTGACATTCAGTCGAAATTAAACAATTTAAGTATTTTGTCGCCAAAACCTGATCTGTTGATATTATCTATTTTTTAAAAATGGAAAATACGGGTAATGGTATGTAAATTAAGATTATTATTAAAAGTGTAAATGTAATATTAGATATGGTCAATAATTTGTTGTGTCAGTAAGCGATGGTTTTTGGTGTAGTCTGTGGTATAGTCCATGTGTTCTTTGGAGTAGAACTTTCGGCTTCAGGGTGCATTCTCGTAAAAATATGTATCTGGTGAAATGTGACAATGTCGGCTAACAGATTTGGAAAAGAACCTAAACACCTTATAGAATGGATTTCTGCAAAATTTAATCGAGGTGTCAAAGACAACTTCATGACGGAAGCTAAAAAGCAAATTCATAATATTTGTGCACGCCCTAATACCCTAGACAGACGACAGCGTTAATTTGCATTAACTGCCTTAATTCAAATTAATTCGTGCATTATCCACATTCTTAATGCACAAAATCGAAGGAAATTTAAACTGAATTTAGCAATTTCAATATGGCAATGCTGTTGGAAATCAATTGTCTTTTGTCAAATTTCCATGTTTAAGAAAATAAAAAGGGAAAGCAAATCAGCAATTTTCGCGTTTCTTCAAAATAAGTAGTGGTCTTTCGCGAGTAGAATAGCAGCTAATCGTTTTTCACGCCTTCTAACAAATATCTTTTTCAAATTTTTATTTTCACAAACAATTTCATTACCCACCATACCAATTCTATCGAAAGTTATATCTTCCTCAATTTTTTTTAAAGTTTTGCAATGTTTTTGTAATATTAAAAAGACTAAAAAATATCGCGAATAAATTAAATTTATTTTTGCTTCATCGTGGTGAAATGATCAAAGGTAGAAAGTGTATTTGTTTCGCATATTTTGACGAACTTGTAAAGCTTCATGAAATGGTCTGCTGGGTACAAACAACACAAACAGCTGTTTCATAAATGCAGATACTATCGTCTGTCAGGGTGAAAAATTAATTCAAATTAGGACATTTTTAATGCAAATTAACTCTGCCGTCTGTCTAGGGTATAAGCAAAAATGGATAAAAAATTGGAGGTCAAAAAGTCGTGTATTACAATTTGAAAGCTTATGGTTAGCTAGCGACACAGTATTTACGCAAGAACAAGGTAATGATAAAAAGAAGAGAGGGTGCCCTAATGTGGATTATAGTGAAGGAAGAAAACTTGCTTCGGAAGTCTGCTATGAACACGGCAACAATACCAAACCCTTGATTCATGCCGCCTCTGTTTCGGCCAATTTGACAAAAGAAAAATATTTAAATGATTTTCGAAGCTGTATTCTAAAACTTCAATACATTTAATGTCAAATATAAAACGAAACTTGCGATTTTCACCAAGTATAAACCAAAAATGTGTTTACTTTGCCTAAGCCCGGATTACGTTTCTTTGCATTTCCAAACGCTGACAACATTTATTTTCATATTAGACCTTGAATATTGTTACAGAAGGACTGCTATTAGCTATTTTCGTCCAAAATTCTGGAATAAATCGCAATAGTTAATAATATCTAGAACATTTTTCTTAAGTATTTCAAATATTCGTCCCACTTTTTGTTCATGCCAAATTTTTAATAAAATTACCGTTATTTTTACATACAGTGGCGGGCATATAATTAAGAACGACATCGTATTAAAAAGTATTTGACTTGCTACGTTCCAAATATTTGATTATTTATATGGAACAAAATTTTTTAATAAAATACAGGGTAAGCACTTTCAGATGAACCCAAAACTTGTTTTAATTCTCCCCCGTTTATACGAAAGAAACCACGATTTATTAAAATAGTCATAAATCGACCGGCCACATAATTAAGAACGATATAAGTAAAGGTTACTTTAAAGTAATTTTCATACACAATATGTGAATATATCGTTATGTATTTTAGAAATCGGTTACTTTGATTAATTTTTAGTATCAAATGTCCTTTAATGGTACATATTATTGAATCTAAGTTTGATAATTGGGCATACCTAACGTTTTCAAAAATTTGCCCATAGTTTGACGAATTTATTTTATTTTTTTGATCTAAAGCCACAGTTTTGGCTTCCTTTCATTCCCTCGATGACGCTCTAAACGATACCCTGTGATTGTCGTCCCACAGTCGGCGCTTATTTACCCTTAAATTGGTTTTTACCCCACTTCTTTGAGTCCTTTACGAGGGAATTGTCTGGGAAATAGTTTCGTATGAGCCATTTCCACCTTATAAATCGGTAGAATTGTTGTCTGCGGGCAGTAGACAGGAAATAAAAAAATAATTTCGTTTTGTACAAAAAATTGGCCTAACGGTATACCGAACAAAAATGAAAGGTTTAATATTTTGAAAGCCTTCATTGCACAATGTCTTTGTGGGTGTGGTAGGCATAGTTATGAAAGACTTTTTAATCAATGAAGCTCATATTAATATCAAAATCAGTCAAATCAATAACTTTTATGGATGAAAATACAATTTTTGTATAAACTAATGTCTGATGTACATACACAAAATTATTGTGGAATTCGAGCAGTCAAAACATCATGTTAATAAATGTTATATTCGGTGTGGAATTCTTCCAATTTTTGTATAGACATTATATTATTGTTTCCTTTCCTGTCTACTACCTGCAGACAAAAATCCTACCGCTTTATAAGTTGGAAATGGCTCTTACGAAACTATTTCCCAGACAATTCCCTCGCAAAGGACTCAAAGAAGTGGGATTAAAGCCCATTTAAGGGTAAATAAGCGCCGATTATGGAACGATAAACACGGGGTATCGTTCAGAGCGTCATCGAGGGAATGAAAGGAAGCCAAAACTGTGGCTTTAGATCCCAAAAATAAAATAAATTCGTCAAACTATGGGCAAATTTTTGAAAACGTTAGGTATGCCCAATTATCAAACTTAGATTCAATAATATGTACCATTAAAGGACATTTGATACTAAAAATGAATCAAAGTAACCGATTTCTAAAATACATAACGATATATTCACATATTGTGTATGAAAATTACTTTAAAGTAACCTTTACTTATATCGTTCTTAATTATGTGGCCGGTCGATTTATGACTATTTTAATAAATCGTGGTTTCTTTCGTATAAACGGGGGAGAATTAAAACAAGTTTTGGGTTCATCTGAAAGTGCTTACCCTGTATTTTATTAAAAAATTTTGTTCCATATAAATAATCAAATATTTGGAACGTATCAAGTCAAATACTTTTTAATACGATGTCGTTCTTAATTATATGGCCGCCACTGTATTTCTATAGCAGAGGCATTCCAAAAGAAGAAAAGAACAAAAATTTGCGGTATTTTGCTTTGAAAATCCTTAAAAACTCCACATATATAGTGCTTATAGGTGTACGAATACGAACTTTGCCACCCACACAGGCGCCATCTATACCTAAATGACGGAATAAATTAAAAATGTGTTTTGTTATTCTTAAATCTTTCTTCATTATGGTAATTCCTATAAATTATTTCATTGTTGCACATAAAATATGGAATTAATTAAGATTTAATTAATTTTTTAGGTGTGTACGAATACGAACTTTGCATACTGTATATCCAAATCTGAACCGATTTCAATATAATTTGGCAAACATATTTCTAGACCAAATCCTGTCACACGTTTCAAAGTTCTTCGAAATTGGACAGAAATTGCATGTTTGTTGAACGAAATACCTCAAATCGGGCGAAAATATATAAGGGAGCTATATCCAAATCTGAACCGATTTCAAAATAACTTGACAAACTTATTTCCAGTCCGAATTCCGCCACATATTCCAAATATCATAATAATTGGACAGAATTTTCGTGTTTGGTCCATCAATTACTCGAAATCGGGCGAACATATATATGAGAGCTATATCTATATATGAACCGATATCAACCAAATTTGGCAGATTAGCTTCCAGGCCGATTATAAACACCTGCACCAAATTTGGAAGGTGTAGCTTGCCCCTGTGATTTTTTGGCTCAAAAACATATCATCGGCCCCATCGTGCATTGTTGCGATGAGGCTCATTACCGAAAGAAGCCCAATTTGCATGAAACGCGTTCTTAAAACATATATCGTGTTATTTTGGTAGACAATTTCAGCAAATTCTTATTAATAAGTCCCGGTCCACACTAAAGGCCTCGGCACATACGGCCCGTCGTGTTACAACAACCACATGAAAACTTCAAGAACAAAATCGGCACAACTTACACTTTTTCATGTGGTTGTTATTATTAACGCGTGACGCGACGCACAACGGACCCTATGTGCCGGAGCCATAAAGCGATTTCAATGAAATACTTACTTAGCTGGCCCATTACAGAACATTTGTTCTATAGGCCGAACTAAGAAAAGATCTCCATTTCTCTCTGTCTATTGCTTCTCTTTCTGGAATACCGCGCCTTGTCATCTCTTGATCCACTTGTTTGCGCCATTTATTCTTTGGCCTGCCAATTCTGCGTGCACCGCCAAGCGGCTCATATTTATACGCCTTTTTAGTGGGTTCATCATCGCTCATTCTTATGATATGGCCTAGCCAACGCAATCGTTGCATCTCAAACGAAGACGAAGTCTTTTACTACCTCAAAATTATAGGAACCAACGTCAACAGTTGGCCCGATCTCTATGGACGCATTGCGCGTCGACACCATCAACTTAGTCTTCCCGCCGTTTACCGCCAGACCCACTTTAGCAGATTCTTCTTGAACCTTCATAAAGGTATCTGTTACTTCTTTAACTGATCGTCCCATGATGTCTATATCATCAGCATAAGCAAGTATTGGCTATTGGTGTAGATTGTGCAAATTCTATTGACGTTTGCCTCTCGAATAACCTTTTCCAGCAGGATGTTGAAGAGATCACACGAGATGCTGTCTATTTGCCTGAAACCTCTTTTGGTACAAAACTCTTCGGAGAGGATCTTTCCTATTTTAACTGAGGATCTCGTGTCTGTTAATGTCATTTTACAAAGCCGAACGAGCTTTGCGGGGATACCAAATTCAGACATGGCCTGGAATACCTTTGAACGTAGTGGGCTGTCGAAGGCTGCTTTATAATCGACAAAAAGGTGGTAGGTGTCGACCTGCATCTCTTGGGTCTTCTCCAAGATTTGCCGCAGGGTAAATATCTAGTCAATGGTGGACTTGCCAGGTCTAAGACCATAGGCTTTAGTCGTTCGCACAATGTCCCTTACACAATCTTGTAGGAAATCGGGAGTAGACTTATGCCCCTATGGTTAGAGCATACAGTCTTATCTCCTTTCTTATGGACCGGACACAGGATACTCAGGTTCCAATCGTCGGGTACTCGTTCTTCCTACCAGATGGTGCTAACTAGCTGATGCATACACCTTATCAGCGTGTCGCCTCCTGTTTTGAACAGCTCGGCTGGTAAGCCATCGGCTCCTGCTGCCTTATTATTCTTCAGCCGGTTTATTGCTGTATTAACCTCATCATGGCTGGGCGGTATACATTCAATACCATCTTCTGGGATTGGATCTGTGGTATCTTCGTCATCTTCGCTGGATACCAACAGGTTTGAAAAATGTTCTTTTCATATCCTGAGCACACTATCTGTATCAGTTACCAAATTACCTTGCTGGTCTCTACAGGAGGAGGTGCCTGTAGCAAAGCCACCAGTTTGATGCTTCACTCTTTGGTAGAATTTTCGGACTTCATTCTGACTCCTGTACATCTCGATTTTTTCACACGCCCGCTTTTCCATCTCCCTCTTTTTCCTGCGGAAAAGACGTTTCACCTCTCTCCTTTTCTCCCGATACCTTTCTCGTGCGCTACGCGTTGCTACGGATTGTAAAGTAGCCCTATATGCCGCATTTTTCTCTTCGGTAGCAGCTCGACACTCCTGGTCATACCATGGATTCCTTGGTTGAGGTCTTTGGTATCCAAGTATGGATTTTGACGCTGTTTGCATGGAGTGGGCAATGCTTTGCCATTGCGCTGATGTGTTATCGCGACGAGGAGTGCTTTGATTAAGCAATTGGGCTAGTTGAGTGGAATACGCTGTGGCTGTCTGTTGTGATTGCAGCTTACCGATGTCTAACTTTCGTGTTGTGTCTGTTCGTACTTTGTTTGCTACGTTTAACCGGGTGCGTACCTTTGCTGCAACTAGGTAGTGGTCCGATACTATGTTTGCTCCTCGGAACGAGCGTACATCCAACACGCTCGATAAGTGTCTTCCATCTATCACAACGCGATCAATTTGTTTTCTGATCTGGAGACAGCCAGGTGCCCTTATGGATGTCGAGATGCTTAAATCTGGTGCTGCTAACTACCATGTTTTTTGCCGCTGAGAAGTCTATCAGCCTCATGCCATTGTCAGATGTTTCATTGTGAAGACTGAATTTTCCGACTGTTGAGCCAAAGATATTTTCCTTTCCAATTTTGGCATTAAAATCGCCTAGAATAATTTTAATGTCATGGGCAGTCATATGTTTCTTCTAAGCGCTCATAAAATATATCCTTGGTTTGTTCGTCCTTGTCTTCAGTGGGAGCATGAGAGCAAATGAAGCTGATGTTGAAGAATTTTTCTTTTATTCGAATTGTAGCAAGTCTTTCATTCACGGGTGTGAAGCTGGAGACCAGGTGTTTTAACCTCCGACCAACTACAAATCCGCAAACAAACTCATGATTTATATCATGGCAGTTATAATACAGTGCGTCACCTTTAGGTGTTGTTGTGACGCCTTTCCCATTCCATAGTATTTCCTGTATGGCAGTAATATCGGCCTTGTACTTTTCAAGTACATCTGCCAATGCGTAAACTGCATCTTCTCTATAAAGAGTGCGAACATTCCAGGTGCAGATTCGCAGATCATGGTCTTAAAACGTTTGCGGGGGTCGTCAACTTTAGAGGGATTTGTTTTCTTTTCTTTTGTTTTTTTTTTTTCATAGTATGCTGCTTTTTCTAGGGGAGGGTTACTAACCCGGCGCCCAAACCCAAGTTTTTAACGTTCTTATGGGTGAACGCGCGGCACATGTTAGCTCACTACTTTTTACGGGTGTTAAAGGCAGCTCAATGAAATAATTTAATTAAATTCGGCGCTTTTAGATCGAGTTCCCCACTACAGCAACTTCATAAAATTACTTTAGTGTGGAACTCAATCTAAGAACGCCTAATTTCATTGAAATGCCTCTAGTGTGGACCGGGACTAAGCTAAAAAAATGCTTTCATACTAAACCAACAAGATTCCTTTCACTATGTCCTTGGCCACACTAGCGAGTTTCTTGAAACGAATAATAGGAAGAGGCAACATCGCAAACACATAAAACCTTGTACAGCGGTTTCACTCCCTCATACCCCTCGCCTATACACTCGAAGTCGCCATGTTGAAACAGTGTTAGTGTGATCTTCGACTTAAGAATGTCAGACTACAGCAGAAGAAAAGTTTTTGAAAATATTGCAATTAAAATGCATAAACATTAAAAAATCGCTAAATAGACAACACTTTCAATCATCATATTCCATTTCCTTCGTAGCAATTTAAATAAGCTTCTCTCTCTCTCTCATAATTAACGTTACTTACAGCCAGTTTCTGTATGTCGAAAGAAGAATGTGTGCGAATGAAACACGCCCGAACTTTAGTTTTCGAAAAAAATTTAACTTTGCTTTTGCTTCAAAACAAAAAACAAATTTGAAAAACACACAAGAGTTTGGACGTGTTTCTTTCGCACACATTCTTCTTTCGACATACAGAAACAGGCTGTTAGTTTATCGGATATTCAAATCATTGTGCCGCTTCTTTAGAAATATATTAAAATTTACAAGAATTCTATTTGCAATATTTACAAATTAAATATACGTGGAATTTGTTTAAACTTCATATTTTTCAACGAAAAATTTGCCCCCCTTTTTTTCTCTCGTGTGTTGGTGTTTGAGGAGTATGTTCAGTGTTATGGCAGTGTGACTATTGAACATTACATAAAGTAAAGTAGTAAATAAAAATTAAATTATTGAAAATAATGAATGTAAATAATATAATAATAAGGAGAAGTAGCGGCTGAGTATATGAAGAGCAGTGTCAAATGGAAGCGTAATAGTACATAAAAAGAATAATCACATGAAGATCAAAGAGTATGTTCAGTGCCACATGAGTGCATCATTCCGCTGTTTTGGTAATGATGGATCCATGGTGCAAGAAAGAAGGTGATACAATAATACCAACTGATATCTTTATTTGCGGTCAAAACGTATTTTAAATCAAAAATAAATTGCAAATATTTCTCTTCTATAAAGAATATCTGTGTGCAATATCTATTTAAGCTTTACCAAGAATATTTTACGGTTTTCTTCTACCATTTGTGGTTATTTCGCGCAAAAAATGTTGACAGCAAATGAAGACTACAGTCTGAATTCGCCTTTTGTATCACCTTGTTAAATTCGCCTTGGATGGATCATTACTCACAAAATCCACCAATAACTGTGTTTTTTTAACTTACTCGTAAAACCTTTTTCCTTGTGTCCGTAATATGATATCAAGGCTAACATCCAGAAGAGGCTATAATCGGCAAAACATATACAAAACAATTGAATGCTTGAAATTGCCAAAAAGACACCCGATCGTGATAAAGCCAGCCACTCCTGACGTGTAAGTCTGCAATCTGTAAGCTGAAGAATAAGCACATAAAACCTATGTTAACTTCTTATCATAGCGCAATAAGGTATTCCATCAAAATCTCACAATCAGACCAAAGGTCAACATTTTTTAATATTTCGTTTACCTTACCCAAGGATATTTCATTTTCTCCATAAATGTTAATGGCAATGCCGTTTCCATATTCATATTTCTGCGATTGTCATCAATTTCAACAAACTCCTTTGATATATAACAATTTTGATAGCCAGGATTGTGTAAATATTTTAAGCGGAAATAAATAGCTCTGTAAAAATAACCTCAACATAAATCCACATCATCAAGCTAATTTCACATTTACATAATCCTTACTTAAAAACAATAACTGCCAACATAACCAGACTGATCATATCTAACCAACCGAATATTAGAACAAATGTTCTCATACGCGCGTGAATATCCTGCATTATATCCTTTTTAATGTCATCCAATTCCCTTGATGTTGTGGTCTTGAAATAGAAATCATGATCAAATGTTATGGAGACATCAAATAACTTTTTCACATCAGCCGTAAACATTTGTAGTTCTGAAAGGATAATAGAGAAATGGAAAGTTTTTTGGCAGTTACTGTAGTTACTTACTTTCCATTACAGTTGCAATGATGGATTCATTAACAAAAACCACCAATACACAAATAACATCTACAACTTTTGTAGCATAACAAAGCATGGCAAAAAGTTGAGTGACTTGACACAAAGCCTTCAAGGCTCCCAATTTCATTTGACAATCGGCAATGGCATCATGGGCTATTTTCATACAACGTTCATAGGGGGTTCCAAATTCTTTATTACACATTCGTACAATATTCTTGAGCCATGCAAAGGCATTTTTCATTGTGGCCACTATTGGAGAAAAGAAACATTGAACGGGAATTTAAATAGGACAAAAAATGTAAAATATAACATCTCAGAGTAAAGTCAACCATATGCAGTCCCAGGTCCAGCAGTGAAAATCGGAGCGAACCCAACCATTCCTAATCTCCTGTAATAAGTCTAATGTTCTCTTTACAGCCACAAAATCGTATTTCCTTACCCTCCACCACTGAAATAAAAAATTCTGGAGCGTATCCTGGCACAGTGGGCTACTTCAGCAAACTGAGTCTTGGTGTCCTTACAACCATGCATTTGCAGATGTCTAACAAAAAATTAATTTGATTTCAATTATATAAAGAGATCTTGCAAATAAGAATAAACCTGAACCAGATGTATTGTGTTTGCCACAGTTGGACATGTAGAAGGCCTGAAGTACGTCTTGTGTCTATGGTAGACCTATTTATAGGAGACCTGGAAAAGCTATTTTATCATCTATATGTAGTACGTCTTATATCTGTAAAAAACCTTTATATAGACGACCAGTAATTAGTTTTCTATATATAAAGACCTGGAGACCTCTAAAAGTTATTTTGTATATAGAATTCCATTCTTTTCAAGAAGCAAGGCAAACTATGGAAAGCATCCTATCCAACCCTTGTTTTTCAAAAACCATACTTTTAAACTTACATATTACAACAATCAAAGCCTGAATTGTAAGCAACACCTTTTGAACTTTTGCCAAAACATTTCGCAAATCATTAACAGCATTATGGATGGCATCCTTAATGGCAACCAAAGGTTTCTTCAGCGTATCCAACATATCACCCAGTGCATGTTTTAATTGCATTTGACCACAACTTAAACTGGAGACCATAACATCAATATTACGAAATAAATTCAGAGTGGGTCCAGTTGCAGCTATGAAAAATGCCACTGCAATTATGAGAGAACGTCCTTTGGAACTGCATAAAATGGGAATGGAGAGAGAGGCAATGCACCTTCAAGAAACAAAATTAATATTTAAAATAATTACGACAATCAAGACCTCCTCCGAACTTACCTTACATCCTTGCTGTAGGACAAGAAAATAATAATAAATCCCAGGATTACGAGGGCAAACCATCTTGAAGTATTCACGGGATAAACAGCAAAATATTTGTACCATAAAATTGTTATTGTAATACCACAAATATATCCAATTAGTATCGAATTTAATGCCTTCTGTATTGGTAAACCGCTGTCAATGATCTTTTGACACAGACGACCAAGAAACGTATCGCGATAGGCTTTATTTTTGGGTTTCTTCTCTTTTGGTTTGTTTTTCGTAAAATTTCTATTGAGCATTTTTTCGAATTGGTTGTTTTTTCATAAAAAAAGAAAAGTCCATTCAACCGGTCCAAATACTTTGATTCTTTACATTTCTTAAGATTGAGGAGATAGGTTTGTTTAATGGGTTGACATTATCAAAGACTTTTGATTGTTCAAGCGCCACTCAGGCACTGCCTGTTTTATACATTTTTGGTCTGTTCCTGAATTGCAAGAATCTACAATTGTTTACTATTCTTTTCGATAATGTAAAGGAAAAATTGTTATCGTAGTAAAAAATAGTAGCTTCTTGAAGGTTCTGGAACAGACCATTTAATTTGAACGACTTGTTCACCGTGCTTTGTCTGAGTTGGAAAAAGAAGGCATACATTTAGGCGAATTTATAATTGGTTTTAATCAATTTGTAGTGTTTACAATATCCGTCAATGTCATATGACACGAAATAAAAACATTCCATATCTACCCACAAAGAAAATGTAGATACGTAATTTCACTGCATTTTCGCTGGTGTGGACGCCATAAGTTTATGGCGTAAGGAAAATCCCCAGTGTTGCACACATTAGCGACTGTATAAAGATGGAAAATTTCATGTCATATGACATTGATAGTGTAAACTACCTCTTATAGTGCGTTTATATATAACCGGATTTAACAAACCCACTGGGTTTCAAATGTCAATTCCTTTGTATATACGTCAAATAAATCCTCATTAAGAATGTTAACCCTGCAAAAGGCTATAATATAAACATGGCCTTACTGGTATTTTTGAAAGTTTATACCACTTTTAGGTGGGTGACGTAGGGGATGGAAGATGCCAAGCAACGGTCCTGACCGGTTTTAACATGGCAAAGCCCAGGATTTATCTTGGTCCCTCTTTCATCCCAAGTGGACACTGACCTCCCCGTGGTGTCACCTGGGGAACTGCCTTTAACACCCGTTAAAGGTAGTGAGCTAACATGTGCCGCTCTTTCACCCATAAGAACGTTAAAAACTTGGGTTTGGGCGTCGGGTTAGTAACCCTCCCCTAGAAAAAACAGCCTACTATGAAAAAACGAAAGAAAAGAAAAACAAACACCTCTACTGTTGACGAACCCCGCAAACGTTTTAAGGACCATTATCTGCGAATCTGCACCTGGAATGTTCGCACTCTTTATAGAGAAGGTGCAGTCTTCACATTGGCAGACGTACTTGAAAAGTACAAGGCCGATATTACTGCCGTACAGGAAATACGATGGATTGGGAAAGGCGTCACAACAACACCTAAAGGTGACGCACTGTAGCTGCCATGACGTAAAGCATGAGTTTGGTTGCGGATTCGTAGTTAGTCGGAGACTAAAACATCTTGTATCCAGCTTCACCCCAGTGAATGAAAGACTTGCTGCAATTCGAATAAAAGCAAAATTCTTCAACATTAGCTTTATTTGCGCTCATGCTCCCACTGAAGAAAAGGACGAACAGACCAAAGATATATTTTACGAGCGCTTAGAAGAAACATATGACCGTTGCCCTGCCCATGACATTAAAATCATTCTAGGCGATTTTAATGCCAAAATTGGAAAGGAGAATATCTTTGGCCCAACAGCCGGGAAATTCAGTCTCCACAGTGAAACATCTGACATGGTATGAGGCTGATAGACTTTGCAGCTGCAAAAAACATGGTAGTTAGCAGTACCAGATTTAATCATCTCGATATTTATAAGAGCACCTGGCTATCTCCAGATCAAAGAACAAGTCATCAAATTGATCATGTTGTAATAGATGGAAGACATTCATCCAGCGTGTTGGATGTACGATCGTTCCGAGGCGCAAACATTGATTCGGACCACTACCTTGTTGCAGCAAAGGTACGCACCCGCTTAAACGTAGCAAACAAAGTGCGAACAGAAACAACACGAAAGTTAGACATCGGTAAGCTGCAATCACAACAGATAGCCACAGCATATTCCACTCAAATAGCCCAATTGCTTAATCAAAGCACTCCACATCCCGATAATATATCAGCGCAATGGCAAAGTATTGCCCACTCCACGCAAACAGCCGCAAAATCCATATTCCAGAGACCTTCACAAAGTAATTCATGGTATGACCAGGAGTGTCGTGCTGCTACCGAAGAGAAAAATGCGGCATATAGGGCTACCTTACAATCCGTAGCAACGCGTAGCGCACGAGAGAGACATCAGGAAAAAAGAAGAGAGGAGAAACGTCTTTTCTGCAGGAAAAAGAGAGAGACGGAAAAGCGGGAGTGTGAAAAAATCGAGATGTACAGGAGCCAGAATGAAGTTCGAAAATTCTACCAAAGAGTCAAGCATTAAACTGATGGCTTTGGTACAGGCACATCCTCCTGTAGAGACCAGCAAGGTAATTTGGTAACTGATACAGATAGTGTACTCAGGATATGGAAAGAACATTTTTCAAAAGCGAAGACGACGAAGATACCACAGATCCAATCCCAGAAGATGGTATTGAATGTATACCGCCCAGCCAAGATGAGATAAAGACAGCAATAAATCGGCTGAAGAATAATAAGGCAGCAGGAGTCGATGGCTTACCAGCCGAGCTGTTCAAAACCGGAGGCGACACGCTGATAAGGTGTATTAATCAGCTAGTTAGCACCATCTGGCAGGAAGCACGAGTACCCAACGATTGGAACCTGAATATCCTGTGCCCCGTCCACAAGAAGGGAGATAAGACTGTATGCTCTAACTATAGGGGCATAAGTCTACTCCCTATTGCCTACAAGATCGTGTCAGGGATATTGTGCCAACGACTAAAGCCTATGGTCAACGAGATAATTGGACCATACCAATGCGGCTTTAGACCTGGCAAGTCCACCATTGACCAGATATTTACCCTGCGGCAAATCCTGGAGAAGACCCAATAGATGCAGATCGACACCTACCTCCTTTTTGTCGTTTATAAAGCAGCCTTCGACAGCCAGCTGCGTTCAAAGGTATTCCAAGCCATGTCTGAATTTGGTATCCCCGCAAAGCTCATCCGGCTTTGTAAAATTACTTTGACTGACACGAGGTCCTCAGTTAAAATAGGAAAGAACCTCTCCGAAGAGTTTGGTACCAAAAGAGGTTTCAGACAAGGAGACAGCCTTTCGTGTGATCTCTTCAACATCCTGCTGGAAAAGGTAATACGAGATGCAAATTTCAAAAGAAATGGCACAATTTACACCAATAGCCACATGTTACTTGCTTATGCTGATGATATAGACATCATGGGACGATCAGTAAAAGAAGTAACTTATACCTTTAGGAAGGTCGAAGCAGAATCTGCGAAAGTGGGTCTGGCGGTAAACGGTAAGAAGATGGTGTCGACGCGCAATGCGTTCATTGAGCTCGGACCGACTGTGGAAGTTGGTTCCTATAATATTGAGGTAGTAAAAGACTTCGTCTACCTCGGCACCTCCGTAAACACAACAAACGACATCAGTGGTGAAATAAAAAGAAGAATTGTATTGGCCAACAGATGCTACTTTGGTTTAAGTAAGCAGTTTAAAAACAAAGCCACATCTCGTCAAACAAAAATAACGCTCTACAAAACACTAATACTACCCGTGCTGGTGTATGGCTCCGAAGCCTGGGTACTTGCGCAAGCAGACATGGCAGTGTTTGGTGTGTTTGAGAGAAAAATTCTTAGAAAGATCTACGGACCAATCTGCGTTGACGGTGAATATCGACGTCGCAAGAACCACGAGCTGTATCTGCTATACAACGACATCAATATAGTTAAACGTATCGAGATGCAACGATTGCGTTGACTAGCCCATATCATAAGAATGAGCGATGATGAACCCGCTAAAAAGGCGTATAAACACGGACCGCTTGGCGGTACACGCAGAATTGGCAGGCCAAGGACTAGATGGCGCAAACAAATGGATGATGAGATGAAAAGGCGCGGTACTCCAGAGTGAGAAGCAACAAATAGAAAGGAATGGAGATCTTGCCTTAGTTCGGCCTATGGCCAGCTAAGTATGTAAGTAAGTTACTGGTCTTTTTGAAAGTTTATACCATTTTTAGGTATAAAATGAAGCTGTCTACAAATGATAAGGTCACTACGTGCAACACGAATCTCTAACTTACTTTTTTGAGTTAATGACAAAAATCGGTTAAATTAAAATGCAAAATTATGAATGAAAAGTTCAAATAAACGTTGACAGCGCTCTTGCTATCTGTAGAGCTTTACGACTACTTTTAGAGCCTGCAAACTATAGATAGTCCGTCATAAAACAAAGGTTACGTTGGCCACCGAAACAAGTTGTTTGGGTTCTCTGTAGCGAATTATTAAAACATAATTTTGAGTCCGATATAAACATAATTTTACGCCAATGATCAAAACGATAGTCCGACCATCGATAGTTTGCCAGCTCTATTACTTCTACTACTTTCGTTAATTACCAAAATTATAAGCATTTGAATTTTACCTATTTTTGTTGGTTAAGTACAGTACACATTGTCAGTTTTGAATGTTTTTTGCAATTATCGATAACTTTCCAACCGTCCAGCAACCACAAACTATTTTGTGGTTGCATGTAACAACAAAGCTGTCATTCAAAACTGACAATGTGTACCCAGCTTAACTCTAAAATGAGCTGGAGAACCGCACTACTGGGGGCTAAGTTCTCGATGCCAAATTTATTACCAATTTTAATGACCAAATTGAGTAAGAACTGAGTTTTGTCGATTTAACCCCCTGTTTGTGTAACTATTTTTTGTTCGTTCGTCTACATTCGTAATAATTTGGGCATCCATAGCTTAGCCCCTAGATGACATACAGACCTAATTCTTCGTGGACACGTTCTATATATAGTTAAGAATTCCTCATTCAAAAAACAGCGTTCTATATTTGCTCTAAGGCGAGTAAATCGATCTACAAAATTGACAATTCGTGTGAGAACAATAATTTTTTTACAAAAATAGGGGGTAAAAACCGAAAATGAACTTTTTATTTAACTTACATAAAATATATTAGTAACAAAAAAAGCATACTTAACTAACTTATTTATTTAAAATTAAAATTACGTAAATGCCTCATATTAGTAAAAAAACATACTTCATCTAAACCTAACTTATTTATTTAAATGTACGTAATTGTTTCAAAAACCCAGCATTTGGTTGTATACATTCACGTTTCGACTTAACATGTTGATAGGCCATTTCAAAATCCATATTTTGATGTTTCATAAGATAAGCAATAACCACACTAGCAGATCGCGATACACCTGCATTACAATGGACCAATACTCGTCCCTCTGTGCGCACAGCTTGCTGGATAAAATCAAATGCCTTATCTAATACACCATCAAATAATGAACTTTCTGGTAAATCCAAACAATATATAAATAAGTTATTAATGTTATCAGGCAAATCCATTAAAGGACATTCTATACCAATACTTAAAATATGTGTTAAATTATATTGGAAGATATTTTCCAAAGTCACCGAATCTTGAGAACCCAAATAGAGAAGATTTTCTAAAATGCAAGCTGGCTTAAAATCTGGTTTAGTGTCAACCACAAAACCATAGCTAATGGAATTATCCCCAACCGGCTCCAGCTTTTGTGTTTGCTGGGTTGTGGTATTCTCTTTAAAACGTTCTCCTGTTGCGATTGTAACAATGGTCTCACAGCTTTTTAATTTCTGGCGTTTTGCCTGCAATGCTTCAAGGAAACTCATGTTGTTATTTTTTGCTATTCGTCTGCCTTATTATTGAATTTTAAATCATCTTCGTTATAATGTACTCTGGCTAAATATAAACCATAGGCGGGTGCAATTTGTAATCTTGGATTCCAAGTATGTTTTGAGGGTATTGTTAACATTTCATAAATGCATTTTTCATTGATTTGATCTGTGGCTAAGGCTAAAAGTGATCCCACAATACGTCGTACTTGTTTATATAAAAATGATTTGCCCTTAACTTCTATGTCCCAATAGTCATATAATTCCTCGGATAATTTGGCATTAACTCCAGTACAGGCCGATCGTCCAGGTTTTATATTGATTTCATCAATTCGCCGCACTGTAAACATGGGATGATCACGTGATACACTCTTTTGTCGATCTTGACTTTTAAATGTACGAAAATCATGGCGACCCAAAAACATACGGGATGCCTCTTTCATGCGTTCAATGTCAAAGGGGGCTTTGCTGTAACAGAGTGGAAAGGGGGATATTTTATTATTAAAGGCTAATAAAAATACGATTTGTATATACATATGTTATGAATAGGAGCTGGGATAGGCAAAACGAGTAATGCCAATGTTTGGTCATCGATCTTATTGTTTGGTTTCCAACCAATTCGTTAGATATGTACATATTTGAAGCTATATTGTTCGTAATAGATAGATCTGTTCCTTACATTTTTAAAGTAGTGAACGGACTATCTCTTAAATCGGGCTGCTTTTAGATGTCTATGAGATTAGTTACTAAATGACATCATAACATGGCTTTTAATGATATACGTATCTTACAAAATACCCTACTTACTGCAGAAAATGGCAACGATCCAATTCCTCGACTGGTATAAAGGACTCAAAATGTTTATTTTGCGTGCACAAATCCTTTATGCCATTCTTGGCAACAGCAATGCGATACAGATAAGTGCGTCCCAATGCACTATAGCGGCAGTGAAAGCTATCAGGAACAATGCGTGTTTTTATCAATCTTATTGGTAAACCTTGTTTATACAAGGTACGATTTAAAACGCCAGTTATAGTCTCCTCCACATAGGGACTACCATCTGCTCGTTGTAGATCAACATGCAGCGTTGAATGTAAGGCATGGACACCAGCATCAGTCCTTTAATGAAAAATTATTCATCTTAATGTCGACAAAGTATCTTAAACAAAATTTCACCCACCTACTTGATAAGACTGTCTGTATTTCATTGACAGGTCTAAACACTTGCAGGGCCACATCTAAACATCCTTGCACCGATTTCAAGTCCACATAACTTGGATCAGATTTTATTATGGTTTTTTGTATTCCTCTAAGAATAGGAATGTTAGTTTATTTCACAATTTAATGTATTTATTGCAATAACAGACCTAAATCCAGTACCGATATAAGAAAATTCGATCAAATAACGAAACATTGTGATTGCTGTGCTGTGTTCCCCCTCATTGTTTATATTTTTTGCATTGAAGGTTATGATTGCACTGAACAACGAACAGCTGATTCACACTGAACGTACTCTCAAGTATTTTATGGGCGAAACATATAACTCTGCGTGTTGCGTGCGCGTTCAAAAATACAAAAACAAAATTAGCCCAGTCAAAATAGACAATGAAATAGCAAAAATTCCCACAGAGCTGAATTTTGGTGGAGAGCTAAGGTTTGCCATTAGAAGCAACGTCCTAAATGTCCCCATCGATCCCATGTGTGCAAAAAAGTTATTCGGGGTCAAAGGTCGAATTTTAAGGGTTTTTAGGTTTCCGGATCTATTTTTCGGATTTGACGGTTGATCTTATCAAATAGTGGCTAAAGTAAATATTGTAGACAGAAAAATTATCTACAAGTTTGGTCTTTATCATGTTTGTCCTAGAAGTAACCATTCTTGAGATATACATATGTAGCTGTTCTAAGAAAACACATGATTTTTATGCACTTAGGTCGCCATCAGACCATCTGCTTTTTCACATGTATGAATCAGCTGTTCTGTATATTAGTATACCCAAAGTGACAACATACATCTGAAAAAGCAGATGGTCTGATGGCGGCCTTAGCTGTGTTCATGGCACAATTACCCAGGTAGTGGCATCGTAAAATTTTGAATATGTTATGTCAAAACTTTCTTTATGTTGTTGGGGAAATTACAAAAAAATAATTTTTTTATAAAGGGATTTGACATAAGGTCGGCCAATAAGCCCAGCTGACTATTATGTTTGATGTCAAAAACATTATTGTTACATTATAATGTAAAATCGATTATGTTTGTTGTCAAATGTTGTTAACAGAACTCTGAATGGCCAACTGTATGATTTGACTTTTCATATTCGATCAGCTGGTGTGATACCACTACCTGGTAGTTCTGTCATGGCTGTGTTCCTTTACTTACCTGAGGTTACCATTTTTACCATTTGTTACCATTTTTAACCTGCAAAGCGCTCCTTAACCCCAAAAAGTGGCAAAACTGGAATCAATTTTTAAGAGAGTGAGAGAGGAGAGATTGTGAGCGAAAATGGCTTTCTCTTCTTTCACAGGCTACCAGCAAAATTTCTGCAGGTAAAAAATGGCAGAACTGATTTTTCGACTTTTGTTTGACGATTATTTCACAATGAAGAAGAAAATGGAGAACAGAAGAAAAAGTCGAACGCTGTCAAAACTAAATTAAAAACTGTGAAATAAAAGATAAAAAATAGATGTTTTTAAATATTAAAACAACAACAATGGGAATTAAGCCAGACTATTTTGAAAAAAACTAAATTGCAAACGCTATCCCAATAAAAAACGCCACAATGCTTCAAAGACGAAAATTGATTTTTTATGTTTCTTTTTGACATTGCTGCCAGATCTACCATTTTTCTGTTCCTTTACTTTTCTGGTAAAAATTTTCATGAGAGAGCAATATTGACACTTTTCTCTTTTACCACTCTTACCATTAAAAAAGTAAAGAAACAAATCTCTTATAGGCCGTTTACATATACCAAGGTTAACCCAGTGGGTCTGGGTTTCAAATGTCATTTCCATTGTATATACTTCAAATAAATCCCCATAAAGAAGGTTAACCCTGCAAAAAAACTATAATATAATATAAGTATTATAAGGGAAATATGCACATATGTACATATTCAGACGAACCGGCTAAAAAAAGCGAAGTAAACGGGTCTGTCCCACCAAAGAAATATATCTTCTTGAAGAGCGAAATTATACCTATCTTTAAAAAAAAATCCAACAAAATCGGAGCGTGTTTAGGAGAGTTATTCAATGTTAGAGTCATTTTATGCAAAAATAGCCCATTTAACCCACATGTATAATCGAAAGCCCAACGGGAACGACCACAACGAAAAGTCTCCGATTTTTTTTTTTCAAGTTTTGTCTGAAGGTAGGATTTGTTGCGCTGATTACGGAAATGTATAATTTTCAAGGATGGCGGATCAGTTTCGCCGGTTATTCGAACCGAAAGGCCAAATTTAAAAACCGGGCTAAACTCGGTTCTACTGAACCGATTACTGCAAAGTAGATATCTTTTGAAAGCTTATGGAAGAACCTAACACATATTGTAGTTACTTTAACCGGTTCGCCTCATAATGTACTTACGCGGCTAATTTTTTATTTGACCTTTAGATCGCGATATCTCGAAAATGGTAAGTCTTTTTTAAATATCGTGAAGACCATTCTTGTAGATAATTATTAAATCTACAACTTTTGCTTTAGCCGGCTTTTGCTAAGTCTTGCCGTTTTTGAGAAAAATTAAAAAAAAACTGAATAATGCTTCCAAAAGTGACTTTTGACCCCGAATAACTTGTTTTGCACACATGGGATCGATGGGAACTTTCAGGACGTTGCTTATAATGGTGAACCCTAGCTCTCCACCAAAGTTCAGCTCTGTGGGAATTTTTGCTATTTCCCCTTTATACGCATGTCTATTTTGACTGGGCTAAATACATTTCAATTTGAAATACATATACATATTTTGTTTTTGTACCCTCAGCATTTATTCTAACGAGGGTATATACACTTTCATACGGGCAAAATGTGCCTCATCGAAATAATGGTTTTAGACCCCAAGTATGTTTGGACGAAATGTGTTTCAGACAATTTGAAGTCGATTTAACAATGTCCGTCTGTTTGTCTGGCTGGTGCCCACGGTAACTCTCGAACGAATGCACAGATTTGGTCCAAAATTTGGCTTTCAATAATTTATAGACATTTCCTTGTTTTGTTTACAAATACAACTGGCAGTAACGTTACAAACAAAAACAAACAGCCTGTTTCTGTATGTCGAAAGAAAAGCAGTACGAATGAACGACAGTCACTCACTTTTGAATAAAAGTGTGTTTCACTATAACGAAATCTTTCTTTCGTTTGGACTTACGTATGACTATTTGTATGTTTTTATGTCAAAAGTATTAGGAAGTTCCCATCACACAATTTCCGATAAATTGTATTTCCAACCCTTAAAAACTACCAAAATAGATGAAGTAAAATACAAGAATGTGAATGTTGTGACAGTTACAAAACAGATGTCATATATTTTAAACCAAAATAAAGAAATAATGCATTTTTTCATATTTGTGTGAAAATTTGAGTACGAAAACATGGATATTTCTGTGGCAGCTTTTTTTCTGGAGGACGTTCGGGAGGAATACTCTAAAATAAGTCGCAGACAACTACGTGATGTAACTAATGTCCTGGAGATGCCAACAAATCAGTAAGTATTACAGGACTCACTGCCGTTGTTCTCTTTAAACGCTATATTGTTACATATGTAGGTTTGTTTCAAATTTTCGAGTATCGAAAGATATATTCAAAATGTTGTTGGATAAATATCGAAACAGTTGTGGTCCAAAGTATAGAAGTACTCACGTAAGGGACGACATAACAATATCAACATTTCTTCGTTTCCTTGCAACAGGAAGTTACCAACAGTCTGTAGGAAACGAGATGGTTTCTTCGGTTTCCAAGGCCACCGCTTCTCGCATCATTGACGACTGCCTAAAATTTTTTGAGCAATATATTTGTGGAGAATGGATCAGAATGTTACGGCCTGATGAGGAAATTAACGTAAAACAGGCCTTCTTTGATATTGCGGGATTTCCCGGAATAATTGGATGTGTTGACGGAACTCATATCCGTATCAAATCTCCAGGAAGTGACTCAAAACATCTGTACTACAACAACAACCTTTGTGGTTGTTGTTCGAGTTGTATTTGTTGTAGTATTAACTTTACCTTATATTTGTTCTACCATGGTAGCGATCAGTAAAATTTTGCAAAACTGTCAGTTCGTTTTGAAAAACATTACTCTCTGTAATAGAGGGTAATAAATGAAGTTGAGCCATTGGGGGAATACTCCAACTCAAGCAATCAAATGAGATTGAATCTTCAACAATAAACAAAACAAACAAAAAACAGCGGAGGCACGCGCGGAAAAGCCGAAAAGTGAGTGTGATTCTCATTCATATGGGAATACTAGACCCTTAAAGAGTTAGGCTTTTCGCTAAAAAGGCATCATTTCAAGAACTGAGAAGGCAATTGATAATTCCCTTCGCCGGGATGAAATCATGATATTGGTAGCGATCAGTAAAACTTTGCAACACTGTCAGTTCGTTTTGAAAAACACTAATCTCCGTAATAGAGGGTAATAAATTAAGTTGAGCCATTGGGGGAATACTCCAACTCAAGCAATCACAAAATTTACCGACAGAAATGAGTATAGGCCCCACAAATACAAAAAATTAGACTATTTATTATTATTTCAATACTATTTATTGTTTAATACTATTTATTTTAAAAGAATTCATATATAAAATAATATAAATGAAATAATAATAATTTGAGGTATGCAAAGGCCTGTAATAGCACGGTTACACTACAGCTTTTTGCCGGGTTAACCCACTTCATCAGGATTTATTGCTTAATCTGGTCAAATCTGACCAGATTTGCCATACAAAAATTAAATCCTCTCATGGCTGGGTTTATTTTAAATCCGGCACAAATTCACCAAAAATACAGTGTTGTATTCGGTATTTGTGCAAAAAAATCCAACTCTACTCAAAAAGTACCAAAAGTTGCAACTGTTTTTGCAACAGAGTTAGTCGTGTTTTACACGTTTACGATTGGTCGCATGAGATTTTATGGAGTTAGTAAATCTAAAGTTATTTGAAAATCATAAAATTATTTATTTTTTCACTTTAGACACTTTTTTAAACAAAAAGTACGCTTGATACCATGATACAAAAATGTATCCCTGTGTGTAAAATATACCAATATGAGAAATTGTCATACGAGAAATTGTAAAAGTGTAAAACACGACTTTATTAGTTATTTTGTATGTATACGTAAACAAACATCAGCTGACAGTTTATATCCTCGAAAAGCTAAGTGTAACCAAAGATTAACCCACTGGATCTATTAAACCCAGTGGGTTAACCTTCAATAGTGTAACCGGGGTATAAGGGTTTATGTTTAGGTTACAATTTAATAAGTGAAAAAAAAAAGAAATAATAAAAAATATTCTATACCAGAATTACAACCTCTGCTTCCCGTTGTTCTTCTGGGTCGTTTCGGACGTTTTGCCGGTCATCCTCACGGGCACGCTCGTCGTTATTGCGGGCGTTTTCCCGGGCACGCTAGTGTTTGCGGTTGCAGCAATTATCATCCTCACGGGCACGCTCGTCGCCTTTGCGGGCGTTTTCCCGGGCACGCTCGTGATTGCGGTTGCGGACATTAATATCCTCACGGGCACGCTCGTCGCTATTGCGGGCGTTTTCCCGGGCATTATTGTAACCGCCGTTTCGATTGCCTCGTCTTTTCCAATTGTTGTTTTTTGTGCCTCTTGGGCTGGTTGTGCATCTTGGAGGGCATTTTGTGGGGCTTGGAACCTTGCAAAGCTTGGACCGCTTGCATTGTTTGCAACGCTTCCAATGTCTGGTGTGTTTGCACTGTCCGAACCAATTGCATTCTTTGTGGTTGCATCGACATTGTTTATTGCCTATTCGCACTGATCGCATCATTTGTCCAAAGGCATCTACATTTAAAATTACCCATTTCCTGGGTGTCGATAAATTCACATTTTTTCGGGATATCTCAAGAAGTTAATAGATTCCTCGGAATTCTCGGCTCAAATTACATACAGAAGACTTTGAATTGTGTTTTTATATGGTCTTATATAATCCTTGGACACCAATTGAATCAGAAATGTGAAATATTCTGTTAAAAACCTGCTCCCAAAGCATCAAAATATAATCACTACCAAAAAAGCACGAAATTTACACTGTGAACAACGTAGTTTTCGTATTATGACCATTACCGTCAATATAGGGTCGGAAAGTATCGGATAATTGTACATTTCTGATTCAATTGGTGTCCAAGGATTATATAAGACCATATATAATTTATTATTTGTGTAAAACAATAATACAAAGAACTTTATTATATAAACACAAATTAAAACAAGTTTCTATTAAATTCAATCACATTTGAGCTTCTTTCTCCGTTCTCCAATTAATCCAAATGCATCTGGTTTTGCTTCATCATCCTAAAGGTTTTTTATGTTGCCTTCCTATCACTAGTTCAGCTTTCGATATGGACTCCAACTCCACTCCATTAAAAATTTCCGTCTCGTGAATTACCGCAAAAATGTTCGCAACTTAAGTTTCTATTTCTTTATTTTATAACAAATTCTTGGAAAAGTATACACTCTCTCTTATTTTTAGTATAAATGATTTCGCCAGAGGCGGGTGGGGATCAACCAACTGTTTTGTTTTTTGTAGGGATCTCTAAAGCAACTGCTTATAAATTGTATCCAACGGAGTGCATTGTTCATAACTCCGTGTGGACTGCATCGAAGGATGTTGTGAAATCATAACTCCACATGCACAACTTCCAAAATTTTGTGCTGGGTAGTTACATAATACAACACTAACTTAAACTCCTATGGAGACTAGATTATAATTATACAATAAAGATAAAAAAGTAACAGTAAAACAAAAATAACACTTTAAAAGGATTCCTTACTCAATAGCAGGCTACACCCTAAAAGCAAATACAAGAATTATGAGATCAAAAGAAAAAAGACAGAAATCAAAATTATAATAAACAACAATATTACAAAAATGCTTAAAACTTAAATATAAACTACTCAAAAAAAAAAAAAAAAAAAAAAAAAACAATTAAAAAACAGGATTTTCCAGTAACACAAAAATTATTTAATAATGCCTTAACCCTGTTGTGCAATTAAGGAAAAAAGAAAAACCAAGCTGGTACCAAAAGCACAAAGCAATTTATGAACAAAATACATTTGTAGATACGTTTAAGAATCATGTGCCTGCGCATGCAAGTATAGTATAGTAAATGTTTGTGTTGTATATTTGTGTTTTCAATTACAACTTTTTTGACAGTTTGCAGTACACCAGCTGGATTGATGCGAGTACCTTGTATGATTGTGCCATGGAATACAATGAACAGCTTTCTAACACTGAACGTACTCTCAACTAATTTTATGTCATGTTCACACGAGCGTTTCAATTACGTTGTTCGCCTGTCGAACGACGTACACGAATTAACCCGTTTCCACGACACCATTCGTTGTTAAAGGGCTGTTTACACCATCTATCAATGTCATATGAGCTGTCATTTCTTTCACCCATTCGACATTCTCTATGTTTGTCAAAATTGACGTCATCCATACAACTTTCAATTTGTGCGTTCATACCTACAAGTGTTATTTTCGTATTACATAACCTATAAATATAAAAACGGCTGTTTTTGTCATTGTTTACATTTATTGTTGAGTTGCAAATTTGCGCAAATTTTAATTTTGGTTAAAGGAAAATGAATATCTAGCATGTTTGTTGTGGTAGAATAGGTGTTTGGGGTTATAGAGGCATTTATGTTTTTGCCACAAAGCAATCATTTCCAAGACTGCTTCTTTCGACCAATCGATCTGAAAATTACATTATAAACACTCTTTGTTTACTTTTCTAAATATTTAAATATACATAACTTTCCATTTTCTTTTTTAAAAGATTTTGTTTTTCTTTTTTTTTTTTGAGAATGTCAGAAAACAGCTGATAAATTTATGTTTACATACAAGAATGCCGTATCAAATTGAGCGCTCCCTAAATGAAAAATTTACATATGAGTTGCCAAATCATTTTGATAGATGTAAATTTTCATAGTGGTCCAACTATGTGTACAACATTCGCAGGTAGAAAATTTGACATCTCACACGACATTGATAGAAACAAAACATAGAAACATAAACAAAATTTCCTTCATTTTTGTTTCCTTGTTTTCACGAAAATTTGAACCGAAAACACATAAAATATACATTAAATGAATAGGAAAATCAATAGACTTTCCTTCAAATGTATCTTCTATATTTAATTATACACATTTCATTCATTGTTTCCATAAATTCTGAATAATTTTGTATTTTCAATATATTTTACTATGTTTCTATTTTCAAAATTAAAGAGAGAGAGACATGTCAAAACAATATTTGTGTATACAGACTTTCAGTTATTTGTTTCCTTTTTGTTTCTGATTTTTTACGTGATTTTGAACTAATGGACAAGGAATGTGTGTGGAATTAAGAAGGAAACACAACCATCTTCCTTCTGCATATATATATAATGTTTAGTTCATTAATTTTCATTCATCTTTTTCCTTTTTTCTAAAAATGTTTGAGTTTTCAACAAATTTTTCAATTTTGAATTTAGACATGTCATAATTAATTTTTTCGATAAATTCTCTCATTTGTTAGGGATGGAACATACTTATTCATCGTTCAGAGAGTATTCTAATCGAACAACGTAGAAAAATCGTCGTTCGTTCATAGAATTTTGTGTGGGGAAATAAGTAATTTATTCGTAGTTATGGGTCGAACAACGAATAGAGAACGAACGACGTACCGTGGAAACGGGCTATTAGTCCCGGTCCACACTAGCGTTAATTTCATTAAAAATTTCATGAAATTAGGCGTTCTTAACTCGAATTCCCCACTACAGCAATTTTATGATTTTACTCTACTATGGAAGTCGATCTAGAGACGCATAATTTCATGCAGTTTTTTCAATGAAATCACTCTAGTGTGGAACGGGACTTATATTTTATATGGCGTGTCTTTGTATGGCTTTGCTTTCGAGGGAAAAACAATAGGTCTGTACGATAACCCAAAAGTTTGTGCAAATTTGCACAAACTTTTACAAAATACAGTTCGATAACAATCTTGCAAAGTAAAAGAGAGAGAATTTGGACACAATTGTGAGAGAATATTGGAGAGTTTTGCAGACTTTTGTTTACAAGTTTTTGCAATATTTCAATTTGTAATACATGTAATCTGTTTTTGTATTTTTGAACGCACACGCAACACGCAGAGCTATAGGTTTGGCCCTTACAGTGAACCCATGTAAGTCCCGGGCCACACTACAGTAATTTCACTGAAATTTTGATATGAAATTATGAGTCTCTAGATCGACGTCCATAGTAGAGTAAAATCATAAAATTGCTGTAGTGGGGAATTCGATTTAAGAACAACTAATTTCATGAAATTTTTTAATGAAATTCACGCTAGTGTGGACCGGGACTAAAATACAAGCTCTGTTCAAAAAAAAAAAAAGTTCCCGTACACAAAATTTATATGAAAATCGTTTACAACTTTTACCACTTTATAAAGTACGGGAAGAGGTCAACAGTTAATGAATTATATTAGCTCTGTTCCTTTACGTGCAAGAATCTTCAATTTTGACCACTTTTTACTCGAAAAGCGTTTCTCTACTTCTGAGACCATACAATTCATATAGGAGCAGTTTACAACTTTTACTACTTTTGCCGGGTTTACCATTTTCAAGAGTAAAGGAACAGACCAGTAAATAATTATGGTCAATTATGTATAGGTTTGGCCCCTGTTTTGTTGAAATTGTTGGGTCGAATATTCATGAACAGTTGTGAACATATGTATGTGCCCTGTTCCAGAACCTGCAAGAAGCTACTATTTATTTTTACTACGATAACGTTTTTTCCTTTATGATATCGAAAATAGTAAAAATTAGTAGATTCTTGCAGTACTGGAACCAACCATTGGTCTGTTCCAGAACTTCAAGAACCTACTAATTTTTACTATTTTCGATATCATAAAGGAAAAAACGTTATCGTAGTAAAAATAAATAGTAGCTTCTTGCAGGTTCTGGAACAGGGCACATACATATGTTCACAACTGTTCATGAATATTCGACCCAACAATTTCAACAAAACAGGGGCCAAACCTATAGCTCTGCGTGTGCGTTCAAAAATACAAAAACAAAATACATGTATTTTTCAACGCACAAGCAACACGCAGAGCTATAGGTTTGGCCATGGTACAATAAAGGAGAGGTAGGCCAGGTATGAAAATCACTGAGAAATGCCACCCTGCTGCCATGGCTTAAAACGTCAAATGGCATGGTACAATAATAATGGTAGATGTACCTGCATAGCTATCCCGTATTACAAAAACATGTGGAACTTAGAGTTTCACTTTTTATATGTTATGACAGTGAAAAAAATGCCATTCACTTATTTCCTACTTGACAAGTTTGGCTAATCTGACATCGTGATTGCTGGCATCCGATTTGCAGATAAATGTCAGCAGAATTTTTACAAAAATTGTAATTTTTACGTTCCCGTACTTTTGGAACAAATTTAAATTAATATCAA
Organism: Musca autumnalis; assembly: GCF_047663935.1. Classification (NCBI taxonomy): domain Eukaryota; kingdom Metazoa; phylum Arthropoda; class Insecta; order Diptera; family Muscidae; genus Musca; species Musca autumnalis. The sequence goes on along the minus strand of NW_027411977.1, from coordinate 44,103,270 downwards.
TATTTGATAAAACTTTCATTCGTAAGTTTTGCTAAAAAAAAATCAACAATTTTATTTTGCCACGCGAATGCACATTTTTTTTGTCCTTGTTTTCAATTTTAAGATATAGTGTTACAGCAGAAGTTTCTTGTTGGAACAATTCAGCGATACATCTACCTTTATGATTGCATAATGACAAAAACAGTACAAAATGTCAACCTTGCTTTTGACAGATTAGGCCATAAAAAGAAAAAAATTGTAATCAGCTGTGAGCTGTGGTCTACCTTTACTTTATTCTACCATGGGTTTGGCCATGGTACAATATTTCATAGGTAGGCCAGGTATGAGAATCGCCAAAAAAATACAACCCTGTCGCTATGCCTTAAAACGTTAAAATTTTTTTGATGAATGATAACGGATGAGTATACAAAGAAGAAGAAGAACGAAATGTTAAAACGAAAACAAAACAGAGTTGAATTTTTTGATCAATAATAAATATAAACTCTGCATGTCAACACGGTTTTGACAGATTAAGCCATAACAAAAAAAATTGTAATCAGCTGTTAGCTGTGGCCTACCTAAGAATTATTGTACCATGGATTTGGCCCAGAAGACTGTGACATTTAATTTTCTGTTTCCCTTTTTTCTATTAGCAAATTTGGCAACCCTAGTTTATGCTGACTTTTTGACAGCTGAGTAATTTTTTTCTGTTATCGCAAAAATTGAACATATCGGTGCCGGTTGATTCCATAATAACCACCCATCGAACAGCAGACTGCCAAAAATAAAAGGAATTCATTGGAATAATTGCAAAAAGAAACAGGCCAGCTTCCGTGCAATATAAATATTTTGTTGAATTTTCTTTTTTCGTGAATCAAACAAAACAAAGCTTCGCCACAAAAAATGCCTTCTTTGGTCGAAAATGAAGATCCTCAACAGAATAAGGAAGTTGCAGAATGGATGCGTTTTGGAATGCGTTTGGGTGTGAGTGCAGCCCTACATCCATTGGAGTATTCCAAAGTATTAATACAGTTGGGCTATGAACCAATTGCTGCGGTTCCAGGACGTTCGATTTTAGGTCGCCCAATAATGGTGCTGCCCAACATTTTTCAATATGGTAAGTGATGAGTAGTTGTTATGAAGTCATCCTGTTATAAGTAACTAACTGTGTGTGTTTTTTCAGCTGGTCATATACGTAAACTTGATGGCTTTTATGGCTGTTACCGTGGTCTAACTCCTAAATTGGTGGGTTCCATATGCAGCATGGTGTTAAGTGAAAAAATTGCTGATCGTTTGGGTCTGAAACCACTTGAGGAGACCAAAGATGATGTCAATTTAAGCGATGAAGAATTGTAAGTTGTATTTGGTCCTATCCAAGGGTCATTTATTGTCTTGAAATGTAATCCTTTTTGTTGGTATCAGTCCTTTTGGTTATGAAAATCGTTTGAGAGGCGTTTATAATCTTTGCTGTAAATTTAGATCAAAGTAGAAAAGAGTAGTCTACACAATTCTATGTTAGTTTACCTTCACAATACAACGACTATGACCGGGGCAAAGGCTATTACGGACTAGCACACTTTGTTGAAAATTATTGGTGACAAATTAAATTCATGACCTGTTGATCTGTACATGATCAATTGTTGATCTGTACGCGTATATCCCGCCCAAACTGTCTAATATTAGCCGACTTTTTGAGGGCAATACATTCTTATACAAGGGAACTTTAATCTCGAGTTGTGGATTTCCGGCCTGGGTAATGGCCAGATTGTTAAAGCACCTGAGCACCAGAGATCGCCAGCAGACCATTATACTTCATCACCGACAATACCACGGCAGCAGGTTCTTTGTACCGGATTGGCCCGAAAAAATCATTTCGGCCAACGGCTTCATGATCGAAATTCCGTCATTCATAGAAAAGATAGCGGACAACCCTTTTAATTTTCAGAGCCAATTTTCCTTATATATGGGGAAAATTTACAACATTAGAAGAGGAACAAATAAGTGGGAGAGGAGGTGGGGCAAAATATGTTATGTGAAGATTCGGTAGGAATCTCCTGGATACAAAACTGAAGTAGTGTCAAAAGTCCAATATGTATTTAAGGTTCTGAACTTTTCGATAGGCAACCTACACGTTCCCGAAGTCAGAAAAATAAACAATGTCCAACAAGGAGACAGAGCTCTGTAGTGTTAAACAGGAATTGGACTTTTCCAAAGTTACAAGTTCCCCCAGCAAAAGCGATAACTCTTAGACAAGGAAGTTACATAGAAGTCTTACCTCTAACATAGTTGTTTACGAATCTGTATGATAGCATGATGTTAGCGATGGCTAGTGACGTTGTTTACACTTGCTAAAGAAAGGTTAAATTTCTATTTAGGATACACATAATTCCTTCCTCGTTCACTCCTTAAAATAATTTTATTTTTTTCTTCTATTCCTATTTAATACTCACTTGTTTCTCAAACAATTTCTCACGCTGATACCTTTTTGATTACTTCATCTTTTCCAGATATTTCCATTTCAAACACAATCTTAAACGTGACATAGTTCTCAGCGTTTCGGGCATCATTGTGTCCCATCCGTTCCATGTTATTTCGGTGCGAATGATGGCCCAATTTATTGGCCGTGAAACTCTGTACAAATCCATTTTTGGTTCTATAGCAGAAATTTATAAAACTGAAGGCATTATGGGCTTCTTTTCGGGTCTTATACCAAAACTATTGTGTGATGTGGCATGTTTGGTATTGACCAGTTCAACGGTATTTTTGATCAACAAATATGCTGTTAAAGATAAGTTGGGTCGTCAATATACAGCTGGCTTTACACAGGTGAGTAATAAGCAATTACCCTTTCTTTAACAAATTCTTACCAACTCTTCTTTGTTCTAATTTCCTCAAACAGTTTGCATTTTCAAGCATTTTGTATCCCCTCAATGTGGTCTCAACATGTATGGCTGTCACCGGTTCCCGTCTTATGGCCGGACAACCACCAATTATGCCACAATATTCTGGTTGGGTGGATTGTTTCAATGACTTGCAGGCCAGAAATGAATTGAAACGCGGCAGTTCCTTGTTTTGGAGGTAAGTTTATAGAGCAAACAAAATTCTATAATTTTGTTAAAAATAAATATTTTTTTGTTTTCAGATCTGCTGGCGGTTTTGTTAAACCCACTTTCCGTGACAATCGCGGTTATGTACCAATGCCCACAATAGCCAAGTTTCAATAAATGATTTGGACCAATTACTAAGAACAAGATTCAAACCCAAGCAACCACCTATAAAAGAACAAATCAATCACCTCTTATTCATCTGCCTTTATTCCAGATTCTAAAAAGCATTGTTTTTTCTCTTACATTATTTTTTTAAGATTTGTAAGAAATGTTGTTCATAATTACGATGCTGATGATGATAAGACCACTTGTTTGTTTCATACCAAAATGTACTGCTGCATTTTTGTTTTTCACAGAGCAATTCCTTAATGTGTTCTATGAAAAATATGATTTTGATAATTTATTACCAGTCTCACCTTATCTACAGATTGCTATGCATGATCGTGGTGACGATGATGGGGCATTTATGGAACTGTCAATGCCATCTATTATCTTTAACAGTTCTTTTTTTCATTACTTTATGGTATAAATATATTTATGTAGGTGGCATTATACAAAAAACTCAAACAATTTTATTTAAAACAAACTCCAAATTTATTTAAATAATTACTAACGTGTTTTTGTCTGTTTTAATTCTTATTTTACTGTTAGTTTTTTCAAATACCACCCACAATCTTGTTGGTAAAAAAAAAAATAATTAAATCAATCAAAAACAATAAAATCTAAGTACACTTTATTTATATTTGTACATATTCAATTTCAAATATATTTGGAAGGGAATATTGGGCGCTTATAAGAGCCTTGAAGGACGTCTCACTATAAGAGACAGGGCACCATCGACCAATATGTTCAAACCTCATTTAAGCCGTCCAGGTGGCAGTGGATTTAGCGGCGGATGTTTTTATATTCCACAGATGGAAGAACTGCACTAAGTACGTTATGTAGACATTTAACCTATCACATATGATGACAAGATCGAAAAATTATCCGTATACCTTACGATCTCTGTACCGTCTGAAGTGTGTGGAATTTCAGAAACGTAGAGGTTAAACCATTCTGAAGATATCACCCCCACCTTGGGAAGCTCCTTGTTTGACTCTACCGGTTCTAGACTTGTTTCTAAATTTCACAAACAGTTGGCGTTCACACATAGTCCCAATTTACATTAGGCGAGTTTACTTGCGGCAATTGTCAGTTTGTAGGTGAACTCGCCCAATGTAAATTGGGACATACAGTTAGTCAACTATATTATTGCAAACGATGAATTTTTAAAAATTTAGATGTTGAATTAGGAATCACTACAAGAAATTCTTTTAATAATGTTAGGCTTTTTGTAAATATCTGTTGATTTACCTGTTAATGACAACATCAAGCCAATAAATCCAGAAATCGGTTGGAAATAACAAAAACAACGGGCAAAAAGGATAGGTACCCGGTTTTTGTGGTGTCAACTAAATAATTGCAAAATGAATTAATGTGCAATAAAATTATGGGGTTTCCCCCGCGATTTTTTGCATTTAAGGATTTTTAAGAGTTTTATGGTATGTGGACATGTAGATCCATAATTTTTGATCATAAATTAATTTTTCTGTGTGTAACATAGATGGTATATTCAGAAAAAGAGAAAGTCAGGTAAACGTGTTTCGGAAAATATTGGTCTATTCCAATTGTAATAATGGTAAATCCGAAAGAGAAATCCCTAAAATTACCTCTCGTAAGCTGAGAAGTGTATAAGACATTATATACCGCACCGAGAAAGAAGCCAGGCTCAAACTGAGGGCGTTACATGGCAGGTCCAAAATAGTAACCTCACGAATTGACTGTAGAATGATTAAAGAAATTAACGAAATAGCCCAAATCAGCACCAGAAAATAGCTTTTTCTAATTAAAAATGATTTTGGAGTGTGTCACATGGAAAATTCAGAAAAGTGCCACATAATAACATGCACTCATCACGAGTGACCAAGTAAAACCATTGCCCTCCCATCACTATATAGAAACTATTCCAACTTGTTATAGAGAACTTTTCACGCCATCTTTAGTATTGGGATTGCGTTATATTTTCTGATGAGACTAAAAGACTCTTATGGTATGGGGTTGTATACCAAGCAGTGACGTTGGTAAAATCCTGATTTTGGAAGAAACAATGACATAGGAGGTTTATTTAGATGTTTTAAGAAAAGATTTAACCAAAAGCGTCAAGAAATTTTGGCCTGTTGACCCTGAAAATTCAAACAAATTGCAATATAATTACTACCAAGACAACGACCCTAAGCATAAATCGAATGTATGTAAGACTTGGTTGCTATACAACTGTACCAAAGTCATATACACCCCGTTCGAGTGTCTACATATTAACCCCATCGAAAATTCATAGGTACACCTGAAGGAAAAAGTCGGGAATAGGTCGCCCAGTAACCTGGGGGACTAAATAAAATGCAATAAAGAAGAATGGCTAAAAAATACCATTGGAATATGACATTCCGAAACTTCTTTATTAAATTCAGATACGTTTACAAGCTGTTTTTGATGCCAAATGTGGGCATACGAAATATTAGAACAAACTTTTCGAAAAATGCCGTGAAAGACTGAAAAGTTGTGAATTTTGCAATTCTTAAGTTGACAGTGCAAATAATGAGTGGTACTCATTTTTGTTAATTTTAAGAAAATGTTTAGTGAAATTTAGGTACTTTTTGGTTTTATTATATTAATAAACATGTGTAAGAATTGCATTGTTAACAAAAATATTAATAATGATATTTATTTATTCCAATAAAATGATGTTTTATCAAAAATTTTGTAATAATTTTGGTTTTGCAATAATTAAGTTGACTAACTGTATATTTGTTTACACTATGCAACACTAAAAATGCAAACAACTTCTAGTATGGATTTTTTGAAAGTACATATTTAGACTACAAAAACCCTAGTTGGGTTTTGTCCTGTCAGATCCAGTTCGGATTTTATGGCCTCATCTAAACCGGGCTAAATCTTCACTTTTTTGCATTTATCAAGCCTTTATCTCAGAAACGAATAGGAATTTGGCCTTGCTGTCTTTAGCAATATTGTAGCCCTAAACTAGTAGAACCTATCTTTTGAAGAAACCACATAAGAAAAACTCCATCTAGGGCATCAAAATCTATAAAATATAGAAAATTTTTCATTATTTTGAAATTCTGGTCTGTATCGGCTAAACTATTGGGAGTTGAACCAAGTAACCTTTTGCAAAAACCTTCCAAATAAAGTTCTCAACAATTCTTTAGAACATTCTGAAACTCTAAAATGCTTACTTCATGTTGTTTCAGCGGTATTTTGCATCATATCTTTTACAACACATATTTCAAACACAGTTCACACCAATAGTTTATTCTCGCATTTTGGATTGATATTTTTATTAAATCGTCGTTGAAAAATCTACTGAAAACAACGGCATAGAGGCATTTTACAACAATGACATGTTCTGAAGAGTTGTGTATTACATTCCAGGGAATATTTTTCCGAAAGAAAATATTCAGAAAAAATTAACGGTTTTAGAGATACGGAGCGAAATGTATAAAAATTGTGGACTTTTTGCATATATTTTGAAATTTGAGGCAATAAATGTAGTTTTTCGAGTTCATTATTTCTCTAAATATTTTATTCTTGTCCTTATCTACAAATTTGCCTCAGAAGTCAGAAGAAGATTCGCATTGGTTTCAGAGATATAGCCCCGAATTTCTTTAAAAACTCAATATTTAGCCATGGGGCCATAAAATCTGAGCTGGATCTGACACAGCAAAACCCAACTAGGGTTTCTTGTCATTTGGGTCTGTGCTTTAAAAAAACTTCAGTTCGAAGTGTTTGCACTAGATAACTTTAAAAATGTTGCACAGTGTTATCCAAAGTTTCAGACACGGCTGGAGAGAAGTCTTCTCTATATCCTGGAAAAGCTTGGCATGGTTGACGGTATCAAAACCTTTCTATATGTCAAGATCACCATAGCTCCGATTCAGTCCTCGACTGATATGAGTGGATATGGCGGGAAGCACTGTTTCCGGAATTCATCCTGATGTTGAGCAACTGGGAACTGCTTTTAACCATGGGGAGGAGTAGTGCCTCTAGAATCTTTGCAACCGACAACAAGAGGGAAATAGGCCCGTACGATTCACCTCTGCTAGCATCCTTGCCATGCTTCAGTAGCGGTACCACCCTGCCAACTTTCCAGGTTGGGTGGCTAACGAACGATAGGTTGAGGACTAGACTGGTTTTAACTCAAAGGGAAAAATCGATGACGGATTTTTTAGGCGGAACCCACCTAGTGTTTATTTTTTTTTTAGATTTTAAGATTGCAAAAGTTTAAGCACGAACGAAATATGTTAACACGTGCCATTGGGGCCTCAGAGTTTCCATAGTAATTTGTATGAGGCCAAAGGTGAATTTTCACGAAATTGCTCTAAAGGCCAATCGATGAGAAACTTTTACGAGTTCATTTCTTCACTAAACAGTTTAGGGTGGTGCCACATAAAAAATCAGACTTCGATTTTTTTAAAACCAGTCTATTTAGGACACTTGTTAAATACTCCACTTCGAGTTCATCCAGTTGTTTAAGCACTACCGCTGATATTCCAACGCTTTGGATGATTTCGCGTTTCGGATGACATCTGCAACATCGTTTTTTGTAAATTATGATTATACTTCATCGGCTGAGAGTGTTCTTACAACCCACACACATCTCGGCGATTAGACAAGACGGACGGACAATAAAAATATGCGAAGTAAGGCCTGTGCCAACGTTAGCAGAAGTTGCGAGGTGTCCAAATCAAAGAGGATTGTGACTTTTTTCTAACGCTCACGCTCAGCAATGTTGTGCTGAGATGCAAGTGCACCCGAGCAGCTAAGGGTCAGTAATTATTCCAACCTAAGTCCGCGCGTAACACTAGCACACCCCTCTTCTACCTATCACTATCGTGGTGTTCTATAAACCGCGGGCTAAAATATCACGCACACCTTTTTCGATCTGTTATTGTCACGCCGTTTTATCATCCTTCTTTCCCGGATTCGAGAGTAATTGAACCGTTGTCCATAATTTTCTCAATCCTGTACCAGTGTTGCATTGCTTCAGGTGGTCTAGCCAATTTTTCCGTTTATGTTCGCCAACTAGCCTGTTGACTTCAAGAGTCAGTTCTTTAACTCATGGGTCTTTTGAGATTTTACGAAATTTGGTCTGATTTCGGGTAATCGACCAGCAAGTATATAGCGAGCGGCTGCAGCAGTGATGACGTCCCGGAAAGTTCTCTCAAAGTTTAGGATGCGGTTGGTCTGTTAACTGAAATCATGATCGGAAGATGGTATGAACCAAATGAAATGACACGTTGCTAGGACACTTCATTTATCAGACCGGGTGCCACAATAGTGTTGTCTGGCGAGCTGAGGCAATCTCCTCTTATCCTTGTTCGTGTTGTTGTTGTAACAGAGTTTGTTATTATGTTTGTAAGTTCGTTCTTCTGTTCACTCTGGCTCTGGGTCTATCTCCACTTCCAGGAAAGTGGCTGTTTCGATGGGATGTAACCACAGATCCACTGGAGTTAGAAGAGTAGGTTTGGCTGGGCAGGTGAAAAGGTGTATTGTGTCGTGCGGGCCCATGCCACATACTGGGCAGATGTCTTGCACGGACCGGTCGATTTCCGCCCAATAAGAATTCAGGCGACTGCAATATCCCGAGCGTAGTTGAGTCAAAACTACTCTAGTTTGTCGTGGCAGCTGACGCTCCTCAGCTGCAATAGATGGGGGATGTATTTCGAGAACTTTATTCACACTATAATTGCTTAAGGCTTTGGCAACTGCATCCGTGTGAATACTATTTAAACCTGCTTGATATGCTTGTTGATCAAGGGTTCTCTCCTGTATCGTTGGACCTCTCCCTCTAGAGCATGGATATCTTTCCTGATCTGCCTGAATGTGTCGGGCCTACCCACAAGATGGTGATTGGGATGGCTCACACGGTAACATCCAAGCAGGTACTGCAACGAAAGCATCTCATTGTGTTGCTTTACTGGAAGAATCTTTGCCTTCTCATGTGGATGGTCCACTGAAGATTTGAGGAGGCACCCTGTTGCTGTTCTCAGAGCGGCATTCTGGCAAGTTTGAATCTCGGGGACCAGACTGGAGCCGCATAGCTTACCACAGACCGACCTATGCGTTATACGTGGCCAACAAGGTTTCTTTATCTGCACCCCAAGTGCTGCCGGCCAGGGACTTGAGGACCTTGTTCCTACTTTTCAACTTGTCGCAGATAGCTGTGGGGTGTACGCACGACGTGAATGTAGTGTCGAATGTGATCCCTAAAATTTTAGGGCAGTTTATGGTCGGAATTCTGCTACCGTCGAACACGACATTCAACTCACGTCCAAACTGCGCTGTCCATGTGGTGAACAGAGTGGCTGTAGACTTTGTGGCGGAAATCTGCATATTTCTCGAATGGAAAAAGGTGGTAAGATCGGTTAAATAGTTGTTCAGTCTCTCACAGATGTCATCAGGATAGGTACCCAACGCCAGGATCGTGCAATCATCCGCATACGTCACGATCTCAATGCCGTCTGGAGGGGGTGGAATACAGGAGAGGTAGAGGTTAAACCGTTCCGGAGATATCACCCCACCTTGGGGAACTCCCTGTTTCACTCTACGGGATTTGGACTTCTTATTCCTGAATTCCACGTACGACTGGCGTCCACACATATAGTTGACTATCCAACGTTTCAATCTTGGCCGGAGGGTTGTCTGCTCAATGTCCTCAAACAGCGTGGAGTGCCTGACTGTATCAAAGGCTTTTGATAAGTCAAGCGCCACCATCACTGTTCTATCGTACGGCCGTCTCTGGTTGAGTCCTTTACAGATATATGCGGTAATGGCGCGCAGCGCTGTTGTCGTGCTGTGCTGCTTACGGAATCCATGCTGATGATCGGCAACTAGATAGCTATTTCTGATACTGGGGAGGAGCAAGGCCTTAAGTGTCTTTGCTACGGGCGACAAAAGCGAATTCGGTCTGTACGATTTACTTTTGCTGGCATCCTTGCCTGGCTTCCGTAGTGGGACCACCCTGCCCATTTTCCAGACTTCGGGAACAACGAGGGTGGCTAGCGACAAGTTGAAGACTTTGGTGAGATACTCGACTCCCGGCTCATCCAGCTGCTTCAACATTACCATGGAGATTCCATCAGGACCCAACGCTTTGGATGATTTAGCGTTCCTGATGGCATTGGCAACATCATCCATTGTAAATTGTGGTGGTTCTTCTCTTCGCCCTGTCACTCTCGGCATGCTCGACAAACTGTCGATTGAAATTACTTGCGCACCTCTTCGGGTCAGTCAACGTAACGTCGCCAAACGTGACTGAGGTCCTATCTTCCCTTCTTCCAGGGTTCGAGAGTGACTTAACCGTTGCCTACAATTCACCTATACCGGCTCCAATGTTGCAGCTCTTCAGATGATTTAACCATTTGTTCCGCTTATGCTCGCCGAATAGCCTGTTAACTTCCAGTGTCAGCTCCCTGACTCTAGGGTCATTGGGGTTGATACGACGAAGCTCATCACGCTAATTTAGTCTTACTTCAGGTATTCGACCAGCAGGGATATGGCGAGCGGCTGCAGCAGTGATGATGTCCCGGAACGTCCTTTCCGCTACCCGAACATCAGAAGGATTGGGCAATTCTCTGAAGCGGTGATTGGTGAACTCTCTGAAACTCGGCAAATCAGCTTTTTATGATTGACGAACGTGCGGCGTTCAGAGGTGATGAAGTCGGGTGGTCTGCTAATGGAGACAATTATGGGGAGATGGTCTCATCCAAGGGAAATGACGGGTTGCCAGGTAACGTCATTTGTCAGACCAGGTGACACGATGGTTATGTCAGGCGAACTGTGACACTCTCCTCTAATTCTGGTAGGGGCGTCTTCATTTACAAAATGTCGAGCTATCAATTTGCTCGGCCAGCGCTGTACCCCACTGGGCATTGACTAGGAGCGAATGCCAAACCTCATGATGAGCATTGAAGTTCCCCAGCACCAAAGAGTTATTGGCCTCCATATAAAGCAAGGCACAGCTATTCATCGGCAGCTCTACCTCGGCAGTCCCACACTTTACTGCTACCCCCATACATTCCATGTATTGGTCACTGGAGGCAAGCTCAAGCGAGATAGGTCTATACTGGACAAACTGGTGTATAAGAAAGGCAAGTTCTACTCCTCCGATACTTGTACGATCCTTCCGCAAAACATTGTAAACGTCGCACCGCTGCAAGCTACAATTGTTGTTGTTGTTGTTGTAGCAGCATAAAAACCTACATAGAACCGTAGGTTTGATGCAATACAATTGTTGGTGAGCTTTGTTTCCTGTGATGTTCTTTCGACTCATAAAGTTTACTATTTTTCTGATTTTGTTACGATGATCGTTGCAGTTGAATTGATCGTTGCATTTCCGGGGCGCTGAACAACAACTTGAGGTGTTAGATGCTGCGTTTGATGTTGTCGGGGAGACTGCGGGGATGTCTCGAGTTCCGACGAGGTTGATTATTCGGACGGCGAAGTCGGAGACATCCTGGGAGATACTCTGGCGCAGAAAGCAGCAACACAACTCCTATCTCAGTAGTCCAGACGTGACTAAGATCATCGGAATTTGGCGTTTTAATTTTACCGATTTTTGTCATTATACCGTTATAACGTCAAAAAAGTTACAGAATCCCACTACAGATTCTCCGAAGTGTACCCATTCTCTAAATCCATTACATCTCAACGAAGTTGACATATGGTAGATGCGGAACTGGCAAACGGAACAGATCCATGGCCTGGGTTTCTTCTCTATCCCTGTACGGACTAAGAGAGATCGGAGAAGGCATTCCGGGAATTCAGTAACTCATTTTTGTTTAGTTATCGACAAAAAATAGGCAAAATTAAAATGATGAATGAAAAGTATAAACGAAAGTTGACATTGCTATTGGTAGGACTTAGCGAAAACGTTATTTTGTTCGCTAACTAACCGAAAAATATCGTAAATTGCGGAAATTTTATTTTTACCAATTTTTGTCGGTAGCTCAAAAACTGAGTTAGTGGATCGCACTACTCATCGAAAACTGATGATCCGCGTCAATCCATTTCAAAGAACCGGATGTCATATCGTTGTTGTGTAGGGTATTTCCTTAAAAACGCAATTTTAAAACCAAATGTACATTCATAATTTTTCCTCTCTTAACAAAGAGAAGAAGAAAAGAGAAACAATTTCTTTCCTAATTTTCCAAAAATTGAAATGAAATCAAAACAATTTTCCGGTAAAACTTTCTCACAGTGGGGAGATACTTCCACAAACAAGTTTTTTCATTTCGTCTGAGAAAAATCCCTCAGTTCTCGTGGATCTGTGGCAGAGATCAGTTGTGTGGCCGTTACGCGTTCGGAAAAAGAAAGTTCACTTCACGCGATCATCAAAGAACATTGAACCCTTTTTTTTCTATTTCCACACAAGTGTTCGCGTCGCCATTTCGTTGCGACGAAACGAAGTCAGAATGTGGTGGTCCATGGTGTTTATTGTATAGAACAGGAGGAAAAAGTGGAAAACGCTAAATAAGAAAAAAAAAATAAAATAACGCCGCCAGACATAAGCAAAAAAATCGACGAAAATGTAATTATTCGTTTAAATTTAGAAATAAATAAAAGCAATATCTTTTCAAAATTGTTATTTTGATTGGACATAATGAATGGAATTTAAGAAGTATCGTTTTTTGCATTCCCGTACGTCAAATTATAACAATTTTATTGGTGTTTTTTTTTTTTTTTTTTTTTTAATATATTTTATTATGAAATACTGCTTGAGGAAAGCCAATAGCTAATCTGTATTGTTGGAATAAATATTAAACGAATGTTCTTGTGTTTGGAAAAATAAATCATTAAACAAATCCCAATCAGTCCAAATAAAAAATGATAATTTTTCTTCAATGAGTGGAATGAAAAAGAAATAAAATTTAGTTCAATGTTTTAATTTTTTTTTCAGTTTTTAGTTTTGTGTTTCTGTGTCTGTACATTCAGTGCCTTGTAGATGAGTGCGTGTATATGCATGTGAATTGTCTGCTGATGTTGCGTTTATTTCCAAAAATAATCCGTGCACAGTGTTTTAAAAAGTAAAAGATTTTATTCAAAATTATTATCGTTGAGTTTTTCAAGTGTTTTAAAGGAAAAGGTATGTCAAAGTGAACAAAAATAAATGAAAAGAAACTGTGTTTTGGAGCAACTTATAACAGATGCTCAAACGAATCGAACCGTTTGCACATAACCGGATTTAATAAATCCACTGGAATTCGAATGTCAATTCCATTGTGTATATGTCAAATAAATCCTCATAAAGATGGTTATACCCCGGTTACACTTAACCGGATTAACCCAGTGGGTTTGGGTTTATAATGTCAATTCCATAGCGCAAACATCAAATAATTCCTCATGAAGTGGGTTAACCCGGCAAAAAACTCTAATGTAACAGTACTATTACCTCGACGTTTAAGTGAAATTTTCTGTAATTTCTGGTAGATGAATAAAAGACAAAGAGCTGCCAAGTTTCAATTTTTCTTTATTCTTCTACCAGAAATGACACAAAACTTTACTCAAACGTTGGATGTATTTTCAGTTTAATACAAACGGCATTTGAAATTGTAAAAGCTTTCAACTTGTATTGAACACTTAAGCCGCATTTACATCAAACAACAAATTTATCCATTTCACAACACTGTGATTCCTTAATTTCATATCTTCAATAAATGTATTTTGTATTGGGGGAATATTTTCACCTAAAACTAGCACACGCTGCCGGCAATGGGCGACTGTTGAGTTGTTCCTCAAAATGTTTGTTTGTTTTGTTGTTTCCGAAGTAAACAAAATTGAAAATTAAAAAAATTACATGACGAATACATTTCCCCAATATTGAGAAATTGAAATTTATATAGTAGTTTCATAAAAAAAAGAAACTTGCACAATTTTCATTCATTTCGCTAAAAAAATCCAAAATTACACTGGCACGAGTTGCTTCTTGTAGTTCAGGTATCAATCACCGCTGTTTGTTCCTGTTTTCACATAATATTCGCCAAAATATTTATGCGTTAATTTATCAACACTATGAGTTGTTTTAGGAAAGCACATCAGCATGAAAATTCTTATTATTGATGGATTTGAGTCTAATCAGTCAAATAAATATTGAAAAAAAGAAATTATTTTGGTGTATAAACACGGATACATAGAGAGCGAGTTCCTTTGTTTATTTATAAGAAGTGCGATATAAACAATGTGAAAATAGTAATATTTTAATAATAAAAATTAGCTACACAAGTTTGTATATATATGTATGTATATCCACCAAATATTTGAAATACATAACAAAATAAAAACAAAAAAGAAATAAAAAAACTCTTTTTTATTCTTGCAATTACAACCTGTTTTCAAGTTTAACTTTATAAATTGGAAACGTTTTAGGGCCATTATTACATGTGTTCTTTTACTATCTGATGGATTTGAAAATTCAAAATAAACTAATTTGGAGGCATTAAAAATATAATTTTCACATCCCAGCAAAATGTTCGATGCCAAAGATGCTATTCAAGAATGGGTGCAAGTGAAATGGAATGTCATTTTTTCAGCATCTTCACTCATTCTTTTTACAAGAGCGTGGCCCCCAAAAGATGCAATTCATTTTCAGATCCTAAGCATGTCATCTTTACTAACTCGATGGAATGGCATCTTCAACAATTCTTTGGCATGACATCTATACCAATCCTTCGGCATGCCATCTTAACCAATTCCCAAGAATAGCATTTTCACTAATCTTTGGCATGTCATTTTCACCAACCCTTTGGCATGTAATTTTCACGTCTTGTTCGGAAAATGGAAAATGCTGTATTGAAAAATGATTTGTATTTTTTATTTTATTAATTCAAAGAAATTAATGAAATAATTATAATTTATTTATCATCATAAAGTTTACATCTATAATTACAGTTTGTTCTCGTTGTTGTAACAGTAGTTAATATGTTTGCATTCTCATTTTTCTGCTTAATCTGAATCTGGGTCTTTCAGTCGTAAGAATGTGGCTATTTCGCTATTTATATGGTTTGTAACCACAAAGCTGCAAACTTAAGTTTCTTAGCAGGATAGCTCGACAGATGTTTTCCACGGTGTCATCAGTACTTGCCCTGCAGGAATTTTGACGGCTGCACGATCCCGAGCGTATTGACCCAAAACTACTCTGGTTTGTCCTGACAGCTGGCGCTTCTCAGCTGCGATAGATGGTGGATGTTCTCCAAGGACCGCATTCACACGATAACTGTTTACTGCATCTGCGACTGCATTCGCGTGATTGCTACTTAAACCTGGTTGAAAGGCTTGTTGATCTAGAGGTTCACTCTTGTAACGTTAGACTTCTCCTTCTAGATTATGAAGACCCCCTGGCTGTCTGGGTCTGTGGTCAGAATTCTGCTATCATCGACATTCAACTCTATTGCTCCCAACTCGACCGCCCAGGTAGTGAACAGAGTGGCCGTAGATTTATTAGCTGGTATTTGCATATTCCTCGCGTAGAAAAAATGGTAGGATCAGACAAAAAGGAGTTCAGTCTTTCACAAATGTCGGCAGGGAAGGCACCTGACGCCAAGATAGTACAATCATTCGCATACGTTGCGATCTCAATGCGGTCTGCAGCGTTTGGAATACAGAAGAGGTTTTCTTCACTCTACGGGTCTTGGACTTCTTGATCCTAAATTCTACGTACTACTGTCATCCACATTTAAAATTTATTATCCAACGTTTCAAACTTGGACGGTACGTAGTCTGTTCGATGACATCAAACAACGAGGGTGCTTGCTTACGGATTCTATGCTATTGATCGGCAACTGGAAAGTTATTTCTGATGCTGGAAGAACTAAAGCCTTGCTACGGGTGACAAAAGCGAAATCGGTTTGTAAGGTTCACCTTTGCTGGCATCCTTTTCGGGCTTCAGTAGCTGGCCTATTTTCCAGACTTCGGGAACGATGTGTTTGGCAAGCGACAGGTTGTAAATTTAAGTGAGAAACTTGACTTCCGGCCGTCCCAGCTGTTGCAGTCTAAACACCGCCGCTGCACGCAACAGAGTTTACTTCCTCCGTAACAGGTTTTGATTCATCTTACAAAAGGATTTTACTTCCCATCAGTGCAGTGCAGATTTCGACATTGGCTCCAACTGCAGATTACTATTTCGTGAATTTTATTTTACAACGTTTTGGAAATGTTTGTTGTTTTGTAGGGATCTACAAATCGACTTGTTGAGCAGGGTTCCCTAGAGCAGGCAAGGAAACTTTTATAATTGGTCTGTTCCTTTACTTTTAAAAATGGTAATTGTTGCAAAAATGGTAAAAGTGGTGAACTGCTCTCATATAAATTGTATGCTTTTAAAAGTAAGGAAACACTTTGCGGGTAAAAACTGGTAACCTGAGGCACGTAAAGGAACACGACTAATACCAAAGAGTGCAGTTCGACTCTACTTTTAGACCAATGATTGGGACTTCCTAGCATAATAAATCTTACATTGCTTTAAACATATTTACGAGTAGATAAATAAAGGAATATATACTCGTACATGTGTAAAAATAAAAACACAAAATTCATCTCTATTGGATCGATGGAATGGGTTCAAATGCTAAGGAAAAGATCGGATCTATCACGACTTCCTTTGAAAATGCTGATGAAACGATCGGATCTTTCACGACTTCCTTCGAATGG
This sequence comes from Musca autumnalis, assembly GCF_047663935.1. Classification (NCBI taxonomy): domain Eukaryota; kingdom Metazoa; phylum Arthropoda; class Insecta; order Diptera; family Muscidae; genus Musca; species Musca autumnalis. Next base: position 44,086,429 of record NW_027411977.1, on the reverse strand, counting down.
GTTCAAATGCTTATGAAAAGATCGGATCTTTCACGACTTCATTTGAACCAATGCAAAAGATCCAGTGAAATCATGGCATCTCATGGAACCACTTCCATAAAATTTTGCTGGGATTGAATGTTAATGACTTGAAGCTCCTCCTTGAAATTCAGTCAAGTTAACCGAAACGCTATAAATCTGTTCGGTAAATCCAAACTATAACAAAAGAAGACTTATAATAATGGGGGTTAGTAGAGAACACGCACAAAATATAGGTATCAAAGAATGATTTAAAGAAAACAATAGTCAACAACCCTATTACATATGTACATTGAAACTAAACAGTGACTGTTTACTCAATTTTCGTAACAATTGTCACCAAATATTGCATGTTGTTGTTTCTTACTGGAAACTTTCAACATTTCCACAGCTTCAGTTTATTAATTTTTTTGTTAATATCGTAATATTTCATCTTAAAAGATAATTTAGACGATTGTGCTTGGAATTCGCATGTTCTATCGAAATGGGACTAAAGAAAATGTTGCAGCAGTTAAAATTGACCTTTATGATATTTTCGTAGGTTTTACCACCTTTTAGATATAGAAGCTCAAATTTGGGCAATGCACTGACTGTATCACTTATATGTATCTCAAAAATAGTACAACCTAGGAAAAAATACAAAAGCCAATCTTGTAGAAAAATTTCACAGCTATACGATTTTCTCTAGTTCCATTTCGATAAGACATGCCTGTTCACGCCGGATTTCCCCAACTGGCAACCCTATTTCCATTGTTCTATGTTCCGAAATATTTGCATTCGGCATCCCTAATTCTGCTCAGAATTGTGTTTTGTATGCTCACATTCTCTCTCTCTCTCTGAATTGTCATACTTAGCTTTTCCTTAATACTTTTCTTGTAAATAAAACACTTGTTAACTGAGCATCAACCAGTACAGTTGTCCTTGGTAAGAAGTCGTCCTGTTTCAATGAATTTAATAAAGAAGAAACATTACTGTTCTTATTCTAAACTTCTAAAACATTGCATTTTCTTTTCCTTTTTTCCATTTCTACATTTCTTGGTGAATGAATCTTGAGGAAAATATTTCCATTACTGAAACATTTTCGAGGCTCACGGCAAGAATCCAACCGCCCTTCTTTCAAGCAAAATCTTGAACAGATAACAAAAAACCTAAAAATGTGATGTGTATCTCAAAAATGGTAAAACCTAGAAACAAATCATGAAGGTCTATCCTCTGGAGAATTTTAGCAGCTATAAAATCACAGTCACATTTCGATAGGACTTGCGGTTTCCAAGCAAAATCGTCTAAACTATGTGAATTTAAAATCTGAACCTTGACCGCAATTTATTTAAAAAGCCCTTCGACAATTTTTTTTATTTACCAGATCAAATAACCACAATCACCGCAATTATTCTTGCCTCGTTCCGTCGATTTTGGCTAATCAGGAACTTTTTACGTTTGATGTTGTTGTTGTATATGTATGCTCGTTTGAGTATTATTTCAGTTATCAGGCTCTGGTTCTTCTGTATCCAAACTCAAGAATTCTGCAACCTGGACTGGTTGCCTCCATAGAGAATCAGGAGACAGGTTGTTGTTGTTGTAACAGTGTTTTATTATTATGTTTGTATGTTCGTTCTCCTGTTCAATCTGGCTCTGGGTCTATCTCCAGTTCCAGGAAAGTGGCTACTTCGATGGGATGTAACCACAGATCCACTGGAGTTAGATGAGTAGGTTTGGCGGGGCAGTCTAATAGGTGCTTAGTATCGTGACGCTCTTCAGCTGTGATAGATGGGGATGTGCTCCGATGACTGCATTCACACAATAATTGCTTACGGCCTTGGCAACTGTGCCAGTGTGAATGCTGTTCAAACCCGCCTAATATGCCTGTTGATCTAGAGGTTTTCTCCTATATTGCTGGACCTCCGTCTCTAGAGCATGAATAACCTTCCTGATATGTCTGGGTGTATCGGTGGCCAGCAGAAGGTGATTGGGATGACACGGTAACACCCGAGCAAGTACTGCAACGATGGCATCTCATGATGTTGCCGTACTGGAAGAATCTTTGCCTCCTCATGTAGATGGTTCACTGTAGATTTGAGGAGGCACCCTGTTGCTGTTCTTAGGGCGGCGTTCTGACAAATTTGAATCTTATCCCACTGCGTGTCACATAAATTCGGGGACCAAACTGGCGCCACATAGCTTACCGACCTATCGCTTTATACGTGGTCAACAAGGTTTATTTATCTGCACCCCCAATGCTGCCGACTAGGGACTTGAGGACCTTGTTCCTCCATTTCAGTTTATCGGAGATAGCTGTGGTATGCGAGGTCGACGTGAAAGTGGTGTCGAATGTCACCCCTAGAATTTTGGGGCAGTTTGTGGTCGGAATTCTGCTACCATCGACCCTGATATTCAACTCTCTTCTATACTGCGCCGTCCATGTGGTGAACAGAGTGGCCGTCGATTTAGTGGCGGATATCTACATATTCCTCGCGTGGAAAAAGGTGGTAAGATCGGTTAAATTGGAGTTCAGTCTCTCACAGATGTTATCAGGGTAGGTACCTGACGCCAGAATCGTACAATCATCTGCATATGTTACGATCTCAGTGCCGCCTGTTTCACTCTACGGGGCTTGGATTTCTTGTTTCTGAATTCCACATACGACTGGCGACCACACATATCGTTGATTATCCAACGTTTCAGACTTGGCCGGAGGTTTGTCTGCTCGATGTCCTCGAATAACGTGGAGTGCCTGACAATATCAAAGGCTTTTGATATTGTTCTGGTTGAGTCCTCGATAAATATGTGTGGAGATGGCAGCGCTGCTGTCGTGCTGTGCTGCTTACGGATCGGCAACTTGATAGCTATTTCTAATGCTGGGGAGGACTAAGGCCTCAAGGGTCTTCGCTACAGGTGACAAAAGCATAATCGGCCTGTACGATTCACCTTTGCTGGCATCCTTGGTTTCAGTAGCGGGACCACCCTGCCCATTTTCCAGACTTCGCGAACAATATGCGTGGTTGGCGACAGGTTGAGAACTTTAGTGCGATAATCCACTCCCGGCTACACCCAATATTTTGGGGTAGTTAGTGATCGGAATCAGAACAACATCGACCAATATGTGGAATTAATTTTGTGTTCTTGGTTTGGTTGGTTAACGTGGTGGCTTTAACCTTCAAAGCTATGTTTAATTTACCGCTTTGAAAACCACTCCACTCGGAAAATGATTGCGTTGTAATCTGTTGGCAATTATTTCCCGCCTGATGAATTGAGAATCCTCTCCCAGATCTAGTTCGGTTGCCTCAGAGAGATCGTGTAGCATCGGTCGTCCTAAATGTTTTCATTCTTCGTTGCATTTGTGCAGGGTACGAACAGAGGAGGTGTTCAACCGTTTCATCCTGTGCTTTGTTTCCTCAGCTGGGGCAGTAGTCGTTGTGTGGAATATGTAGGCGCTTTGCCTGGTTACCAATAACCCAGTGACCTTAGCACCGCAATTAGTTTTGCCAGCCATCAGGAGCTATGTATGTATGTTTGATGTTGTTATGTGGCCATGTAAATTTTGACATCAAACATGTTTCAATCATGTCCGATCTGATCTCTGGTTGTGATAGATAGTATTCGAAGATATTCTCTTTACCAACTTCCATTGGTGTTGCCACAGAGGCATTTGGGAGTTCGATAGAGACGGATCCTGCTCTAGTTCGTTCGTCTGTTTTTTTTTTTTGTGGCCTAGAATCTAAGTAAGAACTCCTCGGGTCAGACGCCTAGATTTGATTCATCAGATCAGATTGATCTGCACGACCCTAAGCATCATTTTTTTGGGGCGCTGATGTTTGCGGCCCCTCTAGCTCGTGAACTTTATGTATGTTCTCTTCTCCATTCAGCCCATGGATTTTAACTTTGGCCTCACTTATTTCAAAGAACAGTTTGTTTCCCAGTCTCTCCAGTGTCTTCACTCCAACCTCAGTTATCGAGAGAACTAGATTCATGCTGGTGACAGAGTGACGATTACGGATCACATCTTTGTTCATACTCGGCAGACCTTTCAGCAACAATGGGCCTTTTCATATGGTTCGGATAAGTCTTAGGATGATGTGCACGCAGATTCATATTGGCCCAATGATATGGGACCTACTTTTTATCGCTGAGTGCGAACGGGGGTCTTACGACACCCCATGTAGAGAAGTTTTTAATGACTGAAATACTAAGGAAATGGAAGCCAACATTGCACTGAGGGGATTTGCCTCGACCGGCAATTCTGATGTTTTGGTCAGGAATCGAACAGCAGACCTTCTGAGGGCAGGCGGACGTGCTTACCACTGTACCACGGTAGCTTCTATATTCCCAAAAAGCTGCATTTTGGTGGAGAGCCAGGGTTTGTCATTACAGACAATGTCTCTATAGATCAAACATGTGCAAAAAACAGTTTATTTGGGGTCAAGGGTCATTTTTTGCATTCTTATTTTTTTCTCACAAACCGTAAGTCCTTTCCAAAAGTGAGTAAGGTAAAGTAAGTTTGTTTTTCGACAACAAATAACTTCCGAATTTGATATCGGGTTGTATGTATGTAAATTGAAGAAAAACTTTGTAACCAACGTCGTCATCTCGTTGTCTGGCCGTCAAAACACAACTACCCCACATTATTAAATTCTTGAATTTGAATACTAAATGATAACTTCCCATTTCATGTAGCTATGCATGTATTTATTATGTATGTATTATGTACATACGTATATCATTACGTACTGTCTGCAATTAATAATTTCATTAAAGAAAAAAATAATTAATTGATTTTTAATGAAATAAGCATTAGAAAAAGCACAGCCAATATCTGTGTTTCTGATCGATTTGAATTTTTCATTTTAGTAAAATCAATATTTCTTTTCTTTTCAGCACCGACTGGACCCAACAAACATCAATTGCCAAACGTAAAATTTCGCAAAGTAGAACATCTATTCATCAATCGCAACGCCGGCTATAAATCTCTATCGATCAATTCCACATCTCTACACACATCTGCAAATTTTTTGATATTCCACAAAGTGATTTGAACTAACCGGACATAATGTCGAGCCGTCGTGGTCATTCAATGCCACCGCACATGCTTGAGCCTTCCAAACCGGAACGTGGACGATGTGTCAGTGCCATCTGTTTTTCGTGGAAAGTCATCACTTGTATTGTGTCGCACGTGACATTGATTTTGATGGTGGTCTGCTATTGTGTTGGTGGTGCCTATTTGTTTCAACACTTGGAAGGAAAACACGAAGCTGATGTAAGGTGTTGTTTTTGTTATTGTCTGTTATTATACATGTTTTTATGCTTTGATTTCTTTTCATCAATTTGTTAGGCGTTTTGTGGTTTTATTGTCGGTGTCGGTGAATCACATCTGGCCAATATGATTTGTGTGTGATTTTTTGCTTTTGTTGTTTTTTTCTATTTTGATATCAAAAAAATAGCCAATGAAACACCGAAACGGACGTTCATATATTTTGGCGCCAATTTATTAGAAGTTTTTATAGTTTTTACTATAAGCTTTTATTTGTCATGCGACAAATCATATAGCTTAGAATCAAAATTTCTTTATTATTTTTTGGAATTATTGTATAAGTAAAAATATTAGTTTCGACATTTGAAATTATTAATATTAATTATGAAGCGACTGGTTTTATTATTTAATATTTTGGAATTATTTATTAATTATTGTTAGGTCAAACATAAAGTAGAGAATAAAATATGGCATTCAACAAGTAAGTTTAAATTTTCAATTTAAAACAGGAAATTAATCGTATTTAATCCACATAACAAAGGCGTATGATTAATTTTAACAATTCTTAATAAATCAATCATACGCACGTTCGTAAGGGAGATACAAGATCGACAAAACAATGACGGCAAATTAGGTGGATAAGACAATTCATTGTTTTCTAAAAATATTGAATGTTCATGAATGCATTATATTTTATATTTTTATACCCTCAGCCTTTAGGCTAAGGAGGGTATATACACTTTGATACGATGAAAATGTGCCTCATCGAAATAATGGTTTTAGACCCCAAGTATGTTTGGACGAAATGTGTTTCAGACAATTTGGAGTCGATCTAGCCATGTCCGTCCGTCTGTCTGTCTGTCCCGCTGGCTGGAGCGCACGATAACTCTCGAACGGATGAACCGATTCGGTTCAAATGTTGGCTTTCGTAATATTTTGCCCAAACTTAGTTTAAGTTCGAAGATGAGCTACATCGGTCCACTCCCTTCGATATCTCCCCCACAAAAGTTCGAAAATGTTCGGAAAGTTTGTGCGCACGATAACTCTTGAAGGGAGTGCCCGATTTGGTCCATACTTTGTATAGTGTAAACTTTCTACCAGAGTAATATGAGGTTCCAATATGGTCTCAATAGGCCCACTCCTTCGGGTACCTCCCACACAAAATTTCGGAAAAATTCAGTTTAGGGCTCGAAAGCTCTCGAATCGCTTTGATTTTTGTTTTAGCAACTTGTATTCACTGCCATCCATACGACGGTACAAGTTTCATCAGGGGCAAGTCCATACTTCCTGAGAAAATAGCATGAAAGTTGCAAAAAACCCCTATGATACCGTGTAAGGTGGTTGGAGCGCGCGATAACTCTCGAACGGATCTGCCGATTCGGTCCAAAATATGGTCTTAGTAATATTTTGTCCAAACATAGTTTAAGTTTGAAGATAAGCCATATCGGTCCACTCCTTCAGGTACCTCCCCCACAAAAGTTCAAAAATGTTCGGAAAAATTGTTCGTACGGTAACTCTTGAAGGGAGTGGCCGAATTGGTCTATACTTTACACATCCTAATATATCTACCCGATATAGATCAGGTTCAAATATGGACTATATTTGTCCACTCTATCCGGTACCTCCCACACAAAATTTCTGATAAGTTCACTTTAAGACCTGATATCGAATCACTTTGATTTTTGGTGATGCAACTTGCAATTATGACGGTAAAAACTTTTTCAGGGGCAAGTCAATACTTCTTGAGAAATCAGCCCGAAAGGTGTAAAAACCCCTATGACACTATATGTAGTGGCTGGAGAGCACTATAACTCTCGAACTGATCAACCGATTTGGTCCAAACTTTGGATCTCCTAATATTTTATCCAAACTTAGTTCAAGTTCGAAGATAAGCCATTCAGGTATTTCCAACACAAAAGTTCAAAAATGTTCGGAAAAATTGTGCGGACGATAACTCTTGAAGGGAGTGACCGATTTGGTCCATACTTTACACATCCTAATATATCTGCCGAATGTATATCAGGTTTGATTATTGACTTTGTCTGTCCAGACCTTCGGGTACCTCCCTCAAAAAATTTGGGATCAGTTCACTTTAAGACCAGCTCCCGAATCACTTTAATTTCTGTTGGAGCAACTAGCATTCGCTGCCTCATGTACGATGGTAAAATTTTTTTTAGGGGCAAGTCCATAATTCTTGAGCAAACAGCCCGAAGAGTGTAAAAACCCCCTGTGGCACTATATGTTGCAGCTGGAGATCCACTTCCATAACGGTCAATGTCGATCCATTCCTTTTAGTATCACCTCCGCAAAACTTTCGATCTTTACTCCTAATCAACATTTTTGTCTGTTCAAACGCCCAACATTTTTAAAACCCCCTAAATACATACGTATTTTGGGAAAAATTTGTTTCAATATACACAGGCTGAGGGTATATCTCTGTCGGCAAAGCCGACTGATACTTTTTTACTTGTTAATTTTACATTTTCTATTTCTGTTATTTTATAGTTTCTACTTTTAAATTTAAATTTTATATTTTATTGTTATTTTTATAGTTGACCTTTGGACTGTTTGAAACGTTGCTTTTTGTTTGGCTTTAGGTCAGAATAATAAAAAAACATATTTCATATTTTATAGATTATATTTTATACTAGCAGAACCCGGACCGCATTGCTGGCCCTTCGTAATGAGTTTTAATGACAGCTTTTTATCGACTTTATGCTTGACAATACAAAAACAGGTATTTCTACCTCACTTCTTCGGTCCATAGTCAAACTGAGGAAGATTTGAAATTTATCAACAGATTTGGGGTGTAACCTTTCTTTTATCTTACGGTCTTTGTCGGATTTTTTCGCCAATTTATGATTTATTATCGTCCATGTCCCTGTCTTTATCCTAAAGCTATCTAATCATAAAAGTTAAAAAAAATGGTTAAGTCGAATTCCCCCGCTTATTGACACTTATATATTTTAGTTGTTCATGGCTGATGGACCGCTGAACCTAACCATTTAAGGAAATTTGTAAATATATCGTTTTTCTTTATCGGGGGCGCAACCACCGTTGTCTCGAAAATTAATTTGCAACCCGATTCACTCATAAGTTTAGCAAATATAGCGATTATAAAATAATAGGCCCCGAAATTTGTCTAAAATATATAGCATTTTGCACCACGGGACATTCCTGAACATTTTCTGAAAATTAGCTTCAGTAGTTTTGGAAAATAACGTTTTGAAAAGAGTGGGCGTGGTCATCAGTTTTCAAGATATAACATATTAAAAAAATGGGCGTGGTCCGGTATTTTGGCTCCAAATATGTACACACAACTTCATTTGCCTAACAAAATGTATGCCGCTACCGATATAATCATACGTTTGGCTTATACGTATAGCGTTTAAAAGAAAGGCATGGGGAAGGTACCCCACCTCTTACGAAATTCATAAAATATACACAACAACGGCAAACATTGAGCTTTTGCTGTAAAATTTATGGAAATCCCTTCAGTAGTATGAGAGTTATGACATATTTGAAAAAAAAAAACAGTCGTGGTCGGGTATTTAGGCCCGAAAGAAGTACCGAGACTATAGATTAATCCGTGAATTTTTAAACCGGTACATGCATAATTTTTGCAAATATAATATAATATATATCGCATAGGGGAGGTACCCAGCTCCCTCTTGAATTCAATAAAATATGTAGCCTCTTTTCGGTGGCCATCTCTGTATATTCCCTGACAATTTTGGTCGTTTTTGCAGAAAATATTTCAATTGAAAATTGGAAAAAGTGGGCGCGGTAAACTTTTCTTTCCATAAAAACCTAAGTTGGGTTATGACAGCATTTGATTTTTGTTCATAAAGATAAGGCCTTTTTTAAATATGGCCCCTTCAAAATTCAAGAAAATATGCATGGAACCATCCCTGTACATCCCCTGAAATTTTCAGGAAACTTGGTACTGTAGTTTTGTAGATGTAGCATATTTTAAAAAGTGGGTGTGGTCAAGTCTTTGGGTCCTAAAAATGTGGGTAAGGTCGGAGACACAACCACAATTGTCTCGCAAATGAACTTCCACATAGATACATTCGTAATTATTGTAAATATAACATTCTTATACCCTCAGCCTTTAGGCTAGAAAGGGTATATGAGGAAAAGTCAAAATTTTTTAGTTTCCATGAAGCCAAGGTTTGCACTATTATAATACGCGAACTATTGTAGTTTACCAGTAACTATGACTAATGCTGGATTAATTTAGCAAAAATTTAGCAAAAAAAAAATAATTTACGTGGTAGTTACGACCGCGTAAAGGAAAAAACATAGGTAAAAACACGTTGAAGCTAAACAGGTTTTTTACATTGCTATTCGATTTCTGATTAAACCATTCAAATGACGGACATCTGTCCAAAGTAAAAGTAGGAGAATACAAAATGAAGATTACACTTCTAATGTATCACTTTCACTTTCCAAAATTTTCACTGCATCCACCTTTTATGGATGCTGACATTTTGAAGCCGGATTTCAGGTGTTTTTTGTATTTTTTATGTAACTGGGACGCGCATTCGGATATTTCGAAAAACCAATTATAGGATTAAAGAACTCGCGATTTCGCATAATCTGATATGTGTATTGAGTATGTAGCCCACACAGCAGCAGAGTAATCTACTGCCAAAGGCCAAAATTTAGTGTGATATTTTTTCTAAAAAACCTATTTTTTGGGTACAGTATTTACAATATCGTTTTGAGTGTGCTGGTACCCCGCGATATTTTAGTTTTTCGACGATTCGGATCATATGAATCACAGATCGTAAAAATCCATCTACTAGAACGGCGGAAATGGCTACTGCAAAAATTGAAAAATTTGTGAAAAATGTTTTTCAAAATATCGCTGACTAATTCGCGTTTTATGTGGATCGTTTCCATTTCAATGAAGAAAGTGAATCATCAGTCGCGTTTGTGCGAAAACAGCGGTTTGAAAAATTTATTGGCATGGGAGCTGTATCCGATTTATCCAAAAAATACTGTGTGATGCTACATCCACGGTTCTTGATGGATTTTATTGAAATATGTTTAGATCGATGTATTTTTTTACGGTTGATAGTGAAATCGGATGCGCATAAAAAGTGTATGCACTTTGTGCAAATTATAAGCATTATACAGTTTTTTGCACACTAAACTGTAGACGATGCTACATCTTAGCGGCCAAAGTAAATCCTGGCAAATGTGTACAAATTAAAAGAGAAGAATTCCCTGTATTGGTAAACCGCATGTGCATCAAGTGATTTTGAGGATTTCGCGATTTACACGCATTTCAAAATGAACATTACCCGATACAATTTTATTTCAAGATTATACCCCATTTAAAGGAACCCAACATTTATTTGAAAGATATCCATATCTTCTGCTAGATGTTAGCGTGTTTTCGAGAAGTGATTAGAATAAAAAATGTTATTTATTGCGTGAAATTTAACTAAAATAGAAGAAAAACTCCGACCTATTTTTCTTACATTTTGTTCAACTAACTCACAAAATAAATTTTAATAAATATTTTCTCTTACAACAATTTTATAAATTTCCTCAATATATTTTTTTGTTTTCGCTATAATATGAAAACCACTAAACGGATTTGTATAGTTTTGGTTTCATTTGAATCTTCGCGATGTATAGATTACGTACATATTTTTTATATATTTTTCAGAGGCATAAGCAGGTTGAATTTTATTAAAACAAGTTGCAAACTACCAATTGTTTGGAATTCTTTCTATTCTTTCCTAATTTCCGCGAAAATGCACAACTTTTTCACTAAAGTTAATGGACCTCAGTAAACATATAGTATGTAGGGAGCCCCTAATTAAGAGAGTTTCTCAATATAATGATTAGAGTCTTTTAAAGATTTTTTTCTTTTTATCAGAATTGAAACCGCCATAACTTTTGCGCGCAACTACCAATATTAGTATTACGAACAGATTTAAGAATGACATTTTTGTCCCAATCTATGTACCAAAAATCTTTCATGTAGCTTCAAAAAAATTTTTTAATTTTTTTTTTTTATGGAAAACTAAAAAATTTTGTCTTTTCTTCATATACACTTTGATACGACCAAAAATGTGCCTCATCGAAATAACGGACATCAGACAATTTGGAGTCGATTTAGCCATCTCCGTCCGTCTGTCTGTCTGGCTGGTACGCACGATAACTCTCGAACAAATCAACAGATTCAAACCAACATTTGGGTATCGTAATATTTTGTCCTAACTTAGTTTAAGTCCGAAGATGTGCCATCGGTCCACTCCTTCGGGAACATCCTCCACAAAATTTCAAAATTTGTCTGTAAAATTGTGTGAACGATAACTCTCGAAGGGAGCAATCAATTTCGTACAAACTTTGCTCGTCGTATTATTCCTTTCAGATATAGATCGGGTTCGAATATAGACTACATCATTCCACTCCTTTGGGTATCTCCCACACTAAATTCAGATAAAGTGAAGTTTAAGAGCTCCCCTCGGATCGTTTTGAATTTTTTTGCAGTAACTTGTCCTTGCGACTTCTTTACTACGGCACAATGTTTTTCTTGCGCAAGTCCATACTTCCTGAGATATTGTTCTAAAAGCTCCAAGAAACCCTGACGGCATAAACCAAAATGGAAAATACGCAAGATAATTCTCGCAGGAAGTTTCTGATTGTTGTAAACTTTGCACATCGTATTATTTCATCCAGTCATGTATCAGGTTGGAATATGGAATATATCGGTCCACTCCTTTTTTCGGCCAAAAATCGAAAAAACAGTTGTATCAATTTATCCTAAATAGTGTGAAATATTGTTTATAGGAGTCTACTGCGTGTAGTTGTGCAAAAATATATATGTTTATTGTTTAGTAAGTGGATATAAAAGCAGGTCCAAATGACATTATTTAAAAACAAGTGAGAAAAGGCTATAGTCGGTACGGGGCCGACTATGTGATACCCTACACCACTACCCCTGTGCATAATCTTTTCACTCGAAAACATTTCTTTTACGGAGATACGAATGTTTTCACCTATCTGGCTTTTATACCAAATGTAAGTCATTTGGCGAACTGAACCAAAATTATTAATATTAATAGTTTTATATTTGACTACTCTCGGCATCACCAACACCAGGCTTCTATCTCTGTGAGAAAATTTCGTGATGATCCGATCAAAATTCCGACCTGTATTGTGATTGCAGAAAAAGTGAAAAAAGGGATGCATTACCGACTATTGCGATATCTCTATCACAACCAAAGGTGTGATAACCGTCATTATTTTATGGCGAACAAATTTCTAGAATAATTTGATCTGATACGATCACATTTTTAAGGCGACTTTAGCGATTTGTGGAAAAAGGGGCCAAAAAGACCCATTTTATAAGTCGCACGAGGGTTAATGTTTCAAGATAAACATTCCTCGCGTTTTAGTCAGTAAAGTTGCCAAAGACACCATATACATAAAGTGCAAGGTTTCCAAGTAATCTTAACTCAAATATTTCCAAAACTGTAGAATTAGTAGAAGCTTGCACCCCTCTTTTAGTTTCTTGGTCTTTTGGCAAAATTGATACGGATATTTCCTTGGTATGTAATCTAAATAGAGATTTCATTTCTTTGGTAGCTTATAGTAAAATTTAGTGGAAAATATTTTTGTCTTTGACGCTATTCTTCTAAAATGATCTTTTGTATGACAATTTTTCCAAAAGTCACATGAAGAACGATTTTAACGCTAAAATGTGTTTTTAATTTTGCATATTTCTGGAGTTTAGGTAAGATATAGAGTTTTGGTGTATTCTAGGACCAATAGTAAAAGTTGATGACGAACAATTTGTAGAATATTTTGATCTGATACGATCACATTTCATAGGAGAAGGGACCAAAAATACCCCTTTAATGACAATCTGAGGGTTAAAAAATACGAAAAATAAAATCAGCGAACCGAAAAACATAAGAACCTAAGGTTATGTCTAAATCCATTCATTTTTGGAGTTTTGGCCAGGTTTTTTGGAAAATTGACCTCTGTGCATCGTTTTGATTCTTTATTCAGTAGGTTGTTCGACCGGCCTCATTTACAACGGTACATTTTCTTCCGGCCGTTCTCAACTGATGCCATTACCAAATAACGACATTTGATTTTTATTTATATAGATTTAGCATTTTAAAAGAAATAGGGTATAGGGGAAGTACCCCGCCCCTTCCGAATCGGTTTAGTAGTTTTTGTAGAAATGATAAAAATTGAAAAATGAAAAAAGTGAGTGTGGTCAAATTTTCTTTGCATAAAAACCCAAGTCGGGTTATGGCGCACATTTTACTGAAAGAATTATCTAAATCGGTCTAGCCGTTCTCAAGTGATGTCATTACCAACGACCGACATTTGATTTTTATTTATATAGTTTCATATTTTATAATTTACTAGGGGACCCGCGAACTTCGTCTCGCAGTTTGTTAGATACAGAACTTTATGGCTTTGGTTCAAACCTATAATACTATTATTGCTATCACCTTGTTCAATGGCAAATATTTCTTTGTTTCTAACTGTTTAGGACGATCTTTGAAGCAGATGCGCATTAGACAATTGTACTTTCGACAATTGTCAGCTTGACGAAGAGAGAAGGTACTGAGTGGCAAAGTGTTTCTATTTTCCTCGACTCTCTCTTCTATAAATTGACAATAGCCGCGAAAAAAATAGGTAACTTTAAATCGGGACTAAGATATATTTTTTTAAGCAAATAACACGTTTTGCGATGTAAATAAAAATATTTGGTAGCGCAGTTGAAGAAAAATAATATCATAACGCCCTACTCGTTTCATAATCGATGGTTTTCCGCAAATCTTGTTTCCACCACTGAACACGATATTTCACTCAAGCAATTGAATGTGAATTTGAATTTAATGCTGAATATAGTGCTTATTTAAATTTGGGTTTTAATCAATTAACCCATTTTAACCTATTTACCCATTTTGATCCGATCGTTATCAGGTAACCACCTTCGTCTGTTTTTATACCCTCCACCATAGTATGGAGGGTATATTTAGTTTGTTTTTCTGTTTGTAACACATCGAACTAATCATTTGCACATATATTCTTGATCAGGATAAAATTCTAAGGCGATCTAGCCATGACCGTCTGTTGTAATCACTCTAGCGTTCGCAATAATTGAGCTAGATCGCTATATTTTTGCACCCGAGCGTCTTTTTTTCCATAGGCAGGTCAAGTTCGAACATGGGTTATATCGGAACACTTTTTGGTATAGCCCCCATATAACGCTACCTCCTGATTTTCGGTATTTTTGGGATTTTAACTACATTTTTTGACCGAACTACCTGTAATTTTTACGTTTGGGGTTCCCAGTATACATATATGCCACAACTTCACTTCCAATGAAATTACATCGAAGCTCTTGATGTTTCAATTAACCCACCAGTTTTGTGGATTTGTACCTTTTTCCTCAAAACCGGTACCTGACCGATTGAAAAGACTAAGCTGTACAAACTCTAAACTAAGCCCTTTAAATCATTTTTCGCTGTTAATTTCCCAAAAAGACGCTTGAAAATAAATGAAAATCGATTTGATTGTGAATAAAAAATTCTGTACAACTTTCAAAACTTGACAAAACAGAGGCGTACAATGGACCCTCACAATTTTCGCCAAAAACTGTCCAAATAAGTGCCAAGATTTACTCCAAATGCGAAGCTTGATAGAAATTTGTGGAAAAATTGACTTTATTGACAAATCGCAAATTTTCGCGATTTTTTTAGGTTTTATCCTTTTCTGCCATGAGACCATTCCGAATTGGTGCGAATTGTCAAAATGTGTTCAGCCGTTCTTGAGTTATAAGCGTAGTTACTAACATCATCCTTTTTTATATATATATAGATAGATATTTCATATTTTATATTTTACATTTTATATTTTTTATTTCATATTTTATATCTTATAATTTATATTCTACATTTTATATTTTACATTTTATGTTTTATATTTTATTGTTCTTTATTTTATATTTCACATTTCATACTTTATATTTTTTATATTTAACATTTTATATTTAACATTTTATATTTTATATATTTTTTTATATTTCATATTTTATAATTTATATTTTACATTCTATATTTTACACTTTATACTTTACATTTCATATTTTACATTTTATATTTCATATTTTATATTTCACATTTCACATTTCCTATTTTATATTTTATTTTTCACATTTCATATTTTTTATTTAATATTTTATATTTAATGTTTAGATTTAATTGTTTTATATTTTATAATTTATACTTTATATTTCATATTTTATAATTTATATTTTACATTTTATATTTCATTATTTTATATATTTTTTATTTTATATTTCAATACTGAGGAAAAGCGAATAGCCTTTAGTAACACGCATAATACGTTCTATATGTCGTATGCAACTGTAGTTAACACGTATGTACCCAGCTAACAAATTTCTGAAAAAATATCCGATTCTGATGCCGAATTCGTACCGAATTCGGTACGAAAGTTGTATGCACCGAATTCGGAAAGAATTTTCTAAGGAAATTCTTAAAAAATATTAGAGTTTCGCAACGAATTCGGCCCGTATTCGAAAGTAAATTCTTGGAAAATTCGGAGAAAAATTTAGATTTTCTGACAGAATTCGGTCCGAATTCGAAAGAAAATTCTGGAAAATTCGATGAAAAATTTAGATTTTCTTAAGAAAATCCGTCCGAATTCGGAAGGAAATTCTGGAAAAATTCGGAGAAAAGTTCAGATTTTCTGAAAAAAATCGGAAACAATTCTGACGCTGACGCCTTTGATATTGACACAACACGTGTAACTGTACTGAACAACCCCCACTCAGAGACAATTTTCTTTTAATGTACTATTTATGGAAGATTATAATTTCAAACTTTCTAATGATTTTGCCTGTTGTTATCATTTTATGATTAACAGTATAACAATGTGCAGAAGTATGTCGAAGCTATCAACACTAGCTTGAATTATTATATGTTGCATTTATATTAAAGAAATTGTAAATTTGTATATGCGAATTTTATGACCAGTAATTTTGTTCTTCGACATCAACCGAAAAAAAATTCCCTTAGAAAATCCATTAGAAATCGGAACGAATTCGGAATGACTATTCTTAAGATTCTTTAGAAAATGTGCAGAGATTCTTAAAATAAACTTATAGAAAATCGGTCCAATTTCTAGGAAAATATTAGAGAAATCGGCCACATTTCTAAAAAAAATTCAGAAAATCTCAGAAAAAATCTGATATCAGAGCCCTCGGAAAAAATTGTTAGCTGGGTACTTTCTTTTCTACGTATGTATATTGTAATATTGCTTTTACCGTTCTTCTACAGAATTGAATATTGTGTTGATATACAAATTCAAATAAATAGCACCTCACATTAATCTTCTTTGTTCTGACCTTCAGGTTAAAAAGGACATACATAAAATGCGTAATAATTTAACGGAAATCATTTGGACTCACTCGGAGAATCAAACCTTCCTCCAGGAAACTGAATGGAAAACATCCATTGAAAGCAAACTGATGATTTTCGAAAAGCAAATATTGACAGCAATGAAAAGTGATGGATGGGATGGTGATGACAATGTCAATACAACACAATGGACATTTGCCGGATCATTGTTTTATTCGATTATTGTTATTACAACAATTGGTAAGTAGTGATAAAAAATATAAAAAAAGACAACAGAAGAATAACAAAATACTACACAACTTATAATTTAATTGTATTTTTTTGCGTTTTTACAAAACTTACAAACAAAAACTTAAAACTAAATATGAGAATGGAATTTTAATGAAGAATTTATGCATGGGGGGTTGAGTATGTTTGACTTATTCTAAAGACGTTTTAGATTTTTGCTTACTTTATCATCGATTTTCTTTTCTTCGCCGCCACTTGCCTTGACATTGGCACTCTTACTCGTATACTCATCATAGTTGGGATAGTTAGCAGGAGGATAATTGGGATATGGACCATTAAAATTCTGTTGGTTGGGTAAAAATCCATTTGTAGGTTGATTATTATACGGCAAGAGACCATAACCTTCGGTAAATTGAGGATAGTGTGGTGTTGCGGCAGCTCCGAATTGTTGCTGTCCGGGATATTGGGCTTGTTGTCCTGGATATTGAGCATTATAACTTGGATTTCCCACAAAGTTTTGTGTATTATAACCGGGAAAAGCAGAATATCCAGGTTGTTGAGGAAATTGTGCAGGAAACTGAGCTTGAGGGCGTCCAATAACTCCGGTGGGACCTCCGGGGCCAACTAAGATGCCAGGGAATGTAGATGCTCCTCCGAATTGTGGAAATCTATTAAAACCTCCTCCACCACCTATGCCAAATCCTGGTTGCACTCCGAAACCTGGTTGCACTCCAAAACCTGGTTGTATACCAAAACCAGGCTGAAGTGGACCAACACCAGCACCACCACCGCCACCTGTTGGATAGGGATTATTTTGTTTTGTGGGTGGAGTTTCACTATCATCAGCATAATCATCAATATCATCATTGGGCAATTCTCCCGGCAAAGGTTTTCTTGTGGTAGGTTCACGATCTCGCCGTGCATAATCTGCAGCTGTTTCTTCGGTGTAATAGACTTTTTTGTTGGCCGTTGGATAATAACCCACTGCCTTTTGATTTTTTCCCTTTGAAGACCATGACCATTTATCCTGGGCATTAACGCCAATTAAAACGGCCATGACAAGGATAAGCAAACTCGAATTAAAAGCTGGCATTTTTATTTACTTTTTAATTTTTTATTTGCGCGCGCAAATTCTTTGTCAAGTTCCGCGTAACGCGTACACACAAGCGTGGGCGATAAAAGAATATTTCACTTGCTTTGAAGTTCAGACTATTTTATAAATTTATTTTGGCCGTATTCTTTTCTTCTTCTTATGATATCAGTGTGCGCGTGTGTGTGTGTGGGAGCAGAGTGCGTGAATATTGCTTGTTGCGACAATAATTCACAAATCACTCAAGCGTTGCCGGCCTTAAACATCAGAATATTTGTCTGCTGTTGATGTTGTAGTTTTGTTGTTGTTGTATACATCACATCGCACAATGGCTGAAACGTCATCATTTTATTGTTGTTGTTTTTTGTTAATTTGTTGGCTTGGAACGCTAACATCAACAGCATGATTTTTCTGCTCCTCTCATTCTCTCATCACTGTCATTAAAAGTGACTTTTATTGTAAATAGCTGGGATGGAAACATCGGTAATGTTGTTTATTTTTTTATTAGGTGGTCCGTAGAACTTTGCATTCTATCCGAAAAAATCCTGTTTGAGGTGAAGAAGGTTTTTTATCTATAACCAGAAGACCTGTAGGTTTTCAATCCGTAAAAGACCTGTAGAAGGTTTTCTATAAGAAGCTTTTTTCTGCGGACGACGACGACCTGTAGAAGGACATCTGCCCATAGAAGATCTGCAGAAGGCATACCTATAGAAAATAATTTACCATAGACGTCTTCTACAAAAAGAAGATCTTCTATAAATAGAAAAACAGTGAGAAGTCTTCTATCCCAACAAGACTTGTAGAAGGTCGTCTAACCTAGACGACCAGTTGAAGGTCTTCTATCCATAAAAGTCCTGTAAAAAGTCTGCTATCCTTTGAGGACCTATAGAGGGTCCTCCACTCATAGAAAACCGGTAAAAGGTAATTTATTCATAGAAGACCTTTAGAAGGTCTTCTATCCAAAGGAGACCTGTAGACCAGTAGAAGGTCATTTATCCATAGGAGATCTGTAGACATTTAGAAGGTCTTCTATCCGTAGAAGACCTTTAGAAGGTCTTATATCCATGGAAGACCTGTAGAAGGTCTTCCACCCATAGGAGACCTGTAGAAGGTCTTCTATCCACAAAAGACCTTTATAAGGTCTTCTATCCTTAGGATACCTGTAGACCTGTAGAATGTCTTCTATCCATAGAAGACTTGTAGAAGGTCTTCTATACATGAAAGACCTGTAGAAGGTCTTCTATCCATAGGAGACCTTTAGAATGTCTTCTATCCATAGACTTGTAGAAGGTCTTCTATCCATAGACTTGTAGAAGGTCTTCTATCCATAGACTTGTAGAAGGTCTTCTATACATGAAAGACCTGTAGAAGGTCTTCTATCCATAGGAGACCTTTAGAATGTCTTCTATGCATGGAAAACCTATAGAAGGTCTTCTATCCATAAAAGACCTGTAAAATGTTTCTATCCACAGAAGAAATTTAGAAGGTCTTCTATCCATAGGAGACCTGTAGAGGTCTTCCATCTATAGGAGACCTGTAGAACAGTAGCAGGTCATTTATCCATAGGAGATCTGTAGACCGTTAGAGGGTCTTCAAACCATCGAAGACCTTTAGAAGGTCTTCTATCCATAGAAGACTTGCAGAAGGTCTTCTATCCACGAAAGACCTATAGAAGCTCTTCTATCCATAGGAGACCTGTCTTCTACCCATAGGAGACCTGTAGAAGGTCCTCTACCCGTAGGAGACCTGTAGAAGGTCTTCTATTCATTGGAGACCTGTAGAAGGTCTTCTATCCATAGGAGACCTGTAGAAGGTCGTCTATCCATGGAAGACCTATGAAAGGTCTCCTATCCATAGGAGACCTGTAGAAGGTTGTCTATCCATAGAAGACCTGTAATAGGTTTTCTATCCACAGAAGACCTTTAGAAGGTATTCTATCCATAGGAGACCTGTAGAACGTCGTCTATCCACAGAAGACCCGTAAAAGGTCTTCTATCCACAGAAGACTTTTAGAAGGTCTTCTATCCATAGGAGACCTGTCTTCTACCCATAGGAGACCTGTAGAAGGTCTTCTATCCATAGGAGACCTGTAGAGGGTCGTCTATCCATGTAAGACCTATGGAAGGTCTCCTATCTATAGGAGACCTGTAGAAGGTTGTCTATCCATAGAAGACCTGTAAAAGGTCTTCTATCCATAGGAGTCCTGTAGAAGGTTGTCTATCCATTGAAGACCTTTAGAAGGTCTTCTATCCATAGGAGACCTGTAGAAGGTCTTCTATCCACAGGAGACCTGTAGAAGGTCTTCTATCCATAGGAGACCTGTAGAAGGTCTTCTACCCACAGGAGACCTTTAGAAGGTCTTCTATTCATAGAAAGTCTTCTATCCATATACTTGTAGAAGGTCTTCTATACATGAAAGACCTGTAGAAGGTCTTCTATCCATAGGAGACCTTTAGAATGTCTTCTATGCATGGAAAACCTATAGAAGGTCTTCTATCCATAAAAGACCTGTAAAAGGTTTCTATCCACAGAAGAAATTTAGAAGGTCTTCTATCCATAGGAGACCTGTAGAGGTCTTCCATCTATAGGAGACCTGTAGAACAGTAGCAGGTCATTTATCCATAGGAGATCTGTAGACCGTTAGAGGGTCTTCAATCCATCGAAGACCTTTAGAAGGTCTTCTATCCATAGAAGACTTGCAGAAGGTCTTCTATCCACGAAAGACCTATAGAAGCTCTTCTATCCATAGGAGACCTGTCTTCTACCCATAGGAGACCTGTAAAAGGTCCTCTACCCGTAGGAGACCTGTAGAAGGTCTTCTATTCATTGGAGACCTGTAGAAGGTCTTCAATCCATAGGAGACCTGTAGAAGGTCGTCTATCCATGGAAGACCTATGAAAGGTCTCCTATCCATAGGAGACCGGTAGAAGGCTGTCTATCCATAGAAGACCTGTAATAGGTTTTCTATCCACAGAAGACCTTTAGAAGGTATTCTATCCATAGGAGACCTGTAGAACGTCGTCTATCCATAGAAGACCCGTAAAAGGTCTTCTATCCACAGAAGACTTTTAGAAGATCTTCTATCCATAGGAGACCTGTCTTCTACCCATAGGAGACCTGTAGAAAGTCTTCTATCCATAGGAGACCTGTAGAGGGTCGTCTATCCATGTAAGACCTATGGAAGGTCTCCTATCTATAGGAGACCTGTAGAAGGTTGTCTATCCATAGAAGACCTGTAAAAGGTCTTCTATCCATAGGAGTCCTGTAGAAGGTTGCCTATCCATTGAAGACCTGTAAAAGGTCTTCTATACACAGAAGACCTTTAGAAGGTCTTCTATCCATAGGAGACCTGTAGAAGGTCTTCTATCCATAGGAGACCTGCAGAAGGTCTTCTATCCACAGGAGACCTGTAGAAGGTCTTCTATCCATAGGAGACCTGTAGAAGGTCTTCTATCCATAGGAGACCTGTAGAAGGTCTTCTATCCATAGGAGACCTGTAGAAGGTCTTCTACCCACAGGAGACCTTTAGAAGGTCTTCTACCCACAGGAGACCTTTAGAAGGTCTTCTATTCATAGGAGACCTGTAGAAGGTCTTCTATCCATAGAATACCTTTAGAAGGTCTTCTATCCATAGGAGACCTGTAGAAGGTCGTCTATCCATGGAAGACCTATGGAAGGTCTCCTATCTATAGGGGACCTGTAGAAGGTTGTCTATCCATAGAAGACCTGTAAAAGGTCTTCTATCCATAGGAGTCCTGTAGAAGGTTGTCTATCCATTGAAGACCTGTAAAAGGTCTTCTATACACAGAAGACCTTTAGAAGGTCTTCTATCCATAGGAGACCTGTGGAAGGTCTTCTACCCATAGAAGACCTTTAGAAGGTCTTCTATCCATAGAAGACCTGTCTTCTACCCATAGGAGACCTGTAGAAGGTCTTCTATCCATAGGAGACCTGTAGAGGGTCGTCTATCCATGTAAGACCTATGGAAGGTCTCCTATCTATAGGAGACCTGTAGAAGGTTGTCTATCCATAGAAGACCTGTAAAATGTCTTCTATCCACAGAAGACCTTTAGAAGGTCTTCTATCCATAGGAGACCTGTAGAACGTCGTCTATTCATAGAAGACCCGTAAAAGGTCTTCTATCCACAGAAGACTTTTAGAAGGTCTTCTATCCATAGGAGACCTGTCTTCTACCCATAGGAGACCAGTAGAAGGTCGTCTATCCATGGAAGACGTATGGAAGGTCTCCTATCCATAGGAGACCTGTAGAAGGCTGTCTATCCATAGAAGACCTGTAAAAGGTCT
The DNA here is from genome assembly GCF_047663935.1 of Musca autumnalis. Classification (NCBI taxonomy): domain Eukaryota; kingdom Metazoa; phylum Arthropoda; class Insecta; order Diptera; family Muscidae; genus Musca; species Musca autumnalis. The sequence goes on along the minus strand of NW_027411977.1, from coordinate 44,064,114 downwards.
TCTATACATAGGAGTCCTGTAGAAGGTTGTCTATCCATTGAAGACCTGTAAAAGGTCTTCTATACACAGAAGACCTGTACAAGGTCTTCTATCCATAGGAGACCTGTAGAAGGTCTTCTATCCTGCAGAAGGTCTTCTACCCATAGGAGACCTGCAGAAGGTCTTCTATCCACAGGAGACCTGTAGAAGGTCTTCTATCCATAGGAGACCAGTATAAGGTCTTCTATCCATAGGAGACCTGTCTTCTATACATACGTGACCTGTTTGAGGTCATCTTTAATAGAGGAGGTCTATTCATAGAAGACCTGTAGAAGGTCTTCTGTCCATAGGGGACCTGTAGAAGGTCTTCTACCCATAGGAGACCTGTAGAAGGCCTTCTACCCATAGGAGACCTATAGAAGGTCTTCTACCCATAGGAGACCTGTGGAAGGTCTTCTATCTATAGGAGACCTGTAGAAAGTCTTCTACCCATAGGAGACCTGTAGAAGGTCTTCTATCCATAGGAGACCTGTAGAAAGTCTTCTATCCGAAAAGACCTGTAAAAAGTCTTCTACCTTCCCTTTTGTAAATGCAAGAGTACTTTTTAGCACTTTTTTTAAATCGCAAAATTTCCATCACCGTTTCTTTGTGTCTGTCCATGCTACTTAATTTGTTTTTATTTTTCTCAATTTCTGTTCGCAACTTAATGACTTGTTGGGTGGACATAAATTATAGCTTAACAGATTCCACTCGATTCATAAATACAATTCGGTATTACATTTTTACACAATAATCAGTTAGGCCTACTTGTGCATGCGCAATACGTTTTTCAACGAATCGATCAATTGCTGTGGCTCACTTATTGCCTCGCTGGGTGATTTTGGCTGCAATAACATGGAAGATAACAGTCACACACATACCCACCCACCCACATACCACCACCGCCGCCTCCCACCTTCTTTGTTATGTATGTAAAATCATTATTTTACGGCCAACGACGACGACAACTCATTGCTTCATTGGGCACGTACAAATGGCGAGTGAGTGAGTAAACGTGTTCTCGTCAATCTTCACGTAATCTGATGTTGGTTTTTGCTATAATTTCTAATTGTAAACAAAAGAAATGTCACTTCGGTGGTGCTTTTAATGTCCTATCATTCAATTGTATCTGGACATAATTTGCTGGAGAATTCGGGAGGTGACATTCCAAATGACAAAAACAAAGACACTTTAGCCATGTAAACACTCTGAATTCCATAGAATTTCAAGGCTTTCGCAGTACAAAGGTGTGAATCCCTTGTAAGACGAGGAGGCCATTGACACCTTCTTCATCGTCTTGATCGGTTTGGTGTGGGTTGTTCAACTTTAAATCGTTTTATGTGCCACCTCAACGTGCCGATCTTATTACGAGTGCATCACATGGAATAATAATAAGGAACAGAGCGACACAAATAAGATTTATTATTCATTACAACGCAACACCAACAACTTTATGGGTCTAATAAAGTTATTTGTTTCACTATTGATAACGATATAAACAAAATTTATATGTATATAACGTCAATAACAATGTAAAGGATGTTTTTGATATAAAACAATTTCAATTTAGTTTGTTTTTGTTTATGTTCCAAGGAATCAAGACTGAGCAAATAAATCAAGCTTTATTTATTCCTGTTAATCAAATTAAATAAATTAGCTAAAACTTTTCTCTATAACGTTTATTATTATCCAAACGGTTATTTTACTATTTTCAGATCTGAACATATTCTATAAATTCCAAAGATGGCTGTCTCGAATATGCAATATCGCATTTGAAAATTTTGGAAAATCTTATTGAAAAACAATCAATTTATTCCAAGACATTTTCAAAAGGCAGACGAAATTCCCTATCAGCCACGAGTTGAATTTGATATTGTTTATATTGAAACACTTAACATGCCGATGATAAACAATTAAGTATGTTGAGCGCCAGCTATAATTCGTTTTTGTTGTTTGCCAAAATTGTTTGAAGTAGTAGCCCACCAATGGAGTGATGGAAATTTGAAACAATTTGCCCACAACACGTTTTAATATAGCCCTCATAGAACGGTACCTCCCAAATTTCGGTATTTTGAAGGATAGCCACATTGTTTTACCAAAATTGCTGAAATTTGGTATTAAGTCTTCTTCATAAACGAAAGGAAACAAATTGTTCCATTTTACTTCAATACCACTCGCGGTGGAGGGTAAAACAAGTATAAAATTATAGCCCATTTGCAATTCCAAACATCCTAGGAGTAATAGAAACTTCTATACCAAATTACAAAGCTGTATCTTAAAAATTGCTAGCTGTATCTTGATTTCAACAGACGGACGGAGGGTATAACAAACTCGGCCCGGCCGAACTTAAAGCCTTACTTGTTTGGTAAATGCCGGCAAATTTGGCATCACTGCTAGTTCTGTAGTGCGATTCTCTAACTCATTTTTTTAGTTAACGATAATTGTCGGTAAAATTTCGGTAATTACCGATGTTTTTCGGTAAGTTAGCGACGAATAAAAAGCAGTCGCAAAGTTCTACCGATAGTAAGAGTGTTGTCGACTTTTATTTGAACTTTTCATTTATAATTTTGCATTTTAATCTTACCGATTTTTGTCGGTAACTCAAAAAATGTGTTAGAGAACTGCACTACTGAACTAATTAAATTGCGACAATTGTAATTTTTATTTCTGGCTTGAAGAATAAGAAGCAGATAGTAAGTATAATTATTAACCGGCAGAGATGTATCTCCAACCTGTGTGAATTTAAACTTTCATCTATGGACAAAATCGAATTGAATACCGACTACGCACCCAAAATCCTTTCCCAAATTATGTATTTAGGGAGAAAGGAATGGATCGATATAGTCCATTTTGGATGTGGTCACCTTGTCAAAACCTCAATTTTTTTGTCGTCACCGATTGTTAATTTCTATATGGAATTCGATACTGAACATATTGAAACTGAGGAAACCAACAAATTAGTTCACAACAATGGAAGGTATGGGCGTGGCGTGCTCCTAAAGACGACATTTTTCGCAATTTTGGAAAATATGTCACTTTTGCAAATTTCTGGAAAAAGAAATACCCATTTCTCAGAAACTAATACAGATATTGGGTTCATTGTTTTTTGTTAGATAGGTAGGATTGTTGTCTTTATGAACCGTTTCAATAAATTACCGGAGCGTTTACACGAAGTGATCTATTTTATTATCCTCAGACACTAAATTTTTGTGAAATTCTAACTTTAGTGGTCTAGAACTTTTAGGGAACAGCTTGGAACAGAGTATCATTTTCAGAATGATGCCCGAGAGTGTCCTCCTTAAGCCCATATATACTGTTGTACCCGTACCGCACCGACCGTTTAACACTTTTTCAAACTTTTTGAAATTACATGGGTAAAAAATGCGTGTTTTTCCATACCTTTTCCCATATAAATTGTAACTTTTTTACTCAAATGGAAATTGTTTAATATGCTGTTTATATTAGAGCTTTTTGGGAGGTTAACCTTCATTATCAGGATTTGTTGGACGTATATGTAATGGAATTGACATTTAAAACCCAGTGGGTTTGTTAAATCCGGTTATATAGAAACGTACCATAATATATTAGTTTTTATAAGGGTTATATGAGTTTTATGAAAACCAAGGAGTATTTTTTATAATTTTGGAAAAAATTAAATTTTGTGAAAAAAAATTTCTAATTTTTTTATCAAATGTTGATGTCAATATTTGTAGGTGCCACCGTGGTGCAATGGTTGGCACACCCGCCTTGCACACTAAAGGTCGTAGGTTCGATTCCCCAGCCAGGCAACATCAAAAATTTCAACAGTGGCAAAATACCCCTCAGTAATGTATACATAAGAATACTATTATATATGTTGGAAAAATAAGATTTCAAATGTGAGAGACATTCAGAATCATCACCTATTACAGCGCCATCTTCAACTAAATTATCTATTGGTTGGGACTTCCGATGACCAATAATCTTAAAAACTTCCCTATGTGCCTTTGGCCCCGGCTTAATTTTTTTAAGCTTATCTTTGAAGATCGAGATTTGCTCGAGTTCAACCTGTTTTTTAATCATTATACTCAATATCTGTATCTGTCTCGATAATCCCAGATATTCCGGACTGCGTCTGTTGTTGGAGATACGATAAATCCGTTTAAGTTCTTTTTGCCAATTGTATTTAATTTTGTATATATTTTTTTATTCTTTCAGATACTAAAAATTGTTTTTTCCCCAATTCAATATTTTCTGAATGAAATTCAGATACAGAATTTACCACGGATGTAAAATTATCTATATATTGATCGATTTCGTTGTTTGTCAAATTTCGATCAGTAGTCGGATAATGGTTCAAAATACCTTGGATTACGTCATATTTGAAATCAATCCAATTCGTATTTTCGTAACTAACAAAACTAGGTAGTGGCTTTAAAATAACTTCGACACTTGGAAGAGTGACGTTAAGTTTGAGAGGAAAGTGATCAGAAAAACTGGGCAAGCATGAAGTCGAATAAATAGTATTAGGCAAGTCTATGACATTAGAACTGAAAAGAAAATGATACAATAAGATGAACCATTAGGAAAAGTAGGACAAGATGAAGATATTGATAGTGTATAGCCGGCTTACGATTCGTTTATTGGGGTGTGACCCTTTTAAAATAGTTAGGATATATGAAAATCTCAAAACCACTCACATTTTGATGCAAAATATGAAAAAAAACAAATGTTTAATTTTGACCTTGAATTTCTCTCCAACTACTGGGCCTAATTCAAATGATTATGTTATCTGTCGAACAAAGAAAGTTACGGAGTTTTGACCAGGAAAAACGATTCTGAACCATTGTGCGTATGTTTTAGAGCTTTTGTAGCACTGCCACAGGAAACATGGACTTGCCCATGAAAAACATAAAATCGCTGTAAATAGAGTAACATCGGTGTACATTCCCAAAGGATCTAAAAACACAACCTAAACGACACTTAAACAAAAATGTTGAACTTTTATGGAGGAGACAAAATTTCGATTTTAACAAAAAGGTACAGTTTTTTTGCCCAAAAATCGAGCAAAAAAATTTAAAAAAAAATTTGTCTCGCTAAGTACCAGATTTTTATGTATTCAATAAGTTCACCAAAATATATCCAGATTATCGAGCTATCGAAAATGTCATTTCGAGGAAAACGCGTGTTAAGTTGTGCCTCTACTGTTCTGTGTGTAGAGGCACAACGGGTTCATCACTTTGAACGATCATATCTCCGCCAATTTTGCTCCGATCGACTTGAAATTCTTTTCACTTCAAAATAAGCCATACTTTTTTCGATTTTTTGAAAGTGATAAGTAGAGGCAACCCCTTCAACTAAGTTTTGAAAAAATATTACGAATGTAAAATTTTGGACCGAATTGGCTGATCCGTTCTACAGTTATCGTGGGCTACAGCCGCTACAAATCGTGCCGTAGGGGTTTTTGCAACTTTCGGTCCATTTTCTCAGGAAGTATCGACTTACTCCTCAAAAAACTTGTACCGTCATAATGAGGGCAGCGAATACAAGTTGTTACCACAAAAATCAAAACTGAGAGAAAGTCTTAAACTGCACATTTCCGACATTCTGTGTGGGAGGTACCAGAAGGAGTGAATCGATATAGTCCATATTCAAACATGAGCTATGTCTCATAGAAATATTACGATGTGCAAAGTATGGATAAAATCCATACCATTTTAGCGAAAACTTTTGGGTGGGAGGTACTCGAAGGAGTGGCCCATCTTCGAACTTAAACTAAGTTTGGACAAAATGTTACGAAGGCCAAATTATGGAGCCAATCTGTTGATCCGTTCGAGAGTTGTCGTGCGCTCCAGCCAGACAGACGCACGGACGTATTTTCTCGAAATTCCTTGAACCGATCGACTCGGTATCCAAAGAGAACAACCCTTTTTTGCGGGTTGTTGAAAGGGTTGGTGGAAGAAATGGCGATCTTGCATTATCCGTTCGCAGCTTATCTTTTTCTGTCACAACGTCCGTTTTTGGACGTTCCTCACCACCATCAACTCTGAACGAGCGTCGCCACGATTGAATTCATTAGTTTTTCACCAGTTCACCAGTTTTTCACAGTGCTGTAGGATATTGCATTATCGCCATGCAAAGATTTATTTTCATCGATGCACTGTGGCAGTGATAACGATAGTTTTGAAAATGATCGAGCGAAAATGTTCAAAAGTAAATCCCATTTTTTGGCAAATTGATTTTTTCAAGTCACTGTAAACAACAAAACTCATGCTAAAAAATTACAATGCATAATCTTTTACATTTTAAAGGACCTATTGATAGTCTTTTTAGATCGTCTATAGACAAACATTTGTTTAGTCCTTGTACCGAAAGACGCCATCTTCAAGTCCTCCCATGGTAGAACAAATATAAGGTAAAGTTAATACTACAACAAATACAACTCGAACAACAACCACAAAGGAATTTGTTTTGTAACGTTACTGCCAGTTGTATTTGTAAACAAAACAAGGAAATGTCTATAAATTATTGGAATTTAAAAAACTAATAATTTTTCACATTTGGTTGAATATTTTGGAAAACATGAATGAAAATTCGTTACATTTTCAATTTTTATGGTTCCACATCATTCCACTAAATGCATAAATTCTCGCAGAAAGTAGAATTCTTGCAGAAAAGTTTGGGGTCGCTGGAAATTCATAGAAAAAGGAGAAGCTGTTTCAATGTTTTGTTTTAGAAATCAAAGAAGCACATGTTTATTAGGTCTTTATTTTTTTTAAATTTTAACAAAATACCTCACATATTAACAAACGTTGTATCGCCTCTACAAGCGGTGATTTACTGCGCGGCTTATCGTTCGAACATGGAGGATGTTACATATCATTGATATGAAGAAGTCTTTCTGGGAAAAGGTTTTTTCCGAATGATATATTTTTTTTTTTCTCAAAAAATATATGTCCCTAATGTACATCGAAATAGAAATAAATGTATAAAATGTCATATGAAATTTGACACTAACGTTACAACCCAGTTCAGTCAGCTGTGTATTGCTGCTACCTTTTCTTATTCTACCATGAAGTCCTCCAAAGAGGAGGATATTCTATAGGTAGTCTAATTTCTTTAAATATAACGCCTTTTATTCGATTTTATACCGACAGCTACATATCTACCCTCAGCCTATGACTGTGAAAAGACAAACAACGAATGCCAGGACAAGTGTAAGTAGTAATGAAATTACTTACCTGATTGCCTCACTACAGGACATTTGTCATATAAGCCGATCTAATAAAATATCTCAATTCCTTTCTCTTTGTTGCTTTATTTTGCCAATTCGGGATTTCTGATTACGCCTTCCACGTGTTGACTCCATCTAAGCCTTGGCCTTCAGTTCTGCCTGTACTGCCATGGGGCCTTTGTAGCGGATTCTTCATCGTCCATTCTAATCATATGACCTAGCCAACGCAATCATTGTATTTCGATACGTTTAAGTTTGCCGATGTCGTTCATACGACGTCGGTATTCACCATTAACGCGTATTGGCCCGAAAATCTTTCTAAGAATTTTTCACTCAGACATATGTACCAAGCGCTGCTTTATCTGCTTGCCCAAATTCCCACGCTTCGGAACCATACATTATTAGCACGGGAAGTATCAGTGTGAAGTGTTATTTTTGTTTGACAAGAAATCTGATGAGCCGCTACTAACGGCGAAACCGGGTACATAATGGTGCTTGTGTGGGTTCGAATCTTCGGCTTTCCTTTTCACTTGCAAAAAATCATCAGAAATTAATTAAAATTAATTTTAAAACGATCTTGCCCTAATGATTTTCAAATAAAAAAGAGAAGTGGTTTTGTTTTTATACTTAAGCCAAAGTAGCATCTGTTGGCCAATACAATTCTTCTTGTTTCACAATTGATATTGTTTGTTGTGTTTATGGCGGTGCCGAAGTCTTTAACTATCTTAAAAGTATGGCAACCGACTTCCACAGTTGATGCGAGATCTGTGGACGTATTACTCGTCGATATCATCAACTTGGTTTTATCGCCGTTTACTGCCAAACCTACTTTTGCGGATTCTCTTTCGAATTTTTCAAAGGTATCAGTTACTTTGTCAATGTAGTCGACATAAGCAAGTATAACGTGGCTGTTTGTATATATTGCCCCACTTCTTTTGACTTTCGCATCTCGTATAACCTTTTCCAACAGGATGTTAGGGAGATCACTTGACAGGCCGTCTCCTTGTCTGAAACCTCTGTTGGTAGTAAATTGTTCTGAATACCAAAATCAGACCTGTTCATTGTTGTGGGTAAAAAAACGAATCCTACAAATATTGTGAAAATCGGAACCGATTTCGATATAGCTATATAGAGCCCAAAATATCTAAAATCGGTCAACAATCACAATTTTTTGTAGCATTCGTTTTTACCCACAACAATTAACGGGTAAAAAACGTCCATCAATTGGACCATATATCTGGGATTTAAAGAATTTTCGTCGAAATGCACCTTTGGTCCCATACAAATTTCTATGTAAACAAAGATCGCCCGAGTGGCATGGGTTGTGTCTGTTCATACTTTATTTGTTAGGTTTAGTCGTGTACGTACCTTTGCTGCAACAAGTTGGTGGTCCTAGTCTGTTTTGGTCCTCGGAACATCCTCCTCAACTAATCAATTTTATTTGTTTTTTTTTTTTTTTGTCTGGAGACAGTCAGTTGACCTTATAAATGTCGAGATGCTTAAAATCTGGTACTTCTAACTACCATGTCTTTGTCGCAGTGAAGTCTATCAGACTCATTCCATTGTCAGATGTTTCACTGTGTAAGCTGAATTTCCCGACCGTTGGGCCAAAAATATTCCCCTTTCCAATTTTCCCTTGAATAATTTTAATGTCATGGGCAAGACAAAAGTCGTATGTTTCATCTAAGCGCTCGTAAAATGTATCTTTATCCAAATTGTAGCAAGGAAGTCATTCACCAGATGTCTTAACCTCCGGTCGACTACAAATCCGCAACCAAACTCCGCGAGTGGAATGTGGTAATTTTTTTGGTGGGAGTGGTTCAAGTTTATTTGTGGTTTGGGGAAACTTTTTGTTTGGTGGGTGAGGGCGCAAGTTGACCCCATCAACTTGCTCGAGTTCGATCGAGTATTGAGAGCTCCGCATGTGCCACCTTCATGTGTTGTGTCTTCTTTCACAATCCATCGTATTTCCTGTACGGCTGTAGCTTCGACCATGTACATCTGCCATCTCTATTAAGAGTGCGAACATTTCAGGTGCAGATTCGAAGATCATGGTCCGTAAAACGTTTGCGGGGGTCGTCAACATTAGAGGGGTTTGTTTTTCTTCTTCTTTATTTTGTCATAATATGTTGCTTTCCGGAGGCGTGGGTTACTAGCCCAATCCAATTTTTAATTTTCTTATGGGTAAATGCGAGGCACATGTTAGCTCACTACCTTTAACGAGTGTTAAAGGCAGCTACACAGGTGACACCACGGAAATGTCAGCATCTAACTAATATCAATCTGTAGTACGATTCCGTCTTACAAATATAACTTCAATCACCCCTAAGTGCCTAACCTATGATAATGAAATTCATTGTGTATTTACATACATACAAGACCAATCATTCGGTTGAACGATAGCCTAATTTTATTATTTTCTTAGATTTTGTGCTTTAATTTATGGTACAATTCGTATAATGTGGCCAAAACTACAAACATCAAAGCAGAGAGGGAATAGAAAAATATAAGCCATTTGTATTTCCCTTGACATTTAAAATGTGTTACAGTTAATGACCCACCAAAATTGGAGTGGAAAAAAGAACCTAAAAACCCACAAAAAGAAACAAAACACAAAGCAAGGTCATTCTAGTCACACATAACAATATACGTAACACATAACTTTTCTTAAAACAAAATTTTGTAATGACTTAAAATTTGTTTTTAAGAAAAGTTCTCACAATTATCTTTGCGAGGGAAATCTAAATAGGAAACACCAAAGGTTTATTGACCGTTGAAAACAACCAAAGAGAACAAACAAAAAGACGAAATGAAGAACTAGAAAAATCAAAATAACTACTAAAGTTACTACCACAGCCGCGACTATTAAGTAATTTAGCAAATTTTCATTTCAAAATTTTGTTAATTTGTTCATTTGGGAACTTTTGTTGTTGGTTGGGTTTTTTTAGAAGAAGACAATGCTTGCCTTTCCATTATCTTGAACATTTGAATTTGCGGAAATGAGTTGTTCTATTTTTCGGAAGTTATTTTTTGTTTTGTTTGAATTTAAAGTAGAAGATAATGTATTGTATATGTTTTTTTGAGAAATCTTAGTTTGAATTACAAATTTAAATAAGGCGATTAATATGTTGCCGCTTCTAACCTTCAAATTAGAACAAAATACAATAGAGCCATGAAAAAGTTTCGTTTCTTTGAATTTTGTCGGCATAGTGCAAAGAGTTTATATAAAGGCATTTGCTATGATATTCACCATTTCGCTAAGATAAGCTTTGAGGTTTTTAATTTCCCATATAAAGGGATCTGTGTGAATGCTATAGGATTGTTGATCTAGGGGTTCTCTCTTGTAATGTTGGACCTCCCTCTCTAAATCAGAAAGATCTCTCCTGACATATGGGGTGGGGAAGTCCTAAGTACTGCAACGAGAGCATGCTATTGTGTTGCCATATTGGAAGAATCTTCGTGGTCTCATGCTGATGATGCATACTATTGCAGATCTCTGGCCGGTGTTCTGACAGGTTTGTATATTTGTTCCGTCGCGTAGTACATACATATGTTTGCGGAACACACTGCACTGCATTTCTTACCACAGACCGACCTATCGCGTTATATTTGGTTAACAAGGTTTCTTTTATTGCACCCCAGCTGCTGCCTAAGGAACTGATTCCAACATCTGAGCTTGCTCCATATAGCTGTGAAATGCGCGGACGACGTAAACATACTGTCGAATATGACCCCTAGAACCTTGGTGTAGTTAGTGCTCGTAATTCTACTACCACCGACGAAAGGATTCAGATATCCGCAGTCTATGAGGTCGACATAGTGGTCGTAAATTTAAAGACGGATATTTTGAAAAATGTCGTAAGATCGATCAAATAGAAGTACAGCCGTTTACAAATGACATTAGGAAAGGTAGCCGAAACCAAGGTTGTAGGCGGTCTTTAAAAGGTGGAATACAGGAAAGAAATCACCCCATCTGGGAGGACTCCTTGTTTCATTCTACTGGGTTAGCTATTTGGGATGCTGAGTGGGAGTAAAACCTCAAGAGTCTTTGCTACGGGCGACAAACGCTACATCCATCTGTACGATAACCTTTGCTGGCATGTTTGCCCGGCCCGGCCAGTTGCGGACCCTGTCATTTTCAGGACTTTGGGTACGATGTTGGTGGCTAGCGACGGGTCGAGAACTTTGGTAAGATACTCAACTCCCAGCTCAACCAGCTGTTTCTGCATTATTATGGAGATTCTGTCAGGACCCAACGCATTGGGTGATTTAGTCTTCCTAACGACATTTGCATCATAATCCATTGCTGGACAGGAAGAGATCTAATGCAAAATAGTACTCTTCGCAATTAGTCATATCTTCCTTCTTTCCGAGGTTCGAGAGTGACTTAACCGTTGTCCACAATTCACTTTTTCCGACTCCAATGTTGCAACTCATCAGATGATTTTGCTTGTACCCAGTAACCAACTTATTAACTTCCAGTATCAGGTCATTGGATCGTACAAAACGCAAGGTCATCAGTCTGCTTAGCCAGCACTATGCCTCTTTGTTTATTTATTACCTAGGACAACACAACTCATGATGAGCATTAAAGTCCTCTAAGACCTATAACCTGGAGTAAAGCTATTATTCGTCTGGTAAAAATATACGTTAAGCAGCTCTAACTCGGCAGTTCCACACATGACTGTTACCCTCTGTGTTCAACAGTCGGGTACAGTGGGAAAGCTAATCCCCACCTCCACTTCTGGTGGGATCCTTCCTCAGTACATTGTAACCATCACAACGCTGTAAGCCGCAATTGGTTTTAAGCTTGGTTTTCTGCACCGCCCCGACCATGATATTCTTTCGACTCATGAAGTCCCCTATTTCCTCGATCTTATATCGGAGTCTATTGCAATTAAATTTCAAAAATTATACATTTTCAGGGATTGGAAGAGCAACGATTGCTGTTAAGTGCGCGCATGCGGTTTCTGTTGGGGCTAAGGTGGGGCAGTCTCATATTCCGATGACGACGACTCACTGAAGGCAGTGTTCACACAACATACAGCAACATGCCCGGTCGTAGTCCCTCACATGGACGAGTCTAGAGTAACCCACTCTCGGCATCCATGCGGATGTGACAAACTGAGCACATCCACATTGGCGCTGTGTTTTCGTCCATCCTGGTACGGACCAAGGAAATCTGGAACATTCCGGGATATGCCGTTCCCCACACAGAAAAACGATACAAATACAAACATGTGTACACTGATGCTGCAGCCGCTGGTCGAAACACGGATGTTGTCTGGTTCTGGGTCGGATAACCTGCCGCCGCGGGATTGCAAGTCACATGATGGTTATGTCTGGTGAACTGTGGCACTCTCCGATAATTCAAGTAGAGGCATCCGCATTGATCATACAAAGTGGATAGCGGTATACCCCTCTGGTCATTATTTGGGACCAAAAGCCACAACTCCTAATAAGCATTAAATTCCCCCTAAGGTTAGTCGACTATGAGGCTAGGTGGTGGAACTCGTGGTCTACTTTTGAAGCAGTCTTCAAAGATTCTGTAGTTGGTATTCTCAGTGGGTATGAAACCTCTATTGGGTAGGTAAAGTGTGGACTTCTATCAATGACTGCACTACCATTCATATTGGCTGAATGCTATGAGACATACTTTTTATCGCTGAGTCCGAACGGCGTGTCTTACGCCACAACTTGAAAATAACTTTTTCATGGCTGAAATATTTACCGACGAAAACGTGTATATTCTGGTGAGGGATTGGACGACGGACCTTCTGAATGCAAGGCGGACTTGCCACCATTGCACCACAGTGACTTCCTTAAATATATGTTTATATTTTTCTATTACCGAGAAAATACAGTTGTTGGTCTAGTCGAGCCTTAATCCGTTTCAACTTTTTTATCCTTATGCCTTTCCGCTTACAATCCGCCATATTAATTCATTCTTGAAAACATTCTTTTCAGGTTATGGTCACATATCTCCACGCACAGATTGGGGTAAAGTGACGACAATATTCTATGCCATTGTGGGTATACCTTTGATGTTGCTCTGCCTGTCAAATATTGGTGATGTCATGGCTTCCTCATTTCGGTAAGTATTTAAATTATCCTTCCCGTCTTTTATAATCTCTCCAACTTCCATTTGTTGCAGATTCATTTATTGGCGTGTTTGTTGTTATATTTGCACGCGCAATTCAAAGAAAAATCGACGAGCACGTCAACGTTCCATAAGAGCACCGCGGTATACTTCACGATCTCAACCACCACCAATGCGTAGATCAATGCGCATGTCACAAAGGCCGGGTGGACAAGGTGGCTTACAACATGCCTACTCAGATCCTGAACTAAGAACTGTGGGTCGTAATGGTTATGAACGTGATTTTGACTATGATCGTCATACTGATCGTCGTACTGGCGGTGGAGGAGGTGGTGGTGGTCGTCGCCGTGATCAACATATGATGTCAGTACCACCGCGACACATGCATCCTTACGATGATGAACAAATGTTCGATGAAAGTCCTCCTTATACCCAAACTCTAAATAGACCAGGACGTTTTAGTGGCCGTCAAAGTCGTCGTGATCGTATGAGGGATCGTCACACGGTCGAAAGAGAACGCCACTTAAGTAGATCGAAACAGCACTTTGATTCAGTGGAAGATTTTGAAGATTTACCACCCACCACCAAACGGGCAATGAGTGTACGCTCCATGAGATCACCACAGCTGAGAAGGGATGAAATCTCCCGGGAATCCAGGGAATCGAAAGAACTAAATCGCCTCAATTCCCATCAAGGCATGATGCGTGGCAAATCAATGCCACATTCAAATGCCAGGACACGTGCAAAATCTGTTGATCCACGTCTCTCGGCTGCCCATTACGAAGATGTCGACGAGGAAGTGGTGAGAAAAACACCCATTATATCCAATCGTTATGCCATCAACGAAATGGAACATCGTGAAACACGTAATAAAAATTACCTGAGAAGTCAATCAATGCCACGCTCTGCTTTCCATAAGAATAGTTTAAATCAACCGCAATCGCCAACACATCGTTCATCGTCTAGACACTTTAATGACGACACACCGAATCACATACATGCTGGCGCACCCAATCGTCGTTCGATGCCAAATCCAACAGGACGTCGTGGTAGTTTGGGACGACAAACCTCACTTGGTCCACTGCCAAGTAATGGCCATTCAAGATACGGTAATCATTTGGAATTGCCAGAATATGCATCATCATCACATAGAACGAAGCGGGGTGTGTCGCCGAGACGTCATGAAATCTACGATGAAGAATATGAAGATCAATATTTAGAAGATCCCGATGAATATGTGCGGCTGCAGCATATGGAAAGAAGAGATCGCAGCGCGGGTGGTGATAGAAATTATGATGACGTTGAATATCAACGTTCATCGATAAGAAAAGAAAGGCGACAGCGTAAGGAGAAACAAGGTACGTCTTTTGTTGTTTAATTTGTTGTATTTATTCGGGATAGACTTTTTGCACTTGTCGTGATGATTGTAAAGTTGTTCTGTATTCCTATTTGAGGCCTATATAAAAAGGTCAGTTTGTGACCCCATGTCATCCTGTTACTTTTTCACTAGAGCTGACAAACTATCGATAGTCCGACTATCATTTTCATCTCTGTCGTAGAGTTTTCTTCATAATGGACTCCAAAGCAATTATTTTTAATAACCTAAAAAAACATATATTATCCGATTTACCATTGCTGGCATCCTTTCCCGACTTCCCCGTTGCGGGACCACCCTGTCTTTTTCCAGACTTTGCGCACGATGTGGGATTGTTAGCGACAGGTGAAGAACGTTGGTGAGATAATCAACACCCGGCTTAACCATGGAGATTCCGTCAGGCCCCAACTTTTTGGGTTATTTTGTATTTGTATTAATTTATTGATATCCCACACAACAACACTAATGTGTTATAAGTTAAAGTGTGGGTTGTTAAAATTTTGTGTACATCAAAGCAAAATGAACATTAGAATTAAATATAAAAATAAAAACATTACACGAAAAAATAGGATTGAAACTTACATATACATATAACTACTTTCAAATAATTTGAAAAGTGTATACTTTGTATCTTTTTAGGACAGAGCAAAAATAATTAGCGATCAAGCTTGTGAGAAAGGAATGATTTTCTAATATTCTAATAATTTTTAAGGAATGTGTATAATGATATATGGTAAATCGAAGATAGTCTCCATGAGCGCTATGTTTGTCCAAACAGGTTAAATAGTGCCTTTTTAAACGTTACAGCATTGCCAAGGAGTTGGATGTTATTGGGTAATTGGTTCCAAAGTTTTGTCGAGTATATGAAAAAATGCCACTCGGAAAATTTGCCTCGATGACGTGGGATGATTAATTTTTTTCCTCTATTAGATAAAGCAAATTGCAGATTATCAAATAGGTATCTCGGTTCCATAGTATATATGATTTTGTGAAGATATGTAAGCACTTTTATTTTCAGTAGATTATCAAAGGTAACACTGTATAGTTTATGCGAAAATGATGAAATGCTATCATATCTTCCCAGACAGTAAACATATCTCAGGACAGCATTGTATGCAACGTTTAAACGATTGTGACTTTTTTTTGTCGCATGATGCAAAGAGCTCACATCCGTATAATAATTGCGGAACTATATAAATTTTTGCCAGTTGTATTCTGATATGAAGTGGTGTCAAATTTTGTGTTGCGTAAAGTGATCGGAGCATTCCGAATGCTCTACCAGCGGAAATTTGAATGTGGTTTTGCCATGTTAGACGATCGTTGAAGAATATTCCAAGATATTTAACTTCTTTTACCACACTTATTGTCTGGTTGTTCAGGATGATGTCGTGTTGCACTAGGGATTGTGTGTTCTTCATTTTACTTATTATAAAGCATTTCGTCTTGGATGGGTTTAAAAATAATCCGTTGCTTTCTGCCCACGAGTGAACATTTCGCAAGTCCTCATTTAGCATTGCAATGCTTTGTTGGATATTGTTTTTTGGGCTACTCAGATAGAGTTGTACATCATCAGCGTATACGTGGAATTTTGAATGTGTGATCCTGTAGGTCCTGTATGTACATAAAGAAAAACAGTGGCCCAAGGATCGAACCTTGGGGAACCCCAGTTTTAAGATGTAATGCACTGGATACTTTTTGGTTACCAACAACAGCTTGGGATCTGAGATGCAGATAGGATTGTATACGACGAAGCGTTTCTAATGTCATTTGCAACATCATCCAATGTTTTTTGTTAATTTTCTCGTTTAGAGTTAAGCTTGATGATCTGAAATTATTTGCAAGTGAAAAAGGAAAGCCAAGGACTCGAACCCACATAGTCACCAAATTACGTTACCTGGTTTCATTGGTGGTAAAGCAAATCTTCGGACGTATCGACTATGTAATGGCTTCTCTGTCCTAGAACTTATCGTTTTTCAAATGCAAATGTGTTTTTGTACATTAACGCGGATACTTGACCACAGAAATGTAAATTGTGGTGATTCCTGCTCGACAGGAAGAGATCACTCCGGTTGTTCGGCAAATTGTCGATTACACTTACATGTGCACCTCTTCGTCAGGGCAACGTCGACAAACGGATTCTAGTGCGAAAACTAGAGTTTGGAAACTATCGATAATCTGACTATCGTTTTGAATACTGTCGCAAAACAATGTTACATCAGCCACCAACACATGTCATGTTATATCATCTGAAGATTTGCAACATTGGAGCCGGATTAAGTAGATTTTGGGAAAAGATTTAGAGTCAATCATGAACCCTGGAAAGAAAGAAAATAGGTCCTCCTCCAGCAGAGCCGATATTCCCTTTCGGGCCAATTTTGTTGTTCCCCGAGGGGCTGGATTTGTTCCTCGTCACCGATACCGCAGATGCCTGTTTAACAGGCTTCCGCAAATCAGCGGCCTCAGAGCATTTCCCGCCCATGTTTTCCCCAGCAGCTTTTGTGGCATTCTCCGGCGGGGCTGTCACAGTAGCTGGGGGCTGATGTGGCAACTCCTCCCGTGAATTCACAATTTGCTTCTCCGACTCCGAGGACCATGTCGTTGGGGCCAGTGAGGTCCGAGTGTCTTCCCCTACCGCAGACACATTAGGTGTCCGCAAAGGGCTCGAACAGGCCGGCACTACTGGATTTTGTTCTATGGCTGGTTCCGGGGAAGTCAAACCAGTCATTGGGCTGGCGCCTACCTCCGGATCCGGCCTCGGAATCCGGTCGATTGAAAGTGGAAGCTTCTCAAAATGAGGGTATTTCCTATCAATACGCCTCAAAAAGCGGAACTTCAACCTTATCTCCCGGAATTCCGCCGGGGAGACCTCACCTGGAGACTTGTCTACAAATCTAGAGCAGTAGTTAACTGCTCTTTTGTAGCCATGTTTGTCCTTTCTTTCCCGGGCGTTACTACTCTTGATGGATGGGGAGGTGAGAGAATTTCCAGTCTCATCATCTATAGCCTCATCCACCAAGGCGTCCTGCCTGGGAAGACTGGGTCTATCGGTCGCGACCGACGTATCATCCCCTCACGGAGTTACTCCCTTCCCATCCGGTTTTGTGCTCCCAGAAGCAACCGAGGGGGGGCATCTCCTTGTCCTTCTGAGATGGGATGATCGTAGTATCCATCTCGTCATCAGACAGGGGGATGTCCTCCCAGTTGCTTATTGGAGAACTTTCCCGATTCAGGTGAAGGGACGCACTTTCCCTCGGGAGATTGCGAGTTTATTGAGTCGCTAACTCTGTCCAGGGTCGGTGTGGAACAGTCGTCCCCGCCCAAATTTAGGTTAATTGCACTAGGTGCAGCAGTGTCCATAGGCATAGCAGGGGTCGTTATCAAGGGGGTATGGGTTTTTGTTGTTTTTTTTTGTTTAAAATTTTTTCATCCATAGAGTTTGTTAGATGGGGGAACTGAGTACAACCATGGCATAGCCCTCCACTACCATGATTGGAACTTGACAACAAAGCCTGCTGCTAGTTGTGGTGCCCAGGTATCAACGAGGCTCCGTTATAATACAGTCGGTACCCTGACTGCAAACCTTAAACATCGATGGGCACGTGGTCGCTTAACACCCCGGTGTTAGGGGATCTCGAATTATTTTGGTAGGAGATCAGTAACCAAATATATGTCACTCACCCCAAATATACACTGTAGGATTTCAGTGTATTGTGTAGGTCTTCGACAAGGAGTGGATAACCTTTGGTCAGTCACAACCCCCCAGTTCAACACTCAAAGAAATTGAATGAGCAGATTGTGGCGTCAAGCCCCCGCATCGCGCCAACATTGTTATCTCCGGCGGGGGATTCCGTAAGCAGCACAGCACAACAACAGCGCTGCACGCTATCTCCACACACATTAGTCGAGGACTCCACCGGAGCAAGCCGTGTGATATAATAGTGATGGTTGTGCTCGAATTATCTAAAGTGTTTGATACTGACAAGCACTCCACGTTCTTTGAGGACATCGAGCAAACTACCATCCGGCCAAGTTTGGATAATCAATTATATTTGTGGATGCCAGTCGTACGTTGACTTTAGGAACAAAAAGTGCAGCCCCGAAGAGTGAACCAAGGAGTTCCCCAAAATACGGTTATATCTCCGGAACTGTTTAATCTCTACCTTTCCTGTATTCCACCACCTACAGAAGGCATTGAGTTGGTAACATATGCGGATGATTGTACGATCCTGACGACAGGAACCTTCCCTGATGTCATTTGTGAATGGCTGAACTCTGGAAGAAACCTCTTTATATCCAAAAATTTTGGACGATGTTGACTTAGGACGACGACTATATTTGCATCTGTGACCATTTACTGCATTGGGGACCCAACTGTTGATGTACGATAGAATGGGGTTAGTATAAACAGGCTGTTGTATTCTGATGGAAAGTCGTCATGTACGTCCTCACTGTAGCATCTAAATCCACAATGTATGCATCTAGTGAGCTTAAATAACAGTGTGACCTGCAGGAAGAACATATTTAGCTACAATGGGCTTGTATGTCGGTATCAGTGAATGTTATTCTTTGTCCCAAGAGGTGCGGACATGTTATAAGTACATGTTATGTGTAGGATTGAATAACACGGATGCAGATGTCATAATCAACTATCGCAAACCCGTCGCATGAGAGAAGTTTCTGTTGTGTTTAAATTCTTCAAATGCATCCTTCATGGTAAAGTAAATGACTTATAAGCAACTAAAAATGGCTACATTGAAACCAACAAATGAGGAGCCTTTTTACTAATAAACTTTAGTTGAATCCAGACATTTACCCTAGGCACTTACGGAGTGATAGTCCTTGAGAATTTTCGGTTACACTATAGGTATTCTATAATTTTAAAATTCCACATTCGCGGTATCCGCATTTAATATTTCAAACTTGACAAGCGGGCAGCTTGGTCGACATCGACTAAGCTGAATCTCATACATTCACTTTTTTCCTTTTATTTATTTCCAGAACGTTTACCACCCTCGCCCCGTATTATGTCGCCCATGGGATTTGCTGTCAAGCGACAAGTAAGACGACGTCCCAGTTATGATTATGATGAGGATTCGATGTATGGTGATGATATGAGTGATTATTATGGTGATATACCGCCCAAAGATCGTCCTGTGCCCATATGGTTGTGTGTCTTTCTAGTCATTAGTTATATATTGGGTGGTGCAGCATTGTTTGCATTTTGGGAGAAATGGTCATTTTTGGATTCGGCATATTTTTGCTTTATAACACTAACAACAATAGGTAAGACTATCAAACACATGGTCATAACTACATATTCCACACAATAATTATATATTTTGTAAATAAATTTACAAAGTATATTTTAAAAGTTGCCGGAAAACTAGATCATATGCCTATTCCACATATATTTTAACAAATTTATTTTCTTTCAGGTTTTGGCGATTTTGTACCAGCCAAAGGTGTTAAAGATGAATCCGAACAATCCATAGCCTATTGTTCATTGTACTTGTTATTTGGCATAGCTCTATTGGCCATGAGTTTCAATTTGGTGCAAGAAGAATTCATAGCCAATGTTAAGGAGGTGGCTCGCCGTTTGGGCATATTAAAGGATGAAGATGACGAAGATGATTAAAAAACAAAATGCATTTTGATTTAATGTTTTTAAAAATATTTTTGTTTTATTTAGTTATTTAAAAACTATTTATTTACATTCAAAAAGAGAAGAAATATAAAAAATGAAATACACACATACATATGAGAAGAGAAAACACATAACATTACACGAGAATTTCAATGCATCAGTCATTTAAAATGGAGCAATTCAATAGCTGTGTGTTTGTTATATTTCTCTATATACGCAAAACCAATTAAAAAATAATACAATAAAATAATTAAAATAAATTACTGTTACAGGACGAACGAGGAAAATGCATTGTTAGAAAGGGGAGTGACGTGTACTAAGTGAATAATAAACAAAACATAAATGAAATTCTTAACACTACAAAAATTGGGTACTGTATATTAAAGTAGTAAGGGACGATGATGATTAAGTGCCTATGTTTTCCTTATTTTGCTGAAATTGAAAAGAGAATATAATTTTTTAAATTATATTTCGTTTGTTTGCCATTTCCATTCATACCTTTAAATAAGCTGGCGAATTTGTCCGTGAAGAACCCCCTTTACGCGGTGATATACTGCCAGCTGGTGAACCAGAACGTCCGTTTTGTTGTGGTGGTACTTTTAGTAAGTTTGAGTTGCGATCCGATTTTCTTTGTGTTACATTTGAATTTCGTTTAGGTGGCATCACCTCAGCTTCAACAGGTGTTGAATTTAGAATTGTTTCAGTATCCGATATAGAATTATCAATATCTGTTTCACTTTCCTGAAATTAAATTAAATTTTGAATGCAATATTTAGCTTTAATAAATGTATTTTTTATTTTGGCAAATCACTGCTGTCATGCTTTTTCTTGCTAATGAATCGCCGTGCTTGAATGCGTTCCATAATATAATTTATTGGTTCAAAATGATTGGCTATAGGCCGGATTGGTATTTGATGTAGAACCCGGAGGTCTTTCTCATTATTGGCAATTTGACCAAGTAATTTGGAAATTTTATTTCACGCACAAACATTTCCCGGGAAGTTTGTCTTTTACTGATAGCTTTTTCCGATGTATCAACCCAGGCCAGACCCATAGAAATCCCAGGATATTAGTTTAGAAAAAAATCAGGGCTCCAATCTACACACGGTTGAATAAGGCAGGGTGGCAGTGGATGTCTTTACGAAAACTCTTCTAACATGCTAGGATAACTCGAGTCCAATCACCTACCCAATTGGACCAATTAGTCTTTTCTCGTTTCTATTGAAGACAATAGAAAGGTTAACGGACCTTGAAATTAGGAATATTTTTCATCCCGTTGCACTTATATCCGACATATGACATTGCGGAGGGTACTTGATGGCTAGATCGTACCATAATCCGCTACCTTCCGATCTTAATGCCGTCCGAGGGGGTGGAGTACAGGAGAAGTAGATTTTAAACAGTTCCGGAGATATCACGCCACTTTTGGGAACTCCTGTTTCACTTTACGGGGCTTGGACTTTGTGTTCCTGAATTCCATGTACGAGTGGCGTCCACATATATAAGAGGTAGTTCTGAATAGGAATTTCCCGTGAGATTTTTTTGTATTTCCGCCGTTTCAACTCAAGGAAAAAGGGAAAAAGTGAAAAACTCACGGGGAATTTTCGTTTAGAATAACCCCAATCTTTAAACAGTGTGGAGTTCACGACAGCATCAAAGGCTTCTGATACGCCGAGCGTCACCTTCGCACGGCTTGTTCTGGCTGAGTCCTCGGCTAATGTGTGTGGAGATTGTTGTTGTTGTAACAGTGTTTGTTATTATGTTCGTTCCTCTGTTCAATCTGGCTCTGGATCTATCCCCAGTTCCAGGAAAGTGGCTGCTTGGATGGGATGTAACAAAAGATTCACTGGAGTTTTGGAGTGTTTTGTGTCGTGCGGGCCTATGCCACATACTGGGCAGATGTCTGGCACGGCGTGGTCGATTTCCGCCCAATAAGAATTTAGGCGACTGCAATATCCCGCCTAAAACTGCAAACTCTAGTTTGTCGTGGCAGCTGACGCTCCTCAGCTGCAATAGATGGGGAATGTATTTCGAGGACTTTATTCACACTATAATTGCTTAAGGCCTTGGCAACAGCATCCGTGTGAATACTATTCAAACCTGCTCGATACGCTTGTTGATCTAGGGGTTCTCTCCTGCATCGTTGGACCTCTCCCTCTAGAGCATGGATATCCTTCCTGATCTGCCTGTATGTGCCGGGCCTACCCACAAGATGGTGATTGGGATGTGTCACACGGTAACATCCAAGCAGGTACTGCAACGAAAGCATCTCATTGTGTTGCTTTACTGGAAGAATCGTTGTCTCCTCATGTAGATGGTCCACTGAAGATTTGAGGAGGCACCCTGTTGCTGTTCTCAGGGCGGCATTCTGGCAAGTTTGAATCTTTTTCCAATTCGTATCACATAATCTCGGGGACCAGACTGGCGCATAGCTTACCACAGACCGACCTATCGCGTTATATGTGGTCAACAAGGTTTCTTTATCTGCACCCCAAGTGCTGCCGGCTAGGGACTTGAGGACCTTGTTCCTACTTTTCAGTTTGTCGCAGATAGTTGTGGCGTGCGCGCACGACGTGAAAGTAGTGTCGAATGTGACCCCTAAAATTTTGGGGCAGTTAGTGGTCGGAATTCTGCTACCGTCGACCACGACATTCAATTCTCTTCCAAACTGCGCTGTCCATGTGGTGAACAGAGTGGCTGTTGATTTTGTGGCGGAAATCTGCATATTCCTCGAATGGAAAAAGGTGGTAAGATCGGTTAAATAGTTGTTCAGTCTCTCACAGATGTCATCAGGATAGGTACCCGACACCAGGATCGTGCAATCATCCGCATACGTTACGATCTCGATGCCGTCTGGAGGGGGCGGAATACAGGAGAGGTAGAGGTTAAACAGTTCCGGAGATATCACCCCACCTTGGGAAACCCCCTGTTTCACTCTACGGGATTTGGTCTTCTTGTTCCTGAATTCCACGTACGACTGGCGTCCACACATATAATTGACTATCCAACGTTTCAAGCTTGGCCGGAGGGTTGTCTGCTCAATCTCCTCAAACAGCGTGGAGTGCCAGACTGTATCAAAGGCGTTTGATAAGTCAAGCGCCACCATCACTGTACTATCGCACGGCCGTCTCTGGTTGAGTCCTTGACAAATATGTGTGGTAATGGCGTGCAGAGCAGTTGTCGTGCTGTGCTGCTTACGGAATCCATGCTGATGATCGGCAACATGATAGCTATTTCTGATACTGGGGAGGACTAAGGCCTCAAGGGTCTTTGCTACGGGCTACAAAAGCGAAATCGGCCTGTACGATTCACTTTTGCTGGCATCCTTGCCGGGCTTCCGTAGTGGGACCACCCTGCCCATTTTCCAGACTTCGGGAACAATGATGGTGGATAGCGACAAGTTGAGAACTTTAGTGAAATACTCCACTCCCGGCTCATCCAGCTGCTTCAGCATTACCATGTAGATTCCATCAGGGCCCAACGCTTTGGATGATTTAGCGTTCCTGATGGCATTGGCAACATCATCCATTGTAAACTGTGGTGGTTCCTCCTCGGCAGGAAGAGATCTGATGCGACGTAATACTCTTCTCTTAGCCCTGTCACTCTCGGGGTGCTCGACAAACTGTCGATTGAAATAACTTGCGCACCTCTTCGGATCAGTCAACGTAACGTCGCCAAACGTGACTGAGGTCCTATCTTCCCTTCTTCTAGGGTTCGAGAGTGACTTAACCGTTGCCCACAATTCACCTATACCGGCTCCAATGTTGCAACTCTTCAGATGATTTAACCACTTGTTCCGCTTATGCTCGTCGACCAGCCTGTTAACTTCTAGTGTCAGCTCCCTGACTCTGGGGTCATTGGGGTTTATTCGGCGAAGCTCATCACGCTCATTTGCTAATCCCATCGCCTCTGCTGGGAAGTTTGGTGTTACTTCGGTTATTCGACCAGCAGGGATATGGCGAGCGGCTGCAGGAGTGATGATGTCTCGGAACGTCCTTTCCGCTACCCGAACATCAGAAGGATTGGGCAGTTCTCTGAAGCGGTGATTAGTAAACTCTCTGAAACCCGGCCAATCAGCTTTCTTATGATTGACGAATGTGCGGCGTTCAGAGGTAATGAAATCGATTGGTCTGCTAATGGAGACGGGTTGCCAGGTAACGTCATTTGTCAGACCAGGTGACACGATGGTTATGTCTGGCGAGCTGTGACACTCTCCTCTAATTCTGGTAGATGCGTCCTCATTGACCGTGCAAAACGTAGAGCTGTCAATCTGCTCAGACAGCGCTGTACCTCTCTGGTCGTTTCCGAGAGCCGAATGCCACATCTCATGATGCGCATTAAAGTCCCCCAGGACCAAACGATTATGGCCTTCCAAAAGCGGGCTAATGTTAGGCGGGTAATCTGAGATACAGCTATTTCTCGGCGGGATGTATACGTTCAGCAGTCAGGTGTGGAGATTGTGTGCAGCGTTGTTGTAGTGATGTGCTGCTTACGATGATGTGCAACTGATAATGTGCAACTGGATAGCTATTTCTGACGCTGTAACTCTTGGAGAGTTACACTATGCGACACGAAAATTATTAACCATATTTTGACACCGCAGCGTGATAGAAACCCCATAATAAGAAGACACGTGTCCCGGCGTTTTTTCCTATCACTTCAGCTTTCGCGGCTTTGATGTCAAAAGGGATCATTTTGTCAGGCACATATATTCTAAACCGCTTGGAATTAGGGATTACTCATGGAGAAAAAGTTGTAGCTCTCACCCTAAAGAATAATAATTGTGAACACATAAAATCCATTCAACTTCATATTCAAGGTCAAAATCATCAAGGTCAAATTTCCATAATATTTTTCTCTCGGATTTTAGTCTGCAGATATCAAACCGATCAAAATTTTAGCCAACAGCCAACTAGTAAAATGTTCCATAGATGTCAATAAACAACTTTCTAGAACATAACTCTGTAGAAACGGTTCTTAATGGCCAAAATAGCTAAACAAAATGCGATTTGTATCCTCTTTTCTAGGTTTCCGCTCCATAGATACTAAACCGTTCATTACTTGCCTCCACGAGTAATTCCAAATTCCAAGCGGTTAAGAAGATATGTGCCTGACAAAATGATCGCTTTTGGCATCAAAGCCTCAGGTCTTTGGGGCCCATAACCGCGAAAGTTGAAGTGATTGGAAAAACGCCGGGACACGTGTCTTCTTATTTTTGGTCTTCTATCACGCTGTGGTGTCAGAAAGTGGTTAATAAACATGAGTCAAAAAATGAAACACAGCGTTATCGTGCGCACCATTTTAAAGAAAAATTTTAAACTTTTGTAAAGGAGGTAACGTAGGGGATGGAAGATACCAAGGAACGGTCCTGACCGGTTTTAACATGGCAAAGCCCAGGATTTATCTTGGTCCCTCTTTCATCCCAAGTGGACACTGACCTCCCCGTGGTGTCACCTGGGGAACTGCCTTTAACACCCGTTAAAGGTAGTGAGCTAACATGTGCCGCGCGTTCACCCATAAGAACGTTAAAAACTTGGGTTTGGGCGTCGGGTTAGTAACCCTCCCCTAGAAAAAACAGCCTACTATGAAAAAACGAAAGAAAAGAAAAACAAACCCCTCTAAAGTTGACGAACCCCGCAAACGTTTTAAGGACCATGATCTGCGAATCTGCACCTGGAATGTTCGCACTCTTTATAGAGAAGGTGCAGTCTTCGCATTGGCAGACGTACTTGAAAAGTACAAGACCGATATTACTGCCATACAGGAAATACGATGGATTGGGAAAGGCGTCACAACAACACCTAAAGGTGACGCACTGTATTATAGCTGCCATGACGTAAAGCATGAGTTTGGTTGTGGATTCGTAGTTAGTCGGAGACTAAAACATCTTGTATCCAGCTTCACTCCAGTGAATGAAAGACTTGCTGCAATTCGAATAAAAGCTAAA
This sequence comes from Musca autumnalis, assembly GCF_047663935.1. Lineage (NCBI taxonomy): Eukaryota > Metazoa > Arthropoda > Insecta > Diptera > Muscidae > Musca > Musca autumnalis. The sequence goes on along the minus strand of NW_027411977.1, from coordinate 44,037,817 downwards.
TTCTTCAACATCAGCTTTATCTGCGCTCATGCTCCCACTGAAGAAAAGGATGAACAGACCAAAGATATATTTTACGAGCGCTTAGAAGAAACATATGACCGTTGCCCTGCCCATGACATTAAAATCATTCTAGGCGATTTTAATGCCAAAATTGGAAAGGAGAATATCTTTGGCCCAACAGTCGGGAAATTCAGTCTCCACAGTGAAACATCTGACAATGGTATGAGACTGATAGACTTTGCAGCTGCAAAAAACATGGTAGTTAGCAGTACCAGATTTAATCATCTCGATATTCATAAGGGCACCTGGCTGTCTCCAGATCAGAAAACAAGAAACCAAATTGATCATGTTGTGATAGATGGAAGACATTCATCGAGCGTGTTGGATGTACGATCGTTCCGAGGCGCAAACATTGATTCGGACCACTACCTTGTTGCAGCAAAGGTACGCACCCGCTTAAACGTAGCAAACAAGGTACGAACAGACACAACACGAAAGTTAGACATCGGTAAGCTGCAATCACAACAGATAGCCACAGCATATTCCACTCAACTAGCCCAATTGCTTAATCAAAGCCCTCCTCATTCCGATAACATATCAGCGCAATGGCAAAGCATTGCCCACTCCATGCAAACAGCCGCAAAATCCATACTTGGATACCAGAGACCTCCACCAAGGAATCCATGGTATGATGAGGAGTGTCGTGCTGCCACCGAAGAGAAAAATGCGGCATATAAGGCTACTTTACAATCCGTAGCAACGCGTAGCGCACGAGAGAGATACAGGGAGAAAAGGAGAGAGGAGAAACGTCTTTTCCGCAGGAAAAAGAGAGAGATGGAAAAGCGGGAGTGTGAAAAAATCGAGATGTACAGGAGCCGGAATGAAGTCCGAAAATTCTACCAAAGAGTCAAGCATCAAACTGATGGCTTTGGTACAGGCACATCCTCCTGTAGAGACCAGCAAGGTAATTTGGTAACTGATACAGATAGTGTACTCAGGATATGGAAAGAACATTTTTCAAATCTGTTGGTATCCAATAGCCGTCCACAAGAAGGGAGATAAGACTGTATGCTCTAACTATAGGGGCATAAGTCTACTCCCTATTGCCTACAAGATCGTGTCAGGGATATTGTGCGAACGACTAAAGCCAATGGTCAACGAGATTATTGGACCATACCAATGCGGCTTTAGACCTGGCAAGTCCACCATTGACCAGATATTTACCCTGCGGCAAATCCTGGAGAAGACCCAAGAGATGCAGATCGACACCTACCACCTTTTTGTCGATTATAAAGCAGCCTTCGACAGTCCGCTGCGCTCAAAGGTATTCCAAGCCATGTCTGAATTTGGTATTCCCGCAAAGCTCATCCGGCTTTGTAAAATGACTTTAACTGACACGAGGTCCTCAGTTAAAATAGGAAAGAACCTCTCCGAAGAGTTTGGTACCAAAAGAGGTTTCAGACAAGGAGACAGCCTTTCGTGTGACCTCTTCAACATCCTGCTAGAAAAGGTTATACGAGAGGCAAACGTCAAAAGAAGTGGCACAATCTACACCAACAGTCACATGTTACTTGCTTATGCTGATGATATAGACATCATGGGTCGATCAGTAAAAGAAGTAACTGATACCTTTATAAAGGTCGAAGGAGAATCTGCTAAAGTGGGTCTGGCGGTAAACGGTGAGAAGACCAAGTTGATGGTGTCGACGCGCAATGCGTCCATTGAGCTCGGACCGACTGTGGAAGTTGGTTCCTATAATATTGAGGTAGTAAAAGACTTCGTCTACCTCGGCACCTCCGTCAACACAACAAACGACATCAGTTGTGAAATAAAAAGAAGAATTGTATTGGCCAACAGATGCTACTTTGGATTAAGTAAGCAGTTTAAAAACAAAGCCACATCTCGTCAAACAAAAATAACGCTCTACAAAACACTGATACTACCCGTGCTGATGTATGGCTCCGAAGCCTGGGTACTTGCGCAAGCAGACATGGCAGTGCTTGGTGTGTTTGAGAGAAAAATTCTTCGAAAGATCTACGGACCAATCTGCGTTGACGGTGAATATCGACGTCGCATGAACCACGAGCTGTATCTGCTATACAACGACATCAATATTGTTAAACGTATCGAGATGCAGCGATTGCGTTGGCTAGGCCATATAATAAGAATGAGCGATGATGAACCCGCTAAAAGGGCGTATAAATCCGAGCCACATGGCGGTGCACGCAGAATTGGCAGGCCAAGGAATAGATGGCGCAAACAAGTGGATGTTGAGATGAAAAGGCGCGGTATTCCAGAGAGCAAAGCAACAAATAGAGAGGAATGGAGATCTCTTCTTAGTTCGGCCTATAGAACAAATGTTCTGTAATGGGCCAGCTAAGTAAGTAAGTAAGTAAGTAAGTAAAGGAGGTAACCAAAGGGGTGGGATGATATGGCCTATTTTGGAACTAACCCCCTGTTTTTGTAAAAAACTTTTATGTTCTCACACGAATTGTCAAATTTTGTAGATCGATTTACTCGTCTTAGCGCAAATGTGGAACGCTGATTTTTGAATGAGGAATTCTTAGCTATATATTATAGAACGTGTCTACGAAGAATTAGATCTGTATGTCGTCTAGGGGCTGAGCTATGGATGCCCAAATTATTACGAATATAGACGAACGAACAAAAAATAGTTACAAAAACAGGGGGTTAAACTATGTTTGGAAAAAATATTACGGTATCCAAAGCTAAACCAGCACCAAATTGTCTGAAATGGGTTCAGTCCAAACATATTTCTAAAATCATTATTTCGATGATGCACATTTTCCGTCGTATTAAAGTGAATTTACCAAAGTTATTCTCACGTAATTTAAAAAATACATACTATATCTCTTTACTTACCTCATCTAATGGTATTGTCATATCAACATCCGACCAATCATTTTCCTGGCGGAAACGTTTGACAATATTTGAATGTGGCGATGTTGATGCCAAAACTCGTGGATATTTGAATTCCTTTTTAGAGGGTGTCGCCCCAGTTGCAGTGTATGTTTTTATTTCACTTTTACGGAACGTCTCCACATCTGCTGCGCATGTTTGCATTTGTTCCTTATGGGCTTTATTGAAATCTTTCATTGTTTGCTGTAAAGTACTATTAAAACCTTTTGCAATCGATACATGTTGCGCTGTTTCCTTAACACGTTCTTGTAATGTGCTAAGAATGGTATCAGTTTGCGCCTTATGTTGGCTTCTTTTTTCTGAACAAATACGTTTAACATGTGGACCATATTCTTGCAGAGCATTTGTTGTTTGTGTAAAATGTTCTGATACAATTTCCTCATGACTCGCCAGTGATTTCGATGTTTCTTGTTCTTTATTATCTAATTGAATAGTAAGTGTGGAACATTTGGCCACATTTTGATCTATGTTGAGTTCAATTTCTTTTGTTAGCTTTTCAACAAGTTGGCAATTACTCTCCAAGGCCTTGGCATCCTTTTCCAAGAAGGCTTGTTGAAATTTAGACGAACCTTCTATTTGTGTTGTGAAAAATTGTTGAGTCTTTTCTAATGTCTGCACATTATTGGCAATATTGTTCGAAGATATGGTGTGTTTTCTATGCAATTCTTGCATTTTCTTTTGGAAATCTTCCAATAATTTTTGTTCTTCTTCAATGACAGCCCTTTGTTCAACCAGACTAAGCGATATTTTCTGTAGTTCTTGTATATTTTCTAAAGTTTTTTGTTTAATGGCATCCATTTCAGTTTGTATACGTTTTGTGTGTTGTTGTAATTTAGTATTGCGTTCATGTAGCATTTCTTTTATAGAATCACGCATACTACTTAGGGCTAGCTGTTGCTGTTCATTCGTAAACTCAAGAGCTTCAAGGTTTTCTTTAACTTGTGACTTAAACTGTTGTTCTTTCTCTTTTAGTTCTTTCAGGAACTTGATTATTGTGTCATTTTGTTTTTCTCCCAAATTAGTTAAGGACGAACACAGATTTTCTGTCACACTGGCCATTGATGTTTCGTATGAGTCCAGTATCTGTGTAATACCATTTATTCGCTCACTTGTTGCATCTATAAGTTGCGACTGGATATTTGAGGTTTTCTCTACAAAAAATAGGAGGTATTTATTGGTAATTAGGAGACGCTTGCATTTGGGATTTCTTTTCTGACTTACCAAGCTCATCCTCCACGCCACGTGCTAGATTATTTTGTTTCCCTTGATACTCCCTGAGGGTCTCATCCATTTGATCGAAGTTTTCATTCATGCGTTCAGCAAAACGTTCACATGCAGTTTGTATTTTAACATCAACATCCTTGCGTCTGTCAATGGTTTCCTAAAGAAAGCATAAAACTTATTAACATCACGTCTTCAATTCTTTTCTCCGCAAATCAACTACTTACATGCAATGCCTCTGTATCTTTTGTAGCAATGTCAGCTACTTCCAAAATCTGTGTAGCTTGATCTTTCAACACCTCTTCGGTTTTAGCATGAGATTCTAACAGTACCTTTTTTTCTTTGTAACGACGTTTGGTGGTCTTTAGAACTTTCTTGGTTTCTATTAATTCTCCCTTGGTACATTTCAAGCGATTTTCCTTTTGATGTAACTCGGCCGTCTTTTCAATTAGATTCATACTAACTTCATTGAAAATTTTCTCCTTGGAAGCCAGTTCATCTTTAAGAGCCTTAAGTAAATGAACTTTTTCATTTAACTCTCGTGTTTGTGAATCCATTTTAAGGGTCATTTCATTGTACGTTTCTGTAGCCAAATAAACACCGTTTTTATCACGAGCTGCCATAAGATCTCTTTTGAGTTTGTCAATTTCCTCAGTGTATTCTTTAAGTACAGTTTTCTTGGTAAGTTTTTGATTAACTTCCGGTTTGTTCTGGATATTTTTCGCCCGGTGAGCATATTCCAGTGTGCTTAAAGTTTCTTCAATATCCTTGTGGCCAGGTGATATTGTGGCTATAATGGATGTTTTTGTTCGACCACCTGAAAATAAAATAAAAAATTAACCAAATAAGCCAACTTTTTATTTCTTTCGTTTCTACTTCCGAGGTAAGTCCAAATCCTTATAATACCGAACTTTATGACAAATCTTATGCTCTATCCCGTCCCATAAAGATAATAAAGCCCACACAACCAAATGCGGATTACCTTACTTAATTTTGGGTAGTTTGCAGATTTTCAGACGATTTTGGAGAAAGAAAAAAATTGGCTAAAACTATTGTTTTGAATTTTTTCGAAAGGTGAGAATAGCTGGGAAAATGCCACGATTCGCCTCTGTAAGCGTCTCTGCCTTGCTACAGTAACGATGCCACCTTGGCAACAGGGTTTCTTTGCCTATCTTTGCACTATCACACTCTATGCACTGTCGGTTGAAAGAACACGAGCACACTTTGGTAAGTTATTCGAATACGGTTTTATTTAGTTGCTTGAATATTACCGTTACAGTCCCTTTTGGGAACCAACGCTTTGGGTAATTTAAACATAGGTGAGGGATATATAGTTGGCTACAGATTAAGATTTCATAATCTACATGGCCCATGGGCTATAATGGGATGCAGCTTTTATGTAGACTAGGGTTGTTGATGAAATATTTCTTGCCTTTGGGTAGCCACTTTGCCCATTTCTTCCCCTTTCATAGGTCCTCTTTATTTATATCGTCTCCCACACGATTATCTCTAAATAAAATCACCAAAGGTTGATAAAAAACACCAACTTACCCAAAGATTCCTGTAAAAGACGTGTCAACTTCGATTCACGATATGGTATATGAGGTGTTCGTTCCACCAGCGCCGTAATAACACGACCCAATGTCAACAGTGATTGATTGATGTTAACTGTTTCCCTGACACGAACACCCTTTTCATTGCCAGCTTTGGAGACATTTTCACTACCGGCTAAATCGACTAAATTTAATTTGCCAATTTTTAGCATTTCTTCACCGTCCATGCCGTTTTCTTTAATATGGACAACAATCGAGAATACTGTATGGGAACGTGACGATTGGGCATTCATTAGCGTCGATGCTGTACGACGACGTTCTTTGCCTTTTTCCAACAGCTTGTAGACATCATCTTTGCTATGAACAGGTATCTCTTCAAGGCCTTGTATAATCACTGATCCTTTTTTGGTGCTATCATCGAAAATACGTATTTTTGTCGAATCATCTGTGGACAGCAAGTCGAAAAGCTCTTCATTATACAATTCCAAATAAGAGATACGCATAGAAAATTCCATTTCCATCATACGTAACTCATCGAAAAGGTGGCACAATGCTCGCGGTATGATACCAATATCAGAATCCTTAAAATGAAAAAGAAGATAAAAATTGCAACAACAACAAATCAGTTCAAATGACTCATCAGCACGTTCTAATTTCATGCTAATCTCCAAAAATTGGTTGCAACAACACAAAACTGGTCTAACAACTTTTTCGGCTTTTATTTGTGGCCCATTAAAAACCCGACAAAAGTCAAGGTATTTTGTTAGTGTCCAATTGTGAATTTGCCTGCCTGCTCATTTTGCTGACAGCATCTAAGTTTGATTATGTTCTATACTGTACTTACATCTTCCCATGACGATTTCAATTCAGCACATTCATTGCCCACCATCGTGTGGGTTTTTCCTGTACCCGTCTGGCCATAGGCAAAGACTGTGCAATTGTAACCAGACAAAACCTCCTCAATAAGGGGACCCACCACCGCAGCATAAACATCTACTTGCTTTGATTCTGGGCCGAATGTACGATCAAATGTGAATTTCTTGGTTAACTTAGATTCCAAGGAATTGCGAGCGATAATTTCCTTGGGTGACACCACTTCAACGATTTCTGTAGAATGGATGCCTTTTTCTCGTCGATTCAAGGGCCTAACAATGCAAAAGAAACATTTTATTTTTCCCATAGAAATTCAAAGATGCTGATAAATTATTTTTGATTTTTTACCTCACTCTCACATAAACTTGAATGTGTTCATTTGTCTTTCGCGGTGGTTGCGAATGTGAATGATTTTGTGCCGACGTATTCATATTTTTTAGTCTCATTCAATTTGTTTTAGTTCTTTTAGCAGTTTAGTAATTATTTCTTGATTTTATTTAGAAGTAGATTATTTTGTTTTGAAAAGATTGCAATTTGTTTAACAAATTTCACAAAATGTCCTCCCGAGTACCGAGTTTGGCGGCGTTCTTGTTATTGGATTCGAAAAACCAACCGTTCATTCGTCAAGTTTTTTGTTTGCTTTCGTTGAGTTGTCTGATTAGTAGTGCCTAGTTGATAAATGAAGGGAGTTGCCAGAGTGTGTGTACTAATGGAAGGGAGTAAATTTTTACGAATGGCAAATACATACATGGCCTGTTCCCGTACTTTATAAAGTGGTAAAAGTCGTAAAAGTTGTAAAAGTCGTAAACGATTTTCATATAAATTTTGTGTACGGGAACGCAAAATGTGTAAAAGTGGTAGAAATTGTAAAAACTTTTTAGTTCTGGAACAGAGCTACAATTTTAATTTTATGACTGATTTGGATTATTCACAGATCATCCACTGGATTAATTAAATCCTGTACACATCTTACGACATTTAGATACTAGCTTCGTTCCAGTTCTTTATTAATGATAAAAGTGTCAAAAGAGCAATCTGTTGAAAATGAGTCCATAACACACATTTTTCCAAATAGTACGGGAACGGAAAAATGGCAAAAACGTCAAAAAACTGCAACAAATGTCAAAGTCGGCGTGTCAGCCAATCGGAAGCTGGCATACATGTTGCACATTTTTGCTCGCTCAAATTTGTCGTGTAAAAAGTTTCTAAAGAGAGAGCCATTCAGCGCATGATATAAGTAAAGAGGTAGATTTAAATGAAAACAATCTATAGAACCCTTGTTTTTCCTGAATTCCTAAAACGTCAAAATTAGTAAACACAAAAGCAACAAGTGGGTTTGTTTACAATACCATTTTTGAGCATTTTATTAAAAACGCGAAAAATGAATGAAGTGTCAAGGTTTCTCCACATAATTGAGTTATGGATATGATAAAATGTGTGTTCAATGCAAAGCTGACGAATTTCATCCATACAAATGTTCTAAAAACAATTTTAAAAATCATTGAATTCGATTGTTTTTAAAATTGTTTGGCATATTATTCAAACAGCACACACACATACAGAGATTGTCTATTTTGTTTTGAAGATTTAGGAACGGTCGAAAGAAAAAAAATTAAATTGACAGAAAGCTTTAGCTAACCTTTCTTATTAAACCATGATTCAGCGCCATTTTTGTTCAAAGAGAAGTGAACATTTTTCAACTTTTTTGGTGTTCGGGAACGCATTTCGGGGAAAAATGTTCAAAATCATGGTATAAGTAAAGAGGTAGATTCAAATGAAAAAAATCTATAGAACCCTTGTTTTTCCTAAAACGTCAAAAAGCAACTAGTGGGTTTGTATTTTTGAGAATTTTATAAAAAAACGCGAAAAATGAATGAAGTGTCAAGGTTTTTCCACATAATCGAGTTGTGGATATAATAAAATGTTTGTTTCAATGCAAATCTCACCAATTTCTTCCATACAAATGGTCTAAAAACTATTTTAAAAATCATTGAATTCGATTGTTTTTAAAATTGTTTGGCATATTATTCAAACACCACACGCACATATACAGTTTGTTTATATTGTTTTGAAGTTTTAGGCATACTCGAATGAAAAAATTTAAATTGGCATAAAGCTTTGGCTAACACATGATACAATGATACAAGGTAATCTCATTTCAAAAAACCGTCCTTGAGCTGTCACATACAACCCTGTGTCGAAACAGTATACATAAATGTTGTTTTTGTTATTGCATGTCAATGACAACAAAAACAACATACTGTTTGTTTACATTCTATTTGTTCTATATTTTTGTTTTTCCAACAATAAAATGTCCACGATTTTAGAAGAAAATTGCCCAGAAAAATTGTTAGCAATGTGTACAAAAGAAAGAGATATATCGACCAATGTGTATATAACGAAATTTTGTAAAATAACTGTGTAAAAGTATATCAAAAGATTTTGGTTTTTCTGTTTCTCGGTTCAATGTGAAAAAAGTTCTCACTTTAATGTTTTCGTATTGTTAATCGGATATGTTATTGCAGAATTGTATCATGGGCTAACCTTTCTTATTAAAGGGCTGTTTACACCATATATCAATGTCATATGAGCTGTCATTTCTTTCACCCATTCGACATTCTCTATGTTTGTCAAAATTGACGTCATCCATACAACTTTCAATTTGTTCGTTCATACCTACAAGTGTTATTTTCGTATGACATAACCTATAAATATAAAAACAGCTGTTTTTGTCATTGTTTACATTTATTGTTGAGTTGCAAATTTGGGCAAATTTTAATTTTGGTTGAAGGAAAATGAATATCTAGCATGTTTGTTGTGGTAGAATAGGTTTTTGGGGTTATAGAGGCATTCATGTTTTTGCCACAAAGCAATCATTTCCAAGACTGCTTCTTTCGACCAATCGATCTGAAAATAACATTATAAACACCCTTTATTTACTTTTCTAAATATTTAAATATACATAACTTTCCATTTTCTTTTTTAAAAGATTTTGTTTTTCAATTTTTTTTTTGAGAATGCCAGAAAACTGCTGATAAATTTATGTTTACATACGAGAATGCCGTATCAAATAGAGCGCTCCCTAAATGAAAAATTTACATATGAGTTGCCAAATCATTTTGATAGATGAAAATTTTCATAGTGGTCACACTATGTGTACAACATTCGCAGGTAGAAAATTTGACATCTCATACGACATTGATAGATGGTGTAAACAACCCTTAAACCATGTTCAAAATGTGTAAAATCTTTTTAGTTCTAAAACGAAGCTACTATCTTTGGAGTATTTAAATGGCAGTCAGCTGATTTCTGTTTATGTATACTTACACAACAGCAAACAAAAATTACATGAATCTACCCATAATTGGTTTGTTCCTTTACTTTTGAAAATGGTAAAACCGGCAAAAGTAGCAAAAGTTGTGAACTGTTCTCATATGAATTGTGTGGTGTCAGAAGTAAAGGAACGCTTTTCGAGTAAAAAGTGGTAAAACTTGAAGATTCTTGCATGTAAAGGAACAGGGCTAATGTTTACAAGAAGGCGCACGACTATGTTAAGGTCTAGGTACATAAGCTGCCTCGCCTTGCTTGTTTCTGATAAAAGAATAAAAAAGAAAAGGGCAACCCAGTTCGAAATTTGCTCGCCCTTCTTTATTCTTTTATTTTTGTTATGTCAGAAATGAAGCAGGAAAGCAAGGCAATCAGGCAAGGCTGCTTATGTACCCAGGCCTTTACAATCCGCTTTGCATACCTTGGAAGGTGTCATGGTACAACAATATAAGGTAAAATAACTACTAAAACAAATACAACTCAACAACAACCACAAAGAAATTTGTTATTGTTTGTAATGCTAGTGTCACCGGTTTTTGTAAACAAAACAAGGAAGTGTCTATAAATTATTGATTTGTGTTTTGTTAGAAGAATAAAGAACAATTGAAACTTGGCAGTACTTTGTCTTTTATTCATCTACCAGAAATGACACAAAACTTTACTCAAACGTTGGATGTGTTTTCAGCTATATGCTCCCAAGAGGGCTAACAAAAAACAAATCAATAATTTATAGACACTTCCTTGTTTTGTTTACAAAAACCGGTGACACTAGCATTACAAACAATAACAAAATTCAAACGTTGGATTTGTTTAGAGCTTAACTCAAAAAAACGAGTTATGCCCCCGGCACATACGGTCCGTTGTGCGACGCGTCACACGTTAAAAACAACAATCACATGAAAAAAGTGTAAGTGATTCCAAGTTTGTTCTTGAATTTTTCATGTGGTTGTTGTAACGCAACGCTCAACGCGCCGTATGTGCAGAGGCCTTTAAGTCGCTGCACATAGGGCGAGTTGAGCGTCGCGTTACAACAACCACATGAAAAATTCAAGAACAAACTTGGTATCACAACACATTTTTTATGTGGTTGTTGTAAAGCGACGTCCAACGCGCCGTATGTGCAGAGGCCTTAAGGCAATGGGTCTCCTGTGAGCGTAAATTTACTCTTGCTCACCACCAGTTATGGCCGCTCACATACGGTCCGTCGCGTTACAACAACCACATGTAAACTTCTAGAACAAACTTGGCATAACTTACACATTTTTTTCATGTGGTTGTTGTTATTAACGCGTGACGCAACGAACAACGGACCGTATGTGCCGGGACCATTAAGGCTGCGACACATACAATCCGTTGTACGACGCGTTGAAAACAACAACCACATGAAAAATGTGTAAGTGTGCCAAGTTTGGTCTTGGAGTTTTCATGTGGTTGTTGTAACACGAAGCACAACGCGCCCTATGTGCAGAGGCCTTTAGTGTCTACACAGGTTGTGAGCAAGAGTAAATTTGCGTTCACGGAAGACCCATTGCTTTATGGCCCCGGCACATACGGTCCGTTGTGCGTCGCGCGTTACAAACAACAACCACATGAAAAAAGTGTAAGTGATGCCAAGTTTGTTGTTGAAGTTTTCATGTGGTTGTTGTATCGCGACGCTCAACGGACCGTATGTGCCGCGGCCTTAAACCAAGCTTTACGAGTAAAGCAAAAGTACATTTTATAAAAGTGCAGTCGATTTTAGAAACAAAGTGGCCACATAGCGAAGTGAACAAAGGCATATTGGTAGCACTATAAAGTGTAAGTAATGCCAAGTTTTATAAATATAAGAAATTGTTGTGCTGTTAATCACCAGTGCATGTTAATAATAAGAAGAAGATGAAAACAATTGGATTTGGCTGTCGTTTTCCTATGCTCCCTCCTCATTCCTTTCCTTTTGTGCTCCTTAATTAAAATAATTAAATCAATTAAAAATCAATCAATTAATAAAATAGCTTTCCATAATGGTAAATGCCAAAAACCCAAAACCTCCCAATAGCTTTTCAAAGAACAAAGGACCAGTAAATAAATTTAAACACAAGGGTATCTCGGGTGGAGGTACAAAGCCACAATTTAAAGGCCCACATAAAAAGCATGCTGGAAAGTTTGTGAAATCAAAGGAAGATATAAAAAGGGTAAGTAAGAAATGTATTTCCGTAAATATGTATGTTTGTTGTTGACATTTTTCCAGAAGGGAAAAGTATCAAGTTAAAAATCTGTGGAAGTACACAAGTGCTCGTGATCATTCCACGTTTCTGATACTAATACATATTAGAGGTAGTTTACACTATCTATCAATGTCATATGACACGAAATAAAAACATTCTATATCTACCCACGGAGGCAATGTGGAGACGAAATTCTATTGTATTTTTGTTGGGGTGGACGCACATAATAAATGGCGTAAGGAAAATCTCCAATATTCCACATATTAGCGAATATTTAACGACCGAAAATTTCATGTCATATGACATTTACATATAGTGTAAACTACCCCTTATTATAGAGCCTATTTGATACATTTTGGAAAGAATACCATGCATATACCAAGCATTTTGAACATGAATGCAAACGATTTCAAAATTAATTTTCAATATTATAAATCTTTTATTTTATTATTTTTATTCAGGAAAGAGCTGAACAATTTCGTCAACGTCAGGAGGCGAGAGAACAAAAACAAAAGGAATTAGAGGAACAACGTGCCAAAGCTAAAGCGGAGAAAGAAGAGAAAATTAAACAGTATAAAAAGAAACGACTCGAACGTACAAAGGCACTGAGTAAGAGAACCCAACGTGGTCAGCCACTTATGAAGGATCGTATGCAATTGCTGTTGAAACAAATTCAGGAAATGAAAAAGAATGGATGATTTTCTAGCGATTTTTTGGTAGTAATTTTTAATAGTTAATTAATTGGTTAAGTTAAATTTTTTATAATAAAATTTATTTTTAATTATATTTCTTGTGTACACTCTAATGATAAAATCTAAGGGAAAAGGGAATTTTATTTATTGACTGAATAAAACAATGACATGAGCGAACCAACATCAATACTTAATTTATTATGGCAATCATAGTGATTAGTAAAAGTAAGAGAGGAAATTGAGGAATTTGATTCAATTGAGAGGAATTGCAAATAACACAGTTGCATTGATTATGTATATGCCCACTGGTAGAAATCATACTCATGCCTAATTTTACACAGCGACAGGTGGAACTTGCTGGTATGACACTAGAGTCAGGGAACTTATAATGTCAACTGATTGTTCAGTGAGGATAAACAGGGAGAATGGCTTGATCGGTACTGGAATACATAACTAGTGGGCAATGAATTCACGCCTCAGGAAAAAAGACTTCGTCAATCACCCTGTAAGTACCGGGTGACGTCAGATATGATACGATCGCGTCCAGCCACCACCGTTTCCAATGGCCTTTTAGCTGCCTCTCATTATACCATGAACCTATAAAGATTCTTCTGGAACGTCACTATAATAAATACTTTTATTGGAGTATCTGATTGGGTGCTAGAAAGGCAGTAATTTTGTCATGTAGAGTCTAGATTATTAAAAAAGGAGAAGAGGAATGAAGTTTTATAAGAGAGGGACTATGCAGTGGCCGATTTAACCTCCCAAATAGCTGTAAACTCCAATAAAGAACATTTAATTATTGTTTAGTGTCAACGTGTCGGGATGTTTTTTGATCTGTAAAGAAAAAACAAAGTTACAACAAACAACGTCTATTTTACTATACAAAGGAGAAGAGGACTAAGTTGACTTTTCAAATACCTGTTTTCCTCAATAACGTCACAATGTTTGAGACCGTTAAGATTTCTACCCTCATACGAGGAAAAAAGACTTATTTCGAATGAAACTCCCCCGTGAGTTTTTTCACTCTCCCCTTTAAGTGAAACGGCAGAGGGACAAAATTCACGGAGAGTTTTCATTCAGAATAACCCCCAAAATGTCTGATTACTTTATCTACTCGATGCTGCATGATTATGTACATACTTTGCCAGAACTTCTACTTGTTCTAAATTTAATTTCACAGGAACCTTTACAACTTTCTTCAAATTGAAATTACTTTCACATTCCAATAAAATTTCAAACAGTTCAGAGAAAATTCTCCACACAAATTTAAATTAAATTTTATTTTACTAAATTCGCCAGAAAACGTATTGATCTTTAAAAACAAAAATGGCGCAAAATTTCCTGTACATGTTTGAATTTGTGGTCGATGATTTGTTGGTAACTCGACCCAACTATTGCGCTCCCGAAGAGTATCCGACATGCTGTGAGGTTTCGTTTCGTAATAGCGTCTTTGTTTCAATCTGTGATCGTGAATATGGTCATTGTGTTGACCCGAATGCATCGAAATGTGGAAAATGTTGCCTCTTTTCGCTGGAGAGTCCCATACAGGATGCGGATCGTTTGATGGTGCACGTTTACAAGAAGCGAACGGATAAGTGTAAATTCCTTATAGGATGTACAGATATGCCAATACGTGGCCTTTTCGATAAAGTAATGGAAAGTTTTGAAATTGAAAATCCCAACTGGGAAGATGGTTTGCGAAAACACCTTCAAACAATGCCTCAGGCGGGGGTGCCACCAAAATGTCCCGCCATTGTGGACAATGATTGCAATGAGGATAGTATGGGCAGAAAGGAACAGTTGTGTCCCACATCGGAATTAACCAAACGTTTATTGCCATTGTTTAATTTGAATGGTTGTCAGACGGGAAATATTGTTATGATCATAAGGTTGGTGGCAAATGGACCAACAATTGTTTCTTCATTCCCCTTTTCTCGGATATGCAACTCGGGATGTAATAAAGGGTGTAATAATGAAGCGGAGACTGGACGCTGTGGTGGTGGTGCCAATGAGGGTAGTAGTTTCCCTGACACATCACGTTATGAGGGTGGTGAAGACAGCAGTCCTCTGGAAGAGAATAGTAAACAATGCAGCAAAGCTGCTCGTAAACCCTATCAGAGTCCCTGTAATGGTTGTCCTGCCTTAGATGATCCCTGTTTTACCCCCGAAAAGAAACAAATTTGCCAACGTTATTTTGCCTGCAATACCGACAAGGGTTGTCCATGTGATGAAGTGGAAGATGAATGTGCCAGGGGTAAATGAAATTAAAAAGGTATTAAAGAAGAAGATGAAACAAATTTTTTATTTTAAATAATAGCCCCTAAATGTAAGGAACAAAAATGTCATCTCCAAAAATGTAGCGGAGCATCATCATGTGGTGCTCAGCGCAGAGCCCAGGAATCAACGACCAATAAAGGAGGCTGCAAAAATCAAGCAACTGGTGGTAATTGTTCTTGTGATGAGTGCGCCAATGCATGTGAGGCAGGTAAGCTATATACATACATATGTATAATAAATTGAGAATCTAATTATATAATGGATCCTACCCTTAACGTCATCTCCTTGATTCTCAGTTGTGAAGAAGATTGAAGTCTACAATAGTTTTTGATATACATACATAAACTAAATTAGAAAACGATTGATATATCCCGAATCGGTCCGCTAAAAAGCTAAATACTTTCCATCCGCTGAGTTTCGTTTTACGCGGCCCTAAAGCCCTAAAACATCCTACGTTTCAGAAAAGTTGGGCGTCAGTTCTGATAAAAGAGTTATATGTTGCCCTTGTTATTTTATTCTTTTATCAGAATTGACGCCCAACTTTACTGAAACGTTGGATGTGTTTACGGCAGCGTAAAACGACACTCAACTTTGGAAAAGCCTCAGCACTTAAGCTGAAAACAAATCCAATATTTGAGCAAAGGTTTGTGTCATTTCTGGTAGAAGAATAAAAGACAAAGTGCTGCCAAGTTTCAATTTTTCTTTATTCTTCTATTAGAAATGACACAAAAATTTTCTCGAAAGTTGGATGTGTTTTTTTAGCTTAAAGAATAGTACACATTGACAAGCAAAACTGACAGTCAACGAGGTCTATTTCGTGAATATCAAAGCCTAACTGAAAATTTTCTTTTGTAATCTCTAAATTATGCCATATATAATGTATTTCAAACGTTTTTAGCTAAGTCCCGGTCCACACTAGCGTGAATTTCATTAAGAAATTTCATGAAATTAGGTGTTCTTAAATCGAATTCCCCACAACAGCAATTTTATGATTTTACTTTACTATGGAGATCGATCTAGAGACGCATAATTTCATGCAATTTTTTCAATGAAATCAATCTAGTGTGGACCGGGACTAAATAAAATTTGTTATTTTCCGGAAAATTGTCCTAAAAGTACGTTGACTGTCAGTTTTCAATGATAGTGTGTATTCCCCTTAAGGCCGCGGCACATGCAGTACATTAAGGTAGAAACACAATGAAATACGCCGCTTTTTCACGCTCAGTTTCATGTAAAAGACTAAAGGCCAAGTACTACCTAATTCAAATGAATAAGGCAGCATTGGCCTTTAATCTTTTACATGAAACTGAGGGTGGAAAAAGCGGCATATTTCATTCTGTTCACACCTTTAAAGCTGAAAACAGATCCAACGTTTGAGTGAAGGTTCGTTTCATTTCTTGTAGATGAATAAAATAAAAAATGCTGCCAAGTTTCAAATTTTCTTTTTTCTTCTACCAGTAATGACACATGATTTTCATATAAATTTTGTGTACGGGAACGTCAAATGTGTAAAAGTGGGAAAAATTGTAAAAACTTTTTAGTTCTGGAACAGAGCTAAAACTTTACTCAAACGTTTGATGTGTTTTCAGCTTAAGGGTCGCGTTACAAGAACCATATGAAAACTTAAAGATCAAACTAGACATCACTTACACATTTTTCCTGTGGTTGTTGTTTTCAACACCCAACGCGTCGCGGAACGGACCGTCTGTATTTGGCACCTTAATGGCCGTTGTGCGTCGCGTCACGCGATAATAACAACCACATAAAATATATGTAAGTGGTGCCAAGTTTGGTTTTGAAATTTTCATGTGGTTGTTGTAAAGCGACACTTAACGGACTGTATGTGCATAGCCCTTTATTGATACTTAATTTTTACATCGAGAACATGTTAAGAGCTCGGCGCATACGGTCCGTTGAGTGACGCGATTACAAGAAGTTACTGACCTGGTACAAATTGTTGAGTAAACGAACACACCTAAGGTGTTACATCAAATCATACCAAACGTCAAATTTGATCACAATAATGCATTACTGTGAATTGCTTGTTTACATTTTGTATGAGATTTTATTCACAATAATACATTTTGACAACTACATAGTCAGCTGCTTTTGGCGCTGTACCTTATTGTTGTGCCATGGTCCGTTGTGAAGGCCGCTGCACATGCGACGCGTTGAGCGTTGCGTTACAACAATCACATGCAAACTTCAGGAACAAACTTGGCATCACTTACACATTTTTCATATGGTTGTTGTTTTCAACGCGCAACGCGTCGCACAACGGACCGTATGTGCCGGGGCCAACAGTCTGTTGCGAGTCGCGTTAAAAACAACAACCACATGAAAAATGTGTAAGTGATGCCAAGTTTGTTATTGAAGTTTTCATGTGGTTGTTGTAACGCGACGCTCAACGGACCGTATGTGGCGAGCGCTTAACACAACGGACCGTATGTATGTATTTGGCTCGTTGAGCGTCACGTTACAACAACTGCATGAAATCTTCAACAACAAAATTAGCACTACATACACTTTTTTTCTTGTGGTTTTTGTTTTTAACGCTTGACGCGATGCATAACGGACCGTATGTGCCGGGGCCATTAAGCGCTGCACATACGGCGCGTTGAGCGTTGCGTTACTATAACCACATGAAAACTTCAATAACAAACTTGGCATCACTTACACATTATTCATGTGGTTGTTGTTTTCAACGCGCAACGCGTCTCACAACGGACCGTATGTATTTGGCCCATTAGGTGGTTCTTCAGGTCAACTTTCTTCCAATAAAGGACAAACCACAATCGGTTATTGAGCGTCACAGTACACCGATAACGATTGTGACTGGCCCCTCCTTGATGCTTCAATTTTTCTAATTACTGTCCCTCTTTCTTAAACTTTACAGCCAAATCAAAGGCCTTGCGGAAATTGCGTTATTTATTACAAAAATATAGTGGCGAAATTTAGTAAAACTTTCAGAATAAACAATTTAGGACAAGACAAACAAAATTTTTTGCACACCGAATTACAAATTTAAATTAAAGCAAAAATCAAAAATTTTCATCATTGGTTACACATTTCCATGAAAGGGTATGTTCCATTAAAATTTCCTCTTCAAACCCTAGAATAGAATAACTAATTTCATTCTCTTTCAGATGACGATCCCTGTGATCCTTGTAATGTTTGCACGCAACCATGCTTTGTAACACCACGAAAACCTGAACCATCACCCGATGCATACGATGAATTTGAAGCCTGTCTCAATGGCAGTGGTTTGGTGATACGTGTCCTAAAGGACAGCCATTGTGTTGAGAATATTTGTGATGGTACGGAAAACTTTCAAGATGATCATTCCAGTGATGATTGTGAAAAGGTTTGTATATTTACTCCCTTAATACTTTCTCCAAACATCTTATACATTTTGTCTTCGTTTGTAGTCCAATCAGCCGAACTCTTCTTGTAATGTAGACACACTTTTGGAACGCAGCTCATTTGCTCGTAATCACATAAAACGTCGCACCGGTGGCCATATTATCAATCATCCCAAATTACCTAAGATACGTGCCAACATCAAATATTCTGGTAATGATGACTGCTGTCCTCCGACTGGGGGCGATAACTATCATGTACCATATTCGAAAATTAAGCAATTTTGTAATGATCAACGCAATAAAATTGAAAGTTATCGTAGTCGCCGCAGTCGTTCACGTGGTGGTGGTGATTGTTGTCCTGTATGCCCTCCATTGCATCCAAATGATAATAAACATTGTTGCGTCCAGGTGGATCGTGATGATATTCGCAATGCCATGAAGGGCATTGATTATGATATGCGTAAAAAGGGAATTGAGGTGAGTTTTTAAATAAAATAAAATTTTGAAACAGTAGATTACAATGCGGTAAGTACACTCCCAGCAAACACATACAGTCGAAATCTCTTATAACGTCATCGTTTATAATGAAATATAGGTTTATACTTAACTTATAACCCTTAGTAAAGGGTGAGCTATAGCCCACACAAATAAATATCATTTGTAGCGTAAAAATGCAGCGTCAGCTTTCTAGATTCCCCTTTTTACGCATTCTTCTGAATCCCCACTTTTGAAAATTAAACTCCTAAGGTAGACAAGTTGTGAATATTTGCCATTCCCTGCGTGGCAGTTAAAACCAATTAAATATATTTTTTGTATCAATCCTCTTACGAGATGTATAACATGGTTCAGAGTTCCATCGAAAATAGCTGATCTAAAGCAATTCTTATAATATGACGCGTGTCTAGTAAATTACAGCAAACATTTATCATATTTATCGCAAAATGCAATACCGTTTAAAAAATTTAAGGCCATATTACAAAATGACTTCGAATGTCTGAAATTTCGATACACAAACTGTAATAAGCGTATTATTTGGTAATTTATTATAGACATCAACTGTGTTTCATCATTTTGAGTGATTTATTAGCAATGATTTATAATAATAAGCCGACAATCGACAAAATGAACTCCCGCAAAGATCAACACCGAAAAGTGAATGCATTTTTTGTATTTACTTTTGAAAATTAGTTTTTATTACTAACTCCCTGTGCATTGAATATTCCATAAGATTTTGATTTGTTTTCTTTATTAAAAACTAGGTTTGTTATAAAACCTGTGATGAATCTGACACGGATGTTTTCTTGGTGAAGTTGGGTAGCAAACAAAAATGCCAACATAAAAAGAACAACATTGAGATTGAATTGAAGACACCCAAACAACCAATTGTGTTGCCAAATCGAAGGGTAACAACTGAGACACAAATCGATGAGGTTGAATTGGATGCAGCATTGTCGGGCGTTTGTAAGGGCAAGAAAAAAGGAAAGAAGGGTAAAGGCAAGAAATGATATGGACAAAATGTAAATGTTATAGTACACTACACATGGATTTAAATGGAAAGCTGTAATAACTTTTTAATAAAAAAACCATGTGTAACCTGAATCTACCAGAGTTTATAATTTTCAAATAATAATAGAGTTTAAAATGCATAAAATAATATACAAATAGAAAAGATGGGGGATTTGTGAAGCATCTCATCATCGTGGTCAATTAAAATGGTTTTGTACTTTTTTTTAACACTAACATTCTTGTAGTAGTTTGTATTTTTAGAATATTGCAAAGTAAAAAAAAAATGTTTTAGAAAAAAGTTCCAAAACAATTAGAAGAGGCGGTATAATTTATTTCACAAGACAGGTGTATATTTACTCATTGGTACATTGTGCCATAACTAAAGTTAATCTTGGAAAAAATCAATTTTACACATCACACACACCATGTTCCAATACTGCAAATGACTGTGAAGGTCATTGTGGTAACTAAAACAAAAATAACGAACGTCCAGTTGCATGCTTGTGGTAGAGTGTTGCACACGTTTCCATAACATTTAGATTAATGGTTTGTTTCAAGTTGTGGCCACAAAGCAATACAAAGAAGCACAACATCTTACCGAAGATGTGCTCACTTCGTAAAGAATTTATTTACTATGGCTGCAGTTATCTGTTTTCGAAAGAAACACTTTCAACTGTTCAAGTAAATATTTTTTTGTTGTAAGTGAATTACAGAGGAAGTATGGTAGACCAATATTAGCCAATCCAAACAAAAATAACAATTTTGCAGAAGTTCAAAGATGTACGAAGCCCTCCCATTAAATATTAGCTCAAATATACACTACAAGAAATAATATTACATTTATTTAATTTAAAATATAAACTGTAACATATAAAACATAAAAAATACTTTATAAAAAATAAAATATAAACAAGTAAAAAAGTATCAGTCGGCTTTGTCGACAGAGATATGTATATCCTCAGCCTGTGTGGAGTGAAACACTTTTTTCCCAAAAAACTTATGTATTTATTTTGGTTTCCAAAATGTTGGTCGTATGAACCGACAAAAATATGGATTGGATTAAAGCTCAACAATTTGCGGGGGATATCGAGAGATAGGGCTTTTGTACCATACTTGCCTACGAAAAACGTAATATCGCTGTAAACACGGCCACTAGGAAAACCATCGGCAACAATTTCCAAAGAATCCTCGAACAGACCCTTAACCACACAAAAATGTTGAACATTTGTGTGAGTGATACCCCAAGGTTGCTGCGTTTATGAGATATCGCGCGTACCATTTTAGGGAATATTTTCGAGCTTTTGTGGGGAAGGTACCGGAAGGAGTGGACCTATAAGCACCACCTTCGAATTTCATCTAATATTCGAAGAAATATTGCGATATCCAAAGTGTGGACGAACGCAGTGTTCGGTTCGAGCTCTCCAGCCACTGCATACGGTGGTGTAGGGGTTTCGGGCTGTTTTCTCAAGAAGTATGGACTTGGACAGCGAATGCAAGATGCTTCATTTGAATTTAACCGAAATTTTGTGTGGGAGGTACCCGAAGGACTAGACTAATATAGTCCATATTTGAACCTGATCTATATTTGGGAGACATATTAGGATGTGCAAAGTATGGACCAAATCGGTCACTCCCTTCAAGAGTTATCGTGCGCACAGTTTTCCCGAACATCTTTGAACTTTTGTGGGGGAGGTACCTGATGGACTGGACCGATATGACTTTTCTTCGAACTTAAACTAAGTTTGAACAAAATATTACGAAGGGCAAATTTTGGAGCGAATCGGCAGATCAGTTCGGGAATTATCTTGCGCTCCAACCACTACACACGGTGTCATAGGGTTTTTTGCACCTTTAAGGCTATTTTCTCAGGAAGTATGGACTTGCCCCTGATGAAACTTGTACCGTCGTATGGGGGCAATGAATACAAGTTGTTGCAACAAAAATCAAAGCGATTCGAGAGCAGGTCCTAATCTGAACTAATCGGAAATTTTGTGTGGGAGGTACCCGAAGGAGAGGACCGATTGGGTCCATTTTGAAACCTCATCTAAGTT
This sequence comes from Musca autumnalis, assembly GCF_047663935.1. NCBI lineage: Eukaryota > Metazoa > Arthropoda > Insecta > Diptera > Muscidae > Musca > Musca autumnalis. Next base: position 44,015,808 of record NW_027411977.1, on the reverse strand, counting down.
TTGTAGAAATTGCACGATGTGCGAAGTATGGGTCAAATCGGTTACTTCCTTCAAGAGTTATCGTGCGCACAAATTTTCCGAACATTTTCGAACTTTTGTGGGGGAGGTACCGGAAGGAGTGGACCGATATAGCCCATCTTCGAACTTAAACTAAGTTTGGACAAAATATTACGAAAGCCAAATTTTGGATCGAATCGGTTGATCCGATCGAGAGTTGTCGTGCGCTCCAGCCAGCCATACAGACAGACAGACGGACGGACATTGCTCAATCGACTCCAAATTGTCTGAAACACATTTCGTCCAAACATACTTGGGGTCTAAAACCATTATTTCGATGAAGCACATTTTGCCCGTATGAAAGTGTATATGTATACTAGGCCGGGGCGATTTGTATGGAAGGAAAAAAGTGTTATCGGGCGCCTGGAGTTTCTGATTCTTGGGATTGTACTGAGCAAAAAAGTCAACTAGACCATATGTCTACGGTGAAAATCGAGCCCCCGGATTTTGACTTGAAGTTATTTTTCAAGGATTTTTGGATATTTTGGCATATAAGAACCAAACCACTGAGATTTTCGATCCAACACAAAGACAACAATTGTAGCCAAGACAATAATAAAGAACTCTTTAGTACATCGCAAAATCATTGGAAAGCTCCTTCAGGTAGTTATGGCCTCGAGAAGGTGCACATTTTTCGGAAAATATCGATAAATGACACTGTGCTACAAAATGGGACTCAAAGTCAGTGGGTGGAAAATTCCTTTTGGAGATGAAAGCCCTTGGTGAGTGTACTAACAACCCAAAAGGAAATATTCACCATAGGTCAAGTTTCCGAGATATCGCGTGATTAATGGTTTAATTTTGGCCCCTTAATTTGTGAGAAAATAGCTTCATATCTCTCTAAAGCGTTATTGTAGCTTCATTTTGACATTACATTTCTTCGGTCAAATTGAATGGTGAATCTTTTTGTAGAATATTTCATCCCTCTAACTCAATTCCTTTCATGTCCTTTTCGTCCTTTATTTTTTGAACCGTAGTAAAAGTAACACAAGACGAGATTTTACAGCATCCAAATATTCTACAAAAATGTTGTTCAGAAGATGTTAGGTACGGTTCTCATTGATGACCAATCGATATTTCCCCGTTTTCATGGTCCTTTTTGACATTTACCCGGTTTTTGTTCATAAAACTATGTTTTGTTTTTATGTATATTCGTTATTGGTCTGTGATGCTTCTGAAATACTTACCATAAATAGCTCTTGTAATGACGAACACGTTAATAACAAATTTTATTTGAGGATAGATCCGGTTACCTATATTTTTGAATCGGATATTCTGATATTAAAACCGATTTTGGAACCGGTTTTAACTAACCGATGAACCGTATATGTATATCATTAGAAAGCTAATATAACGGTCAATCAAATGACAGCAAGTAGCTTATTACAACTTTGTTGGTTCCGTAGCTAGAAAAAAACAGCTTTCTTAAACCGATTTTGATGTAAAATATCACTGGTTGAAAAATTCTTTTTGGCGATGAAAGTGCATGATAAAAAAACAACATAACATAAATTCATCTCGCCATAACTCAGAAGTTTGACCTATCTGACCTATATTTTACATCAAAATCGGTTTCAGAAAGCTGTTTTTTTGTTCTAGCTTCGGAACCTATCGGTTAATCGGTTACTTAAAACCGGTTCCAAAATCGGTTTTAATATCAGAATATCCGGTTCAAAAATTTAGATAACCGGATCTATCCTCAAATAAAATTTGTTATTAACGTGTTCGTCATTACAAGAGCTATTTATGGTAAGTATTTCAGAAGCATCACAGACCAATAACGAATATACATAAAAACAAAACATAGTTTTATGAACAAAAACCGGGTAAATGTCAAAAAGGACCATGAAAACGGGGAAATATCGATTGGTCATCAATGAGAACCGTACCTAACATCTTCTGAACAACATTTTTGTAGAATATTTGGATGCTGTAAAATCTCGTCTTGTGTTACTTTTACTACGGTTCAAAAAATAAAGGACGAAAAGGACATGAAAGGAATTGAGTTAGAGGGATGAAATATTCTACAAAAAGATTCACCATTCAATTTGACCGAAGAAATGTAATGTCAAAATGAAGCTACAATAACGCTTTAGAGAGATATGAAGCTATTTTCTCACAAATTAAGGGGCCAAAATTAAACCATTAATCACGCGATATCTCGGAAACTTGACCTATGGTGAATATTTCCTTTTGGGTTGTTAGTACACTCACCAAGGGCTTTCATCTCCAAAAGGAATTTTCCACCCACTGACTTTGAGTCCCATTTTGTAGCACAGTGTCATTTATCGATATTTTCCGAAAAATGTGCACCTTCTCGAGGCCATAACTACCTGAAGGAGCTTTCCAATGATTTTGCGATGTACTAAAGAGTTCTTTATTATTGTCTTGGCTACAATTGTTGTCTTTGTGTTGGATCGAAAATCTCAGTGGTTTGGTTCTTATATGCCAAAATATCCAAAAATCCTTGAAAAATAACTTCAAGTCAAAATCCGGGGGCTCGATTTTCACCGTAGACATATGGTCTAGTTGACTTTTTTGCTCAGTACAATCCCAAGAATCAGAAACTCCAGGCGCCCGTGATGGTGTTCAAATCGCCCCACTCTAATGTATACCCTCGTTAGCATAAATGCTGAGGGTATAAAAATGGGAGATTCCATCATAAAGAAGAATATACTTATTGAGGCTAAGCGACAAATTATTTTCTAGTTTTCAGTGCATTTATTAATAAAACACTGTAACTTAATTATTATCAATATAATAAAATAATTATCAATTATTTTTTTTAAAACTTGTATTTAAAAAAAATATATATTTCCAATATTTTTAACGTGGATTTTAAAGATTTTTTTCAATGACTGTTCGTTCAACCATTTTAGGCCTCAGCAGTAATTTTTCATTTATGGCGTATAATTAATAAAAATGATAAATAAAAATCACTCATACGCCTAATGTTGATAAGTGATGTACGCCGCACAGTGGTTCAGAATGGTTTTTTCCTGGTCAAAATTCTGTAACTTTTGAACGGACAGAGATATTTTCATAATTCTTTTTTTGTTAGACAGATAACATAATCAGCTTTCAGACGAATTATAGGCGGTCAAATTCGGTCTAATAGTTGCAGAGAAATTCAAAGTCAAGTTTATACTTTTGAGTTGTTTAAACTATTTTTCATCAAAATATGAGTGTTTTTGTGGTTTTTATATCTTTCTTTGCATTAATGATGGTCAAACACCAACAAATAAAACATAAAATTAACAAAAAACTAAAAAAAAATTCAAAAAATTCGAAAAATTTTTTTTTTTCAAGAATTTGTAAAAAAAATTAAATTTTTCAAAAATTATAAAAATACTCCTTGGGGTTTTATAAAACTTATATATCGTCACCATAAATGCCGGAAGACGTAACCCACAAAAATAAAACTTTACAGGAGAAGCAAAAAACGTTATAAAATGAAAACGGTGTTATAAAATATCGAAAATTTTTAGTATCGTGTTTTAAGACAGAGAAGAAATATATTTTTGGAAAAAAAATTAATTTTTTTCCGGAATGACAGAAGCTGTGTGGGTTACGTCTTTTGGTATTGTATTTTTCTGAAATGCCAAACGACGTAACCCACAATTTATTGAGTATACATTTGAAAAAAGTAGTATAAATGAACAATTATAATTAAATTAGAACTAGTTTATTGGCCTACGCGGCTAAGCGTACTTTAAACTAGCAATCTGACGGTGTTGTGTTCAATTCCCAATCTTAACGGTGATATTTCAGTGGATCACATGTAGGTGAACCGTCTATTCCAATCAGCACTGCAATTACTTATAATATCAAGTGTATTAGACGATATTTAAAACATCAGATCCAGAATATTATATATATTGTGGTATTTAAGTCAATTTATCGACAAAATATAGTTAATATAAATTAAGTGAAGTGTAACAATTTAAATGTAACTTTTAATTCTCATAAGGAATGTTGCAATAAATGTAATGACAATCACTTTGAATTAAGTGTTTTAAGTCTAGCAGGTATTGAAGTTTCTTTTTTTGAAACTTTTAGCCTATGTGCGTATATCTAAGGAGGACCCATTGCCCCAAAATCTCCGGATCAAACGCTAATGTTTGCAGTTTATTGGATCTCCTGTCTATTTGCATAAGTAAACAATACAGAAAAGTTGCGTTTTTCTCTGGACCTGTTTGAATATCATTAAAATCAGTTGAGTTTATCCAATCTCAAGACATTACACTGCTCAACAAAATTGAAGAAGTTGAATGTTTCAACCGAAGTTGTTGTTGTTTTTAAATGAAATCGGCGAGCTATTTTCAAATCTGGTCACGGTTTTTCTCCATCAGCTCTTATTCTTGAGATATAGCTCAAAATCGATTTTTACGAGTTTTACCCAGAATTTCGTTATTTTCGGATACAAACAAATAATTTTTTGCGGGTTTTTCGACACTAATATATTAAGAAGATGTTATATGCTCGATACAAAACGTTTTTTGAAATAATTGTGGCGAATATATATCAAAAAATATAGAAAACATACGATGCATCTTGTAAAAATTGCATATTTTGAGTACTTTAAGCTGTAATTACGTCATCGGGGGAAGTCATAGGAGCTTCATATGGCATTCCGGATATGCTCAGGGTGTCTACTATATAGTCCTGTATTCAAATATATAATATAAAGTTCATAGCGCCCACGATTCGCCCATAACCTAAAAATCGTCATGAAGACTGCCATTGAAAAGTAAATGGCATATTTGGTAATGATATCACAGGTAAATGATTTCCCTTTAGCAGTCTTCATGAAGATTTTTTGGTTATTGGCGAATCGTGGGCGCTATGAATTTTATATTATATATTTGAATACAGGACTATATAGTATACACCCTGAGCATATCCGGAATGCCATATGAAGCTCCTATGACTTCCCCCGAAGACGTAATTACAGCTTAAAGTACTCAAAATATGCAATTTTTACAAGATGCATCGTATGTTTTCTATATTTTTTGATATATATTCTCCACAATTATTTCAAAAAACGTTTTGTATCGAGCGTATAACATCTTCTTAATATATTAGTGTCGAAAACCCCGCAAAAAATATTTGTTTGTATCCGAAAATAAAGAAATTCTGGGTGAAACTCGTAAAAACCGATTTTGAGCTATACCTCATAAACAAGAGCTGATGGAGAAAAACCGTGACCAGATTTGAAAATAGCTCGCCGATTTCATTTAGAAACAACAACAACTTCGGTTGAAACAAAAGTCGTGTTGACCAGTGTTATATATGTTATACCACGGGTTGATACGAACATTTTGTCACTTGTCACGTGCATCAGTTTTTGTTGCCATTTGTCTTCAAAATAACCACTTACTTTTTTGTTGTTCTTGGGAGGTTTATCTAAATCATGGCATAGGTCGGTCTTCAGACATCATCTTCAATTAGACACTTTAATCACTTTTTTATTAAAACTTTCGACATTTTACCAAACCAGTATAGGAATTCTGTAACTTTTATCGATTAAAAAGTTGTTAAAATTTCTTTTGTTTTTGTAACAACAATAAAACAAACAAATGAAATTTTTGTAAAATAAACAATGAGTAATACCCTAGACAGACGGCAGAGTTAATTTGCATTAAAAATTTCTTAATTTGAATTAATTTTTCACCCTGACAGACGATAGTTTCTGCATTTATGAAACAGCTGTTTGTGTTGTTTGTTTGTAACCAGCAGACCATTTCATAAAGTTTTACAAAAGTTCGTCAAAATATGCGAAACAAATATACTTTCAACCATTGACTTTTTCACCACGATAAGTAAAAATAAATTAAATTTTATTCGCGATATTTTTGAGTCTTTTTAATATTAAAAAATGTCGCAAAACTCTAAAGGAACATTTGAATAAGATATTATTTTCGATAGAATTGGTATGGTGGGTAATAACATTTTTTGTGAAAATAAAAATGTTAAAAAGAAATTTGTTAAAAGGCGTTAAAAACTATTAGCTGCTAAGACCACTACTTATTTTGAAGAAACGCGAAAATTATTGATTTGCTTTCCTTTTTTATTTTCTTAAACATGGAAATTTGACAAAAGACAATTGATTTTCAACAGCATTGCCATATTGAAATTGCTAAATTCAGTTTAAATTTCCTTTGATTTTGTGCATTAAGAATGTGGATAATGCACGAATTAATTTGAATTAAGGCAGTTAATGCAAATTAACGCTGCCGTCTGTCTAGGGTATAAAGTTGTTAAAACGTTACAGAATAGGCCTACTGGTTTTTGCCTATGACCTGCGTATAAGGGGAATTATCCAAAATTCCCACAAATCTTAATTTTGGTGCAAAAAGTTATTCGAGTTACAAAAACCGCCTAAAGTAAAAGTTGTAGATGTAAAAATTAGCAACAAGAATGGTATTTATAATTTTTAAAACTGAATCACCAGTCATGACGTATCGTCATCTGAGAGTCAAACTAAACATATAGGGAAATAAGCCGCATAAGAGTCGAACCGGTTAAAATAACCACGCCATGTGATACGCATTTCTATAAGCTTTCAAACGACACCCACTTTGTAGTAACAGGTTCAGTAGAACCGGGTATATCCCGGTTTTTTAATTCGGACTTTCGGATCAAATAACCGGATCCGCCCCAAAGGAAATTATACATTTCCGTAATCAGCTCAATATAGCCTCCCTCTGGCATTATAATTGCTGCAAAAATCAAAGACTAAATTTTTTGTACTGCTGTTTAATTTTCAAATAATGTGGATTACACCTTTTGTGTTTTATGAAAATTACAGTATGCTGTTACGTTTTTGGCATTTCGTGAATCGGACCGCTATTTTTAAACGCAGAACTTTGAAATTTTGGCAGAGCATGTATTTTAGCTTAATGTATCAGATTCCATCAAAAAACGAATTTCGATTTTCATGTCGGTTACGTCTTCCGGCATTTATGGTGACGATATGTAACTCGTATAAAAACTTATATACTCACAAAAATGTTAATTTGTATCAAAAAGCTGTAATTCATATGGAAAAATTATAGAAAAACACACAATTTTACCCATGTAATTTCAATAAATTGAAAAAAGTGTTAAACGGACGGAACGGGACCTATACAAAAGTATATATGGGCTGAAAGAGGACTCTCGGGCATCTTTCTGTGAAAACAGATCTTTGTTCCATGTTGTTCCACAAAAGTTCTAGTCCACTAAATTTGGAATTTCATAAAATTTAGTACCGGAGGAAAAATAAAATAGATGATGTTGTGTAAACGCTACGGTTATTTACTAAAACAATTTTTAAAGGCCACAATCCTGCCTACCTTACAAAAACAATGAACACAATATATGTTATAGTTTCCGAGTAATAGCTACGTCTTTCTCCAGAAATTTGCAAAAATTACGTATTTCCCAAAAATGGGGAAAATGTTCATTTTTAGGGGCACACCACGCCCACACCTTTCAATATTTTGACCTATTTTTTTTGGTTTCCTTAGTTTCAATATGTTTACTATCGAATTCCATATAGAAATTAAATATCTTTGACAAAACAAAATTTTGATTTTTGGCCAGGAAAATCGATTCTTGAACCATTGTGCGCCGTTCAATTAGGGATACGCAGTGAATTGCAATAATCGATTTTTCGATTATTTGGTTTTCGTGAACAACTTAAAACTCGACTTTCGATTAATCGTTAACCGCCGAAAACCGATTATAATCGAATATAATCGACCATTTTCGTTAATGCGATCCGTGATGGTTATATGTATAAAAAAGTACCGTCGATTATGCGGTTTTAGCACCAATAGTCAGCTACGACTAATAGTCGACCACGATTAATAGCCGACTACGAATAATAATAGACTACGACTAATGGTTGACTACGAATCGACTAAGACTAAGACTAAGAACAATCGATTATCCGGTTTTCAAACAGTCAATAGTCGACTACGACTTTTGGAAATTTTACGGTTAATAATCGATTAATCGATTAACCGAAATCGATTTTACATATCTCTACGTTCAATGTATTTTTTAATTGGATTTTTGAAAAACTATTTTTTACAAAATACTCTTTTCAATTATTATACCCTCAGCCTTTAGGCTATGAAGGGTATATACACTTTCATACGGGCAAAATGTGCCTCATCGAAATAATGGTTTTAGACCCCAAGTATGTTTGGACGAAATGTGTTTCAGACAATTTTGAGTCGATCTAGCAATGTCCGTCCGTCTGTCTGTCTGGCTGGCTGGAGCGCACGATAACTCTCGAAGGGATGAACCGATTCGGTTCAAATTTTGGCTTTCGTAATATTTTGTCCAAACTTAGTTTAAGTTCGAAGATGAGCTATATCGGTCCACTCCTTCCGGTACCTCCCCCACAAAAGTTCGAAAATGTTCGGAAAATTTGTACGCACGATAACTCTTGAAGGGTGTAACCGATTTGGTCCATACTTTGCCCATCGTGGAGCGTGTACCAGACTTAGATCAGGTTTTAATATGGACTCAATCGGTCCACTCCGTCGGGTACCTCCCACACAAAATTTTGGAAAAGTTCAGTTTAGGAACATCTCTCGGATCGCTTTGATTTTTGCTTTAGCAACTTGTATTCACTGCCCTCCATACGACGGTATAAGTTTCATCAGGGGCAAGTCCATACTTCCTGAGAAAATAGTCTGAAAGTTGCAAAAAACCCCTATGACACCGTGTGAGGAGGTTGGAGGGCAAAATAACTCTCGAACAGGTCTGCCGATTCGGTCCAAAGTTTGGCCTTAGTAATATTTTGTCCAAACATAGTTTAAGTTCGAAGATAAGCCATATCGGTCCACTCCTTCAGGTACCTCCCCCACAAAAGTTCAAAAATGTTCGGAAAATTGTGCGTACGACAACTCTTGAAGAGAGTGGCCGAATTGGTCCATACTTTACACATCCTAATATATCTACCAGATATAGATCAGGTTCAAATATGGACTATATTTGTCCACTCCATCCGGTACCTCCCACACAAAATATCGGATACATGTTCACTTTAAGACCTGCTTTCGGATCACTTTGATTTTTGTTGAAGCAACTTTCATTCGCTGCCTCAATTGCGATGGTAAAAGTTGTTTCAGGGGCAAGTCCATACTTCTTGCGCAAACATCCCTGAAGTTGTAAAAAACCCCTATGGTACCATATGTAGTGGCTGGAGATCCATTCTTTTTAGAATCTCCTCCGCAAAACTTTTGATTTTTAATCCTAATCAACATTTTTGTCAGTTCAAACGCCCAAAATTTTTTAAAACTCCCTAAATACATGCGTTTTTTGGGAAAAAATTGTTTCAATATACATAGGCTGAGGGTATATCTCTGTCGGCAAAGCCGACTGATACTTTTTTACTTGTTTTTTAATAATTTTTAAAATTTTTGTCCCGGTGGACAAAACCAATATTTTAAATTTTATTAACACTGTGAACACAATTTTTGGGGCAGAGATAATTCCTTTTGGAGATGAAAGCCCTTGGTGAGTATAGTAAGAATCCCAAAGGACAGATTCGCGGATCTGTCCTTCGGGGTTCTTAATATACCCACCAAGGCCTTTCTTCCCCAACAGGAATTTTCCGTGCCCCAGACTTTCTCCTACATTTTGTTGCACAGTGTAATTGTTCCACAAACATCCCAGAAGGGACAGGGGAGACTTCTCTCATATCAATGAGTGCTCCCCGATTTATATTACGTCATTGATATGGGACCTACTTTATATTCTTCTTTATGATGGAATTTCTCAAATAAATCGCTTGCCGTTTAATTTTGTCACCATTTTCAAAATTGAACCATGTACACGACAGAAGTGTCATATAACAGGGTACTTTGGCATAATACCGACTCTAAACGTACATATATATAAACACGTTAAATTAGTAATTTTTATACCCTCCACCATAGTATGGAGGGTATATTAAGTTTGTTTTTCCGTTTGTAACGCATTGAAATACTCATTTGCGACCCTATAAAGTATATATATTCTTGATCAGGGTAAAATGCTGAGTCGATCTGTGCACGTCCGTCCGTCTGTCTGTGGTAATCACTCTAGCATCCACAAAAATAGAGATAGAACGCTGAAATTTTGGGAAAAGGCTTCTTTTGTTTGCAGGCAGGTCAAGTTCGATGATGGGCTATATCGGTCCACTTTTTGGTATAGCCCCCATATTACGGTACCCCCCGATTTACGGTATTTTGACGTTTTTAGCTACATTTTCAGACCGATTTAGCTATAATTTGGCATTTAGGGTTCTTAGATGTCAATAAACTTATATAACGAAACTTGTGGACATAGGTCCACGTTTTGGTATAGCCCCCATATAACGGTACCCCCGATTTACGGTATTTTGACGTTTTTAGCTACATTTTCAGACCGATTTAGCTATAATTTGACATTTAGGGTTCTTAAGTGTCAATAACTTATATAACAAATCAACTTATATAACAAAGCTTGTGAGCATAGGTCCACGTTTTGGTATAGCCCCCATATAACGGTACCGCCGATTTAAGGTATTTTGACGTTTTTAGCTACATTTTCAGACAGATTTAGCTATAAATTGGCATTTAGGGTTCTTAAGTGTCAATAAACTTATATAACAAAACTAGTGGACATAGGTCCATGTTTTGGAAAAGCCCCCATTTAACGTTAACGCCCGATTTCAGGTATTTTGACGTTTTAAGTGACATTTCTACACCGAATTAGCTATAATTTTATATTTAGGGTTCTTAGTGACCAAAAAACTTATATTCGAAAAAATTATGAACATAGGTCCATGTTTTGGTATAGCCTCATATAACGGTACCTTCCCGATTTTCGGTATTTTGAGAATTGTTCCTACAAGTTTTAAACGAATTAGCTGTAATTTGAAGATTTGACATTTGAAGTTCTTAGTGGTCACCACACCTCTCCACCAAAAATTGTCAAGAAAGGTCCATGTTTGGATATAGCTCCCATATAACGGTACCTCCCGATTTTCAGTAATTTGGCAATTTTAGCTACAAGTTTTAACCGAACTAACTGTAATTTGACATTTGAAGGTTGTAGTGGTCACCACACATCTGCATCAACAATTTTCAACATAGCCCCAATATAACGATACCTCCCGATTTTCGGTACTTTGAGGATTTTACTTAAAATGTTTAACCGAATGTAGGTCCAAATTTTGGTATATCCCCAAAATAAAACCTCCCGATTTTCCGTACCTTAGCTTTATTTTTTGGACGAACTTTCTGTAATTTGAAATTTAAGAGCCAACAAAAATTCTGCAACAAAAATTGTTCATTTAAGTTCATATTTTCGTATAGCCCACATACAGGGGTACCTCCGAACTAGCTGTTAATGACATTTGAAGTTCCCACGTTATGTACCGATTTTAGGTATTTTGAGGATTTTAGCTACAATTTTTAACCGAATTAGGAGTTATTTGACATTAAAGACTCCCATCAAAAACTGTCAACATAGGTCCATGTTTTATTATAACCCCTATATAACGGTACCTCCCAATTTCTAGCCCACCAAAAATTGTCAACATACATAGTTAGATATAGGCACCATAAAAAAGGACCTCCCGAATTAAGCATTTTATGTACATTATCTGACATGTGAACGTACCCACGTAAAGTTGGGGACTGGAATGAAAACTAATTATTCCATTTTAGTTCAGAATATTTTATGGTGGAGGGTATGAAAAGTTCGGCCCGGCCGAACTTAACGCTTTTTTACTTGTTTGTATATATGTTTATGTTCTTATCGGACCCGATCAGCTATAGACTATTACATATCAAATAAAACCTTGGTAATTAACAACTATCCGTAGAGCACAGGATTCCAAAGGATATATTCATTTATTTAGTTAATTGGTTTCCTTTTAGATGTCTCCAGATAATAAATATAATGTTTAACTCACCATGGTGCTCTTGAAGCAACTTTAAATGGAATGTGCTTACACCTGAAAAGTTTTTGCGGATTCTGAAACTACAATCTTCATAGATGAGAAAAATCAAATAACAAAAAAAAAGTCGCAGGAGCGCTTTTTAAATAAATCGTGATTTAAGCTTTTTAGGTTTTCACAATTTTGCTTGGAAACCGCAAGTCCTATCGAATAAATAAATGTTGTAGCTATGAAAATTCTCTACAAGATTGACCTTTATGGTATTTTCGTAGGTTTTACCGTTTTTGAGATATAGAAATTCAAATTGGGACAATGCACTGACTTTATCGTCTCCTTATAAAACAGTGTCATGACTGCAATTTCCCAAATTAAACGTATATATATCCAAAAATGGTACAGCATAGGAAAATGATACCAAAGCAAATCTTGTAGAGAATATTCACAGCTACAACATTTTCTTTAGTCTCATTCCTATAGGACTTGCGGTTTTCCAGCAAAATCCTGAAGACTTGAGAAAAAAATCTGAATGATTGGTCTGAACTTCTATATATAAAAAAAACGGTAAAACCTACGTAAACGTTATGCAGGTCAATCTTGTACAGAACTTTCACTGCTACAATATTTTCTTAAGTCCCATTTCGATAAGACTTGCGATTTCCAAGCAAAAATGTGAACTTTGACCGAGATTTATTTAAATAACCGTCAAGCGATTTTTTTCTTGTTTTTGGATTTTTCTCAACTATGAACATTGTTGTTTCAAAATCAGCAAAAACTTCCTAGATGCAAGCGGTTTTCACTTAAAATTAGTTAAGGCTCACCATGTATATCATTGTTTTATAAGGTAGCGATGCAGTCAATGCATTGTCCCAATAACTGTAAAACCTACGAAATTATCGTAGAGGACAATCTTATAGAGAATTTTCATAGCTACAATATGCCACAAACTACCTGAAAACTATATAAAATATGAACTAGACATTACAGTTGCAAATGTTTTGAACAGCACTGTATGTATATTGCATCTTTTTTCAAGTGTATTCTAACAAATGTGAATATTCTTGCAATGCGAAATTTTGCAATTGACTATTCGGTTCCAGTTCGATGAGTTTAACAGGCATTTAACAACCCACCCACATACATACATGTGTATGTGTGTATGAATGAAAAGTTTTGTTGTTGTTTCCTTTCGAAACTAAAACATACTACCAACAAATACTATAGAAGAATATTCAATTCGTATAATATGGCTCTAGCATTAGCCAATTGCCATGGATATTTATGTTGACCATAATGATGGAAACATGAAGGAAGATGATGCTGTTTTTTTTGATGTTGGGGTGTCGGTGATGATGATTGTTGGTTGCATTGTTGTCAGATATGATGTCGGTATACTTTAGATGGTATATGATATAACACAGCATTTTATTACGGTTGTAGGGCAGCATATATACAGAGTTTTGGTATATGCAAACGACCTTTGTGCAGAGATGCGTAAAAATTGCAAAAGTGATATGTTCTCTGTGTGTGTAATACGATGGGTCGATTTGTATGCAGGTTGAAAATCAGAATGGTCGCATCGCGTTTCTGATTCTTGGGATTATACTGCGGAAAAAAGTCCATTACACCTTTTTCAGATGTAATTCGAATTATTTTAATTGTAATTCGAGAATTATATTTGTAATTCGAATTATTCCATTTGTAAATCGAATTATTTCATTTGTAATTCGAATTATTTCATTTGTAAATCGAATTATTCTATTTGTAATTCGAATAATTTCATTTGTAATTCGAATCATTTTATTTGTAATTCGAAAAAACCATGTATAATCGCATCAATGCAAAAAATATTTTGAAAGTTTTTTGTTTCAAATATCAAATAAAGTAATTCGAATTATAAATGGAATTCTCGAATTACAAATGGAATAATTTGATATACATATGGAATTCTCGGATTACAAATGAAATTTTACGAATTACAACTAAAATGTTTCGAATAACATCTGAAAAAGATGTAGACCCTATGTCTACGGTAAAAATTGAGCTTTCCGATTTTGATTTGAACAACTGGATTTTTTCGTCGGCCAAAATACAACACGGCGCTCTTGAATAAAATTTAAATGGAAGGTGCTTACGCCTGGGAAGTTTTTGCGGATTCTGAAACTACAATGTTCATAGATGAGAAAAATCAAAAAACAAAAAAATCGCCGGAGCGCTTTTAAAATAAATCGCGATTTGAGTTGACATTTTTAAGGGTGTTTTAGTTTTTCATGATTTTCCTTGGAAAATTCTCTACAATATTGGCTCTTATGATATCTTCGTAGTTTTTACGGTTATTGATATATAGAAGTTCGAATTAGGACAATGGATTGACTGTATCGCGTCCTTATAAAACAATGTCATGACTGCAATTTCCCAATTTATATATCTCAAAAATGGTACAACCTAGGAAAAAACAAGTAAAAAAGTGTCAGTCAGCTTTGCCGACAGATATATACCCTCAGCCAAAAATATTAGGAGATCCAAAGTTTGGACCAAATTGGTTGCCCCATTCAAGTGATATCGTCCTAGCATTTTAGTGACATTTTTTAAATATTGGGGAGAAGTACCGGAAGTTGTGGACCGGTATTGCCCCAAGAAACTAATATTGGATATAATATGACGAAGACCAAATGTTGGACCAAATCGGTTAAACAGTTCGAGAGTTATCGTGCTCTCCGACAGCAACATATGGTGACATAGGGATTTTTTACACCTTTCGGGCTGTTTTCCTAAGAAATATGGACTTGCCCCTGAAAAAACTTTTACCGTCGTAATGGAGGTAGCGAATGCAAATCGCTTCAACAAAAATCAAAGTGATTCGAGAGCAGGTCTTAAAGTGAACTTATCCGAGATTGTGTGAGAGGTATCAGAAGCAGTAGACAAATATAGTCCATATTCGAACCTGATCTATATCTGGTAGATATATTAGGATGTGCAAAGTATGGATTACATCGGTCACTCCCTTCCAGATTTATCGTGCGCACAATTTTTCCGAACATTTTTGAACTTTTGTGGGGGAGGTACCTGAAGGAGTAGACCGATATGGTTTATCTTCCAATTTAAACTATGTTTGGACAAAATATTACGAAGGCCAAATGTTGGACCGAATCGGCAGATACGTTCGAGAGTTATCTTGCGCTCCATCCACTACACACGGTGTCATAGGGGCTTTTTGCATCTTTCAGGCAATTTTCTCAGGATGGACTTGCTCCTGATGAAGCTTGTACCGTCGTATGGGGGGCAATGAATACAAGTTGTTGCAGCAAAAATTAAAGCGATTCGAGAGCAGGTCCTAATCTGAACTTATCCGAAATTTTGTGTGGGAGGTACCCAAAGGAGGGGACCGATTGAGTCCATTTTGGAACCTCATATAAGTATAGTAGAAATTTCACGATGTGCAAAGTATGGATCAAATCGGTTACTCCCTTCAAGAGTTATCGTGAGCACAAATTTTCCGAACATTTTCGAACTTTTGTCGGGGAGGTACTGGAAGGAGTGGACCGATATAGCCCATCTTCGAACTTAAACTAAGTTTGGACAAAATGTTGCGAAAGCCAAATTTTGGACCAAATCGGTTCATCCGTTCGAGAGTTATCGTGCGCACCAGCCAGCCCGACAGACAGACGGAGAGACAGACAGACGGACGGACATTGCTAAATCGACTCCAAATTGTCTGAAACACATTTCGTCCAAACATACTTGGGGTCTAAAACCATTATTTCGATGAGGCACATTTTGCCCGTATGAAAGTGTATATGTATACCCTCGTTAGCATAAATGCTGAGGGTATAAAAATGGTACTACCTAAGAAAATATCAATCAGCCAATCTTATACAGAATTTTCACTGCTACAACATGTACTTTAGTCCCATTTCGATAGGACTTGGGGTTTTTTTAAGCAAAATCGTGAAAACCTAAAAATCATTGAAAGAGCTTCTGAAATGAGGTCAATTAATTATACCCCCTAGCGTATAACTACCATACTATGATTAAAATAATTTTTATAAATCATACGCCGGTGGGGATAAAATTCCAGAATTTCATAAATATATGATAATAAAACAACAAATAAAGGGTGAACAATGTTCGAAAATGATTTTGCGATGTACTAGAGAGTTCTTAATTATTGCCTTGGCTACAATTTTTGTCTTAGTATTGGATCGAAAATCTCAATGGTTTGGTTGTTATATACCAAAATATCAAAAAAAAAAACTTCAAGTCAAAATCGGGAGCCTCGATTTTAACCGTAGACGTATGGTCTAGTGGACTTTTGTGCTCAATACAATGCCAGGAATCAGAAACTCGAAGCGCCTCTTAAGATGTTAAAACACATTTAAGTTATCACTACTAAGAGGTTGTTTACACTAACTATCAATGTCGAATGACTCGAAATAAAAACTTTCCACGCAGTCAATGTGGAGACGTAATTTCACTGCATTTTGCTAATGTGAACGCAAAAAGTAAATGGCGTAAGGAAAATCCGCAATATTGCACACATTAGCGACAGTACAACGATGGAAAATTTCAGCACATATGACATTGATAGATAGTGTAAACACCCCCTACAGACCTTACATTTCCAAAATAATATGTGTTTCTTATACAGACCCTTCAGTTGATCCAATAATAAGCAATCGTTTTTTATAAAAACATCTACAAATGTTAGGTTTAATGGCAAAGAATGGCATAATTATGTAATTACAATTCTCACAATTGCCATTGTCTTTTTGCATTAAAAAGGCTAAACAAGTTTTGACAAATTGTTACAATCAAAACTTACTTATTAAATGGAGCTATTCAAAATCATATCAACAGTAATTAATCGCATGTCCACCAAAATGTCTAATGGCCGTTGTAATTGTGGAGGATGTAATCACAAAAACACCTGCTTTTGTAGAAAAATGTACGGTTTATGTGAAATAAATTTGTTGTTTTTATTTTAAAGATATTTCGATATTTTAGTTGTTGGTATTCTGGTACGCTCTAAGATGTTTGTTTTGCTCACGTTGACATCGCTCTCTATTTGATTATAAAATAAACGTCAAAATAGTCGCCTCCCCTCATTATGCGAAGGTGTGCTAATAAAATAAACATAAGATAAAAATATGTATTGAAGACGACAGTGGAAGCGTATACGTTTTGGCATAAATATGTAAATTATGTGTATATGCGATCATTTGAAACGAAATTTGAAAAAAATACTGGATTTTGTTTGAAACTTAAAACAAATCAGTAACTAAACAAAACGACGAAAAAGTAATCAATCCCGCGACGGGAGCACGGTGGTAAAAATACCAATCTACCATGCATATGAAACTATGAAACGTTAGTACAGTATGAAGCAATAGGTTGACTGTACTTAACGGCATATATAATAGTTATAATTAATTAGTAGGAACGGAATAACGGTACATTTTATATACATATTTTTAACGGTGCCCGGACATAACTCCCACGGACATAATTCCCAAAATGATTTTGGGCGTTATGTCCGCTGCGCTTTGCGGACATAACTCCCAAAATTCGTTGGGAGTTATGTCCGTGAAGCAAAGCGGACATAACACCCAAAAAAATAGCGGACATAACTCCCAATGTTTTTTTCTTAATTTATAAATTATTTCCTTGCTTAATTTTTAAATTTATAGTTATACATTTTTTTTTAATTTTAGAGTAGAAGTCAGAATGTAAGCGGAATTACACATTTGAGAAGGCCTAAGTGCCAACCAATGCCGAAGTATCCACAAAATCCTCCTGATTTCATAAAATTAGTTAAAAACGAAATTATGCACGAACTTATGTAAGTAGCAGATATCGAGAAGTTTTAAATTGTAAAAATATTTGTTAAGAAAATCGCGCTATTTATTCAAAAATATTTTCGTTTTTAGAAAGTATTTTAATATTTGTACAAACACTATTTATCTTCTTAAATTGTGAACGTATTTTTCTAAAAAAATCGGGCGATTTTTTTTTCAAAAATATTTTCGACTTATTATCTCCTTAAATTGTGAAATATTTTTGAACACTTTTACAAAAACTTTTTATCTTCTTAAATTGTGAAAATATATTTGTAAAAAATCGCGCAATTTATTATTATTTTAGCCTGCGGCGCTTTTCGTTTTTCAGAAAGTATATGAATAATTCAACAACAACTTTTTATTTTTTTAAAATTGTGAAAATATTTTTGTAAAAAATCGCGCGATTTTTTTCAAAAATATTTTCGCCTGCGGCGCTTTTCGTTTTTCAGAAAGTGTTTGAATATTTTTACAACAACTTTTTATTTTCTTTCGCCTGCGGCGCTTTTCTTTTTTCAGAAATATTTAAATTTTTTTGCAAAAAATTTTTATTTTCTTAGTTATGAAAATATTTTTGTAAAAAATAGCGCGATTTTTTTCAAAAATATTTTCGCCTGCGTTTTTCAGGAAGTTTTTAAATATTTTTAAAAATCGCGCGATTTTTTTCAAAAATATTCAGCTTTTCAGAAAGTGTTTCAATATTTTTACAAAAACTTTTTATTTTCTTAAATTGAGAAAATATTTTTGTAAAAAATCGCGCGATTTTTTCAAAAATATTTTCGCCTGCAGCGCTTTTTTTCAGAATGTATTTGAATATTTTTTACAAAAACTTTTTATCTTCTTATCTTTTTTCAGAAAGTATCTGCGAATTCTAACAAAAACTTTTTATTTTCCTGTAGGCAGCATTTTTCGATTAGGTTTGAAGGCAAATTTTGAATATAGTTCGATTTGAGATGGCTAATACTTATTTTGTACTTAATTTTCTTAAAAAATTTAAATCAATTATAAATTATTATATGAAATGAAAAATGCATATGAACTTAAACTTAATTTTTAATTTTTTTCTTATACATTTGAAATAAAAATTTTATTTATATAAAAATCACTTAAATTTTATAAACGGACATAACTCTCATTGGGACTTATGTCCGATAAGGGGGGTCGGACATAGCTCCCAAAAAATTTGGGAGTTATGTCCGCAAACCAAGGCGGACATAACTCCCAAAATCGTTTTGGGAGTTATGTCACGGCACCATTTTTAACAGTGTATGGGGGGTATATTAAGTTTGATTTTCCGTTTGTAATGCATTGAATAATCGTTTTGCGACGCTATAAGGTATATATGGGGATTCCTGAGCGAAATCGGCCACTTTTTCAAAACGAGGGTTTTGATTTCCTTAATTTTTTGCTGTGGTGATGCAGTCGGCTTTGCCGACAGAGATATACCCTCAGCCTATATGAAACGAAACTTTCATCTACGTACAGAATTTTATGTTTTTTTTTTTGACATTTGAACTTGCCGGCAAAAATGTAGATTAAGATTAAAGTTCAAATTGTAAAGAAATATCAAGAAACAAAAAAAAAAAAAAAAAAAAAAACGCCGGAGGGATTTTCAAATAAATAAATAATAATTTTCAAATAATAAAATAAATCGCGATTTAAGTTCACATTTTTAGGGGTTCTTTAGGATTTCACGATTTCGCTTGGAAACTTACTTACTTACTTAGCTGGCCCATTACAGAACATTTGTTCTATAGGCCGAACTAAGAAAAGATCTCCAATTCTCTCTATTTGTTGCTTCGCTTTCTGGAATACCGCGCCTTTTCATCGCATCATCCACTTGTTTGCGCCATCTATTCCTTGGCCTGCCAATTCTGCGTGCACCGCCAAGCGGTCCGTGTTTATACACCTTTTTAGCGGGGTCATCATCGCTCATTCTTATGATATGGCCTAGCCAACGCAATCGCTGCATCTCGATACGTTTAACAATATTGATGTCGTTGTATAGCAGATACAGCTCGTGGTTCATGCGACGTCGACATTCACCGTCAACGCAGATTGGTCCGTAGATATTTCGAAGAATTTTTCTCTCAAACACACCAAGCACTGCCATGTCTGCTTGCGCAAGTACCCAGGCTTCGGAGCCATACATCAGCACGGGTAGTATCAGTGTTTTGTAGAGCGTTATTTCTGTTTGACGAGATGTGGCTTTGTTTTTAAACTGCTTACTTAAACCAAAGTAGCATCTGTTTGCCAATACGATTCTTCTTTTTATTTCACAACTGATGTCGTTTGTTGTGTTTACGGAGGTGCCGAGGTAGACGAAGTCTTTTACTACCTCAATATTATAGGAACCAACTTCCACAGTCGGTCCGAGCTCAATGGACGCATTGCGCGTCGACACCATCAACTTGGTCTTTTCACCGTTTACCGCTAGACCCACTTTAGCAGATTCTCCTTCGACCTTCATAAAGGTATCGGTTACTTCTTTTACTGATCGGCCTATGATGTCTATATCATCAGCGTAAGCAAGTAACATGTGACTATTGGTGTAGATTGTGCCACTTCTTTTGACGTTTGCCTTTCGTATAATCTTTTCTAGCAGGATGTTAAAGAGATCACACGAAAGGCTGTCTCCTTGTCTGAAACCTCTTTTGGTACCAAACTCTTCGGAGAGGTTCTTTCCTATTTTAACTGATGACCTCGTGTCAGTTAAAGTCATTTTGCAAAGCCGGATGAGCTTTGCGGGGATACCAAATTCAGACATGGCTTGGAATACCTTTGAACGCAGCGGGCTGTCGAAGGCTGCTTTATAATCGACAAAAATGTGGTAGGTGTCGATCTGCATCTCTTGGGTCTTCTCCAGGATTTGCCGCAGGGTAAATATCTGGTCAATGGTGGACTTGCCAGGTCTAAAGCCGCATTGGTATGGTCCAATTATCTCCTTGACCATAGGCTTTAGTCGTTCGCACAATATCCCTGACACGATCTTGTAGGCAATAGGGAGTAGACTTATGCCCCTGTAGTTAGAGCATACAGTCTTATCTCCCTTCTTGTGGACGGGGCACAGGATACTCAGGTTCCAATCGTCGGGTACTCGTTCTTCCTGCCAGATGGTGCTAACTAGCTGATGAATACACCTTATCAGCGTGTCGCCTCCGGTTTTGAACAGCTCGGCTGGTAAGCCATCGCCTCCTGCTGCCTTATTATTCTTCAGCCGATTTATTGCTGTCTTTACCTCATCTTGGCTGGGCCGTATACATTCAATACCATCTTCTGGGATTGGGACTGTGGTATCTTCGTCGTCTTCGCTGCTATTGGATACCAACAGTTTTGAAAAATGTGCTTTCCATATCCTGAGTACACTATCTGTATCAGTTACCAAATTACCTTGCTGGTCTCTACAGGAGGATGTGCCTGTACCAAAGCCATCAGTTTGATGCTTGACTCTTTGGTAGAATTTTCGGACTTCATTCTGGCTCCTGTACATCTCGATTTTTTCACACTCCCGCTTTTCCATCTCTCTCTTTTTCCTGCGGAAAAGACGTTTCTCCTCTCTCCTTTTCTCCCTGTATTTCTCTCGTCCGCTACGTGTTGCTACGGATTGTAAAGTAGCCCTATATGCCGCATTTTTCTTTTCGGTGGCAGCACGACACTCCTGATCATACCATGGATTCCTTGGTGGAGGCCTCTGGTATCCAAGTATGGATGCGCTGATATGTTATCGGGATGAGGAGTGCTTTGATTAAGCAATTGGGCTAGTTGAGTGGAATATGCTGTGGCTATCTGTTGTGATTGCAGCTTACCGATGTCTAACTTTCGTGTTGTGTCTGTTCGTACTTTGTTTGCTACGTTTATGCGGGTGCGTACCTTTGCTGCAAAAAGGTAGTGGTCCGAATCAATGTTTGCGCCTCGGAACGAACGCACATCCAACACGCTCGATGAATGTCTTCCATCTATCACAACATGATCAATTTGGTTTCTTGGTTTCTGATCTGGAGACAGCCAGGTGCCCTTATGAATATCGAGATGATTAAATCTGGTACTGCTAACTACCATGTTTTTTGCAGCTGCAAGGACTACCAGCCTCATACCATTGTCAGATGTTTCACTGTGAAGACTGAATTTCCCGACTGTTGGGCCAAAGATATTCTCCTTTCCAATTTTGGCATTAAAATCGCCTAGAATGATTTTAATGTCATGAGCAGGGCAACGGTCATATGTTTCTTCTTAAAATATATCTTCTTTCGTAAAATATATCTTTGGTCTTTTCGTCCTTTTCTTCAGTGGGAGCATGAGCGCAAATAAAGCTGATGTTGAAGAATTTAGCTTTTATTCGAATTGCAGCAAGTCTTTCATTCACTGGGGTGAAGCTGGATACCAGATGTTTTAGTCTCCGACTAACTACGAATCCACAACCAAACTCATGCTTTACGTCTTGGCAGCTATAATACAGTGCGTCACCTTTAGGTGTTGTTGTGATGCCTTTCCCAATCCATCGTATTTCCTGTATGGCAGTAATATCGGTCTTGTACTTTTCAAGTACGTCTGCCAATGCGAAGACTGCGCCTTCTCTATAAAGAGTGCGAACATTCCAGGTGCAGATTCGCAGATCATGGTCCTTAAAACGTTTGCGGGGTTCGTCAACTTTAGAGGGGTTTGTTTTTCTTTTCTTTCGCTTTTTATACCCTACACCACTATGTGGGGAGGGTATTATAAGTTGGTTTTGGCCAAAAAGTTTGTAACGCATCGAAATAATGGTCGTAGACCCATACTTATATATACCAAAATGAATGTCTCGACGAGCTGAGTCGATCTGGCTATGTGTGTCCGTCCGTCAGTCCGTCCGTCCGTCCGTCTGTCCGTCTGTCCGTCTGTCCATCTAAACCTTGTAATCACGCTACAGGTCGCAATTTTGATCGGATCGTCACGAAATTTTAGATGTTGATGGGGTTCCCGGAGGGGAAGAAGCCTATTGATTTTGGTGATGGTCGGATAATATTTAGGGGTCGGAATGGGCAAAAAACTTATGTGGATAAAAAGACAACGTTTTTTTCCAAAGCGAATATCTCAGCTTCTATACGGGGTATACCAAAAGCAAAACCTGACAATAAAAGTAGAAAATATCACCTTTCTAATGATGTAAAGTAGGTTCTCGTAGGTGATCAAACAACGAAGATATCACAATAGTCGCAAATAAAACCCAAATTTTCATTTTTGCGATTTTAATTATAATGACGAATATCACAGCTTTGGTTGGGGACTTTCCAAAAGCAAGGCCTGGCTATGAAAGTAGAAGATCCCATCTTTACAATGATGCACACCAGGTCGGCGTAGGTAACCAAATAACGGAGATATTGCAATAGTCGGTAATACATCCCATTTTTCCACTTTTTTGGAAATCACGCTACAGGTTTCAATTTTGATCGGATCGTCACGAAATTTTGGGGGCTAATGGGGATCCTACAGAGAAAGAAGCCTATTGATTTTGGTGATGGTCGGATAATATTCAGGGGTCGGAATGGGCAAAAAACTTATTTGGAGAAAAATTCAACGTTTTATTTCAAAGCGAATATCTCCGCTTCTAAAAGGGGTATGTCAAAAGCAAAGCATGCTAATGAAAGTAGAAAATATTGCCTTTCTACCGATGTAAAGTAAGTTCTCGTAGGTGATAAAACAACGAAGATATCACAATAAGAGCAAATAAAACCCAAATTTTTATTTTTGCGATTTTATTTAAAATGACGAATATCACAGCTTTGGTTGGAAACTTTTCAAAAGCAAAGTCTGACTATGAAAGTAGAAGATCCGATCTTTACAATGATGCAAACTAGGTCGGCGTAGGTAACCAAATAAAGGAGATATCGCAATAGTCGGTAATACATCCAATTTTTCTATTTTTTTGGAAATCACTCTGGAGAAAAGGTCAACGTTTTATTTCAAAGCACATATCTCCGCATCTATAAGGGGTATACCAAAAGCAAATCCTGACAATGAAAGTAGAAGATATCACCTTTCTAATGATGTAAAGTAGGTTATCGTAGACGATCAAACAACGAAGATATCACAATAGTAGCAAATAAAACCCAAATTTTAATTTTTGCGATTTCATTTATAATGACGAATATCACAGGTTTGGTTGGGGACTTTCCAAAAGCAAAGCCTGACTATGAAATTAGAAGATCCCATCTTTACAATGATGCAAACTAGGTCGGCGTAGGTGACCTACTAACTGAGATATCGCAATAGTCGGTAATACATCCCATTTTTCCATTTTTTTGGAATTCACGCTACAGGTCGCAATTTTGATAATATCGTCACGAAATTTCGAGGGTTATCCCCACTAACCCTCGAAATCAAGGCAGGAGAAGCCTATTGATGTTGGTCGTGGTCGGATAATAATTAGGGGTCGGAAACAAAACATTTATTTGTAAAAAAAGTCAACATTTTATTCCAAAGCAAATATCTCAGAGTCTATAAGGGGTATTCAAAAAGCAAAACCGGGAATGAAAGTAGAAAATATTACCTTTACAACGATGTAACGTAGGTTGTCGTAGGTGGTCAAACAACGAAGATATCGCATTAGTCGCTAATAGAACCCAACTTTTCATTTTTGCGATTTTAATAATAATGACGGATATCAAACCTTTGGCTGGGGACCTTCTAAAAGCGAAGCCTGACTAAGAAAGTAGAAAGTCGCATCTTTAAAATTATGCAAAGTAGGTTGGCGTAGGTAGTCAAATAATAGAGATATCGAAATAGTCGGAATGCATCCCATTTTTTCTACTTTTTCCGCAATCACACTACAGGTCGGAATTTTGATCGGATCAGAACGAAATTTTCTCACAGAGATAGAAGCATATTGATGTTGGTGATGTCGATAGTAGTCAAATATAAAATTAAATATTAATTATTTTGGTTCAGTTCGTATTAAGTCATTTGGTATAAAAGCCAGATAGGTGAAAACTTGTGTATCTCCCTAAAAGAAATGTTTTCGAGTGAAAAGATAATGCACAGAGGTAGTGGTGTAGGGTATCACATAGTCGGCCCCGTACCGACTATAGCCTTTTCTCACTTGTTCATAGTAGGCTGTTTTTTTATAGGGGAGGGTTACTAAGCCGACGCCCAAACCCAAGTTTTTAACGTTCTTATGGGTGAACGCGCGGCACATGTTAGCTCACTACCTTTAACGGGTGTTAAAGGCAGTTCCCCAGGTGACACCACGGGGAGGTCAGTGTCCACTTGGGATGAAAGAGGGACCAAGATAGATCCTGGGCTTTGCCATGTTAAAACCGGTCAGGACCGTTGCTTGGTATCTTCCATCCCCTACGTCACCCACGTGTTGGTATAGGCCCCATATAACGATACCGCCCGATTTCAGGTATTTTGACGTTTTTAGTCACAACAACAAACTTATATTCCAACAAGTAAGAAAAGCGTTAAGTTCGGTCGTGCCGAACTTTTTATACCCTCCACCACAAATTTCAGCCATTTCGGTGGATTAATGTGGCCACAACCTTCAAAATACCGAAGTGCGGAAGGTACCGTTCTATGGGGGCTATATGATGGCGTGGACCTATACCTAACAATTTCTGGGGGAAAGTTTTATACGCCTAAGGAAGACTAAATATCAAATTTCAGCCATCTCGGTGTGATAATGAGGCTAAAACGTTCAAAATATCGAAAATCGGGAGATATTGTATTATGGGGGGCTATATCAACACGTGGACCTATATAAACATTTTATGGTAGAAATGTTTCTTAGCCTCGGGAAACACAAAATACAAAGTTACAACCGATTCTTCGGTCAAATGGGTCTAATACATTCAAAATATATTCAAATGACGCGTACTTTATAAGGGGTCTTATGTGGGGGCTATACCAAAACGTGGACCTATATAACCCAACTTTGGTAGGAATGTTTTCTGGCCTCTGAAGACACAAAATACCAAATTACAACCAATTCTGTGGTCAAATGGGTCTAATACATTCAAAATATATTAAAATGACGCGTACTTTATATGGGGCCTTATATGGGGGCTATACCAAAACGTGGACCTATATAACCCAACTTTGGTAGGAATATTTTTTGGCCTCTGGAGACACAAAGTACCAAATTACAACCAATTCGGTGGTAAAATGGGCCAAATATCTTAAAAATTCCTTAAAACGACGACGCGTCACGCGTCATTTTGTATGGGGGCTATACGAAAGGGTGGTCCTACATAGCCCGCTTTCAATACCAAAAGTCCTATGTAAAAATAACATATTTTTCCAAAATTTTATCAACCTACGTCAATCCGTTCGGACGCTAAAGAGATTTCCACAGACGGACAGACGGACAGACGGACGGACATGGCTATATCGATGTAGAATTGTACGCTGATCAAGAATATATATACTTTGTGGGGTCTACAATGATTATTTCGAGTAGTTACAAACGTAGTGACAAACTTAATATACCCCCATCCTATGGTGGAGGGTATAAAAATTATGGGCATAGATCCATGTTTTGGTATAGCCCCATATAATGGAACCTCCAAATATTCGGTTTTTTGAGGATTTTAGCTAAAATGTTTAACCAAACTAGGTATAATTTGACATCTGAGGTTCTCAGTGGCCACGAAACTTCTTCACTAAAAATCGTCAACATATGTAGGTCCATGTTTTGGTATAGCTCCCATATAACGGTAATTCCCTACTTTCGGTATTTTGAGGGGTTTAGCTACAATTATTAACCGAACTAGCTGTTATTTTACACTTGAGGTTCTCCATCAAAAATCGAACTACATGATAATTGAAGTTTTCAGTGGTCACGAAGCTTCTCCACTAAAAATCGTTAACATAGGTCCATGTTTTGGTATTCCTCCCGTATAAGGGTACATACCGATTTTCAGTATTTTGATGGTCTTAGCATCAATGTTTGACAGTTCTTCCCGTAATTTAACTTTCGACTTGGTCCCTCTCTCATCTCAAGTGGACACTGACCTCCCCGTGGTGTCACCTGGGGAGCTGCCTTTAACAGCCCTTAAAGGTAGTGAGCTAATATGTGTCCATAAAATCGTTAAAAACTTGGGCACTATAAAAAAAAAGAAAAGAAAACATAAAAAACAAACCCCTCTAAAGTTAACGACCCCCGCAAACGATTTAAGGACCATGATCTGCGAATCTGCACCTGGAATGTTCGCACTTTTTATAGAGAAGGTGCAGTTTACGCGCTGGCAGATGTACTTGGAAAGTACAAGGCCGATATAACTGCCATACAGGAAAAAAACGATGGATTGGGGAAGACGTCACAACAACACTTAAAGGTGTATTAAAGCTGTCATGACATAAAGCATGAGTTTGTTTTCGGTTTTGTAGTTGATCGGAGGTTAAAACATCTGGTCTCCAGCTTCACCCAAGTGAATACGGATAAAAAATTCTTCAACATTAGCTTTATCTGAGCTCATGCCCCAACCGAAGACAAGGACGAACAGACCAAGGATAAATTGTACGAGCGCCTAGAAGAAACATATGAACGTTGTCCTGCCCGTGACTTAAAAAATATTCTAGGCGATTTTAATGTCAAAATAGGAAAGGAGAATATCTTTGGTACAACTGTCGGGAAATCAGTCTCCATAGCGAAACATCTGATAATGGAATGAGGCTGATAGACTTCGCAGCGGCAAAAAACATGATAGTTAGCAGTACCAGATTTAAGCATATCGATATTCATAAGGACACCTGACTGTCTCCAGATGAAAAAACAAGAAATCATATTGATCACGTTGTGATGCATGGAAGACATAATAGAGCGTGTTGGATGTACGATCATTCCAAGGAGCAAACATAAATTCTTTTTGCAGCAAAGGTACGTACCCATCTAAACGTTACAAATAAAGCACGAACAGATACAACGAGGAAGTATGGTATTGGTAGGCTGCAAACACAAAAGATAGGCACAGCATATTCCATTTAACTAGCCCAATTGCTTAATGAAGGTACTCCCGATAATCGTAAATGAATAAGAGTGTTAGTGTTGCCAATGCCATCAGCCTTAAAAACCCGTTTTGTATTGAATTCCTAATTACAATTTCGTAATAAATTCAGTATATATTGTTACGGAATTAGATTTAACTAATCTCCGTGTAGACGTTGTTTTATTCCCCAGTACGATTTGTACCAAATAAAACAGGGTTCGTTTCAGATGAAGTTTCTACATGGCACATACTCACATACATGGGCGAAGATCAATACAAGTGGACAAGCACACTAATGACGTAATTACAACAACAAACAAATGCAAGAAATAAAGAAGTAGCAAACTAAACGATAATTACATGATTATGGCAAAACAAACAAACGCACATGAATGAAAGGTAAAGTAAGAACTAGAATGATGAAGAGAATTCTACATGGTAGTTGTTGTTTCCTAAAAAAATTAACTGCGTAATAAAACTTTACGTTACAATTCAAATTTTTAAATAAAAGGAAATTGAACTAAATTAACTTACATTCGTAACAATATAGAACGAACAATTTGAGGTGGGGACATAGTCCGATTGCCGCACAAGATACACCTGATGATCATTCTCACCAAGTGTGAAACATGTTGTGTAGTGGTTTGTGATGACAATTTCTTTGACATTCCTTTTCATTTACAAAAACCTTCTGATGAATTAATTAGCTCGTCTCGAAAGAGAAAACAACAATAAAGCACATGGTCATCATCGCCTTAACAGGTAAATATAAAATATAAAAATTGTTTTTTCTCAAGGGTCTTTGCTACAGGTGACAAAGCGTAATCGGCCTGTACAATTCACCTTTTCTGGCATCCTTGCCTGGCTTCAGCAGCGGGACCATCCTGCCCATTTTCCAGACTTCGGAAACAATACGGGTGGATAGCGACAGGTTGATAACTTTAGGAGATACTCTACTCCCGGCTCATCCAGCTGTTTCAACATGACCATGGAAATTCCGTCAGGGCCCAACGCTTTCGATGATTTAGCGTTCCTGATGACATTCGCAACATCATCCATTGTAAACTGTGGTGGTTCATCCTCGGAAGGAAGAGATCTAATGCCACGTAAAACTCTTCTCTTCGCCACGTGACTGAGGTCCTGTCATCCCTCCTTCCGGAGTTCAAGAGTGACTTAACCGTTGCTAACAATTTACTTATACCGGCTCCAATGTTGCAACTCTTCAGATGATTTAACCACTTGTTCCGCTTATGTTTGCCGACCAGCCTGTTTACTTCCAGTGTCAACTCCCTGACTCTGGGGTCGCCTCTGCTGGGAAATTTGGTCTTACTTCGGGTATTCGACCGGCAGGTATATGGCGAGCGGCTGCAGCATTGATAATGTCTCGGAACGTGCTTTCCGCTACCCGAACATCAGAAGTATTGGAGATTTCTCTGAAGCGGTGATTGGTGAACTCTCTGAAACTCGGCCAATCAGCTTTCCCATGATTGATGAATGTGCGCACAATGGTTCAGGAATCGATTTTCCTGGCCAAAAATCAAGTTTTTGTTTTGTCAAAGATATTTAATTTTTACATGGGATTTTTTTGGGAAATACGTAATTTTTACAAATTCCTGGAGAAAGACGTAGCTATTTCTCGGAAACTATAAGGTAGGTAGTAGCATGAGCTCTTTTATTTTTCCTTAGGTACTAAATTTTATGAAATTCCACATTTAGTGGACTAGAACTTTTGTGGAACAACATGGCAAAAAAGAAAGATGCCCGAGAGTCTTCTCTTTCAGCCCATATATACTTTGTACCCGTCCCGGTCCGTCCGTTTAACACTTTTTTCAATTTATTGAAATTACATGGGCAACAATGTGTGTTTTCCTATACTGTTTCAATATGAATTACAGTTTTTTTGACACAAATTAACATTTTTTTGAGTATATGAGTTTTTATGCGAGTTATATAAGTTTTATTAAAACCCAAGGAGTATTTTTTAATTTTTGAAAAATTTAAATTTTTTATGTAATTTTTTTTCTACAAATTTTTGAAAAAAGACAATTTCGACATTTTTTTCGAATTTGGACTGCTGATGGAGACAATTATGGGGAGATGGTCTGATCCAAGGGAAATGACGGGTTGCCAGGTGACGTCATTTGTCAGAACAGGTGACATGATGGTTATGTCTGGCGAACTGTGACACGCCCCTCTAATTCTGGAAGGGGCGCCCTCATTGACCGAGCAAAAGTAGACCTGCAATCTGCTCAGCCAGCGATATACCCCTCTGGTCGTTTCCGAGGGCCGAATGCCACATCTCATGATGCGCATTAAAGCCCCCCAGGACCAGACGATTATGACCTTCCAAAAGCGGGCTAATGTCAGGCCTATAATCTGAGATACAGCTATTTCTCGACGGGATGTATACGTTCAGCAAATCTATCTCGGCAGTTCCACACTTGACTGCTACCCTTATACATTCCATGTACGGGTCGTTAGAGGCAGGCTCAAGCGAGATAGGTCTATATTGAGCAGACTGGTGCAGAAGGAAAGCTAATCCCCCACGTCCACATCTGGTGCGATCCTTCCTTATTACCTTGTAACCATCACAACGTATTGAGCTGTGGTCGTTCTGAAGGAGTAGACCGATATGGCATATCTTCGAACTTGAACTAAGTTTCGACAAAATATTACCAAGGTCAAATTTTGGACCGAATCGGTTGATCCGTTCGAGGGTTATCTTGCGCTCTAACCACTACACACGATGTCACAGGGTTTTTTTTTGCATCTTTCAGGTTATTTTCTCAGGAAGTATGTACTTGCCCCTGATGAAACTTTTACCGTCGTATGGGGGGCAGTGAATACAAGATATTACAACAAAAATTAAAGCGATTCGAGAACAGGTTCTAAACTGAACTTTTCTGAAATTTTGTGTGTGAGGTACCCGAACGTTTGGACCGATTGAGTCCATATTGGAACCTAATCTAAGACTAGTAGAAATTTCCCGATGTGCAAAGTATGGACCAAATCGTTTACTCCCTTCAAGAGTTATCGTGTGCACAAACGGAGGGACATGGCTAAATCAACTTCAAATTGTCTGAAACGGATTTCGTCCAAACATACTTGGGATCTAAAACCATTATTTCGATGAGGCACATTTTGACCGTATGTGGGCCCATAACCGAGAAAGTACAAGTGATGGAGAAAAACCCCCGGACTAGTGTCTTCTTATTTTTGTTTTTCTGCTGCGGTGTCAGAATATCGTTAAAAATGAAAAATAACATACAGTGCAAATATCAATCTTTGAAAATATACGCATTTCTAATCTATAACTTTCCTCTGAATGATACAAAATGTTAAATAATCACTTCAGTTGCAAATCTTTTGAGCAGCACTGTATATAAATATTACTTAGAATGTGACTAAGAAGTAATAAAATATATACCAGAAATTTCTTATAATTCCGAAAGTAAAGAAACAGGTTTCCAAACGTAATTGAAATGTTATTAGTTTTTAATATGCCTTATCTAATACACCCACTGTGCAATGCATATAGGAAATCAATGGGTCACTAGTAGAAGCAAAAAATGCTTAAATAATAGTTTAGGAAAAAACTTGATAAGATATTTGAGGTAATATTTACATAAAATGCAAAGCATAATAAAAAACCCAAAGTGACCACATTTTTTGAGAGCTTCAATTCCAACACTTATCTTAAAATAGACCAAGAGAACAAAACGAAAAACAACTGAAAAGAGAATGATGCTCTGTTTCTCATTGTGAAGAGAGGCTTAACGTTTTTTTTGGCATGTTTATTTTCTTAGCCAAGAAAACCAGTCTATGATTACGTTTAGTCTTGCATTCGAGCTGGTTGATGCCAACACAGACACTTAGCCTCAAACAAGAAATCAAACTCAGTGCCGAAACGACAACGAAAGCAAGTGCGAATCACAAAGGAACGTTGCTTGAGTTAGATAAGCGCAAAGCCAAACGACAATGATACGCTGTGTGTTGAGTGTTCAAAGGTGTTTCGTGGAATGAAAGCGTGTTTTCAAAAGACTTAAGAAACAAGTTGTGATTTTTGATAAAGAATCTGTGAAAAGAGAGAGTTTGTTTCAAAGAGAGAAACTAAAGAGAATAATATAAAGCTTTTAATCTCTGTGGAAAAAATGTTGGAAAAATGTTTTTTAAGAGCAAAAGAAAGTTATGCGAAAGAAAAAATAAGCAAAATGCCTGAGAGCTCAGCTGTAAAAGTGTAAACAACGATAGTGGTGTGTGAGTGATTTTGCCCGTAGGGGATGTTTACAGCATTTGTGCCCCCGGTAGAGTTATATTGAAATTACATCTAACACATTTTGGTCTAAGCTTGAGCTAAGATGCAAGTGTGGCGATAGCCTACTGTGAGCTGATTAACAAAATTTCTAAACTAAAAACCTAAAATATTTGAAGGGCAAGGCCAATTGCCCATTGAAATTGAATTAAACAAAATTATAACAAACAAAAGTGAAGTGTTATCAAAATTTAGTTTAACAAAAAAATCAATGCTATTTTTGTTTTGTTTGATTCACATCAAAAAAACAGAAGAGGAAGCAAAAGTTAAAACCTTATAATTGAAGTAGTGAAATCAAAACCCCCGCTCCAAAACAAGTTTGTGATATTCAAATAAGTTACATATTAAAATAATATTTGAATAGAAAGTGGCCTATGATCATCATCTTCAAAATATCGATATCAATATTCATAAATTAAAAAAAATCCACAATTCATAAACATTTCAATGATAATAAGAAAGTTTTCAGATGAGTCCAACAAAACGACAACAAAAACAGCACCAAGAAATCGCCTGCAAAAATCTACTTGGCTTCTGTAGTGGCTCAAACAGCAAGAAACCTTAGATACATTTCCATTTTTTTCTTGTGGTCTTTCACCCAACGAGTGGTTGGTTACAGGTTTCAGTTGTCAAAACATTTAAGGCCGTTAACAAGCGTAAACGTTGGAAAGGGAAAAGTGAATCAGTTTACATTGAAAACAATTTGCCCAAAGGTCATTCGCATTTGAAACAAGAACACTTCTGACAACAAAGGAAAAGAACTTCAAGAACAGCTAAGCAGCCGCTGAAATTCAAGAACATCTTTACATCAAAAGACTTTGGCCAAAGTTGGTCTCAAATAAAGTAACACACACACAGATAAGCAATGAAACCATTTACAGTCATACTTCTAATTGCCATTACCTTGGCCAATGGTAGTGGCCATATCAGTCGCACTGGCCAAATTATGAGTAACATTAACATAAATGACATTAATAATATTGCTGCAACCGGTGACAGTGATAGTGTCAGTAGCAGCAGCAGTAGTAGTGTTAATAGTGCCAGTAGTACCCCCAGTAATAGTGTTAGTAATAGTTATACCAAAAATACATTTAATAATGATAGTGTCAATACCTTCATTGTTACGCCCATGAGTGTGGCACCAACATCACCGTCATCATCATCATCATCAACAGCAGCAACAACAACAGCACCAACATCTTCAAAATCTTCCACCTCCTCCTCCAGCGCTTCAGCATTGCAATCAAAGGTCAGCTTATCTGATCTACCAATCACAATATCGAATACATCATCAACGCTGCGCGATAAAAGAGGTAAGTTCAGATCTTAACAATGTTTTACATTAGACATAATTACTTTTAGATGTAATCTTAATATTAATGACAATGAAATGTTTGAAGAGGCTCTGCACTGTGCATGAAAGAATATGATGTTTTGAAATTTATTTATGGCGGGAAATTTTGAAGAATCGGGTTTGTAATGAGCACAATGAACGTCGAGATGGCGTTAAGTTCAACGGACATAGGCCCCCAACGAACGAATGTGAATTTAATTTTGGGTTTTATGACCGGCCATGAAGCCCATTTGGTGTTCTGGACATAAAATGGGCATTAGTCCCATTTTATTTGGGATTTCTGATCATCGTTAGGTCGCTCATACCGTCCAAAACAAAATTCAGTCTTATGATCGCGGCGTGAACCTTTGGTTATATTTTATTTATTTGGCATCATACACTTGAAGCCTAAAGTTCGTTCTATAGTGTGACGTAGGTTTTACGAGGACAAAGCCCGGGACTCATTTTGGTCCCTCTTTAATCTTAAGTGGACACCGGCTTCCCCGTGGTGTCACCTGTTTCTAACACCCGGTGAAATACAAAGAAAAATAAACCCTTCTAAAGTTGACTGCGCCTGCAAACGTTTTAAGGACCATGGTCTCTTGATCTGCACCTGGAATGTCCGGACTTTTTACAGAGAAGACACAGCTTGCGCACTGACGAATGTACTTGGTAATTACAAAACTGATATTATCGCCTTACAGAGAGTGCGATGGAATTAAGCAAACGTGAGGCTCATAAACGATTACGATAGTTGTTGGATGTATGGTAAATCAAAGGTTTAAAAACCTGGTATACAGATTCACTATGGTTGATGAGATAATGCCAGAATCAGTATAAACAAGTATAAAAGTATCAGTCGGCTTTGCCGACAGAGATATACACTGCCCCTGTGTGGATTTAAACACTTTTTTCCCATAAAAAACTTAAGTATTTAGGGGGTTTTTAATATCACTGTGAACACAAATTTTGGGGCAGATATAATTCCTTTTGGAGATGATAGCCCTTGGTTAGTATATTAAGAATCCCAAAGGACAGATCCGCCGTGAGTCGAACTTCCGCGTTATGTCGTGACATTTTTGCGGAACATTTCGAAGCTGAAAAACGTCATCTTGTGGTTCTTTTTTAGCGGCTCTTAAAATAAAGGACGAAAAGGACATTGAAGGAAGCCAGTTAGAAGGTCGAAGTGCCCTACGGAAATAATCCTCATTCGATTTGACTGAAGACATGTCATCTCAAAAATAAGCTAAAACAATAGTGAATAGTGAAAACGATAGTAATCTAATCTCAATCCCACGGCAGCGAGTTCTTTGTACCGGATTGACCCGGGACCACACAACATCAGCGTTCCGGCCAGCGGCTGTGTTTGTATTTGTTTCGTTTTTCTGTGCTGGGAGCGGCATATACCGGAATGTCTGCTCCGGATTCTTTTGGTCCGTGCCGGGACGGAGGAAAACCTATGACCAATATATTTGTGCTCGGTTTGTCACATCCGCATCTTCACCCATATCCAATCTTCGGTGAGATGCAATAGATGTCAGGAGTGGGTGCATTTAAGGGGTTGCTCTGGACTTGCCCACACGAGGGACTACGATAGGGACTATGTTGCTGCATGCTGCGCGAACACAGCCCCCAGTGAGTCGTCGTCAGATTACGAAACTCCTTCGTCGTCGGATTACGAAACTCCCCCGCAGTCCCCCCAACAGCAGCCACACGCGCAGCATTTAACACAAGCCGTTGTTGTTCCAATCGCAGAAAATGCATCCCTTTTTGCAATTTAATTGCAATGGGCTCCGAGGTAAGATCGATTAAATTGTGGACTTTATGAATCGAAAGAAGATCAAGGTCGCGGCGGTGCAGGAAACCATGCTGAAAGACCACAGCTCAGTACGTTGTGATGGTTACAACGTAATAAGGAAGGATCGCACCAGATGTGGAGGTGGGGGATTAGCTTTCCTTTTGCACCAGTCTGTTCAATACAGACCTATCTCGCTTGAGGCTGCCTCTAACGACCCATACATGGGGGTAGCAGTCAGGTGTGGAACTGCCGAGATAGAGTTGCTGAACGTATACATCCCGCCGAGAAATAACTGTATCTCAGATTATAAGCCTGACATTAGCCCGCTTTTGGAAGGTCATAATCGCCTGGTCCTGGGGGACTTTAATGCGCATCACGAGATGTGGCATTCGGCCCTCGGAAACGACCAGAGAGGTATAGCGCTGGCTGAGCAGATTGATAGCTCTACGTTTTGCTCGGCCAATGAGGACGCCCCTACCAGAATTAGAGGAGCGTGTCACAGTTCGCCAGTCATAACCATCGTGTCACCTGATCTGACAAATGACGTCACCTGACAACCCGTCATTTCCCTTGGATCAGACCATCTCCCCATAATTGTCTTCATCAGAAGACCACCCGATTTCATCACCTCTGAATGCCGCACATTCGTCAATCATGGGAAACTGATTGGCCGAGTTTCAGAGAGTTCACCAATCACCGCTTCAGAGAATTTCCCAATCCTTCTGATGTTCGGGTAGCAGAAAGGACGTTCCGAGACATCATCAATGCTGCAGCCGCTCGCCATATACCTGCTGGTAGAATACCCGAAGTAAGACCATATTTCCAAGCAGATGCTTGGACAAAGATTAAATCACTCTCGAACCCCGGAAGGAGGGATGACAGGACGTCAGTCACGTTTGGCGACGTTACGTTGACTGACCCGAAGAGGTGTGCAGGTTACTTCAATCGACAGTTTGTCGAGCACCCCGAGAGTGACAGGGCGAAGAGTGTTACGTAGCATTAGATCTCTTCCTGCCGAGGATGAACCACCACAGTTTACAATGGATGATGTTGCGAATGCCATCAGGAACGCTAAATCATCCAAAGCATTGGGCCCTGACGGAATTTCCATGGTAATGTTGAAACAGCTGGATGAGCCGGGAGTGGAGTATCTCACTAAAGTTCGCAACCTGTCGCTAGCCACGTATGTCGAATTCAGGAACAAGAAATCCAAGCCCCGTAGAGTGAAACAGGGAGTTCCCCAGGGAGGTGTGATATCTCCGGAACTGTTTGACCTCTACCTTTCCTGTATTCCGCCCCCTCCAGACGGCATTGAGATCGTACCATATGCGGATGATTGTACGATCCTGGCGTCAGGTACCTACCCTGATGACATCTGTGAGAGACTGAACTCCTATTTAACTGATCTTACCACCTTTTTCCACGCGAGGAATATGCAGATATCCGCCACTAAATCGACGGCCACTCTGTTCACCACATGGATGGTAGCAGAATTCCGACCACAAACTGCCCCAAAATTCTAGGGGTCACATTCGACACCACTTTCACGTCGTCCGCGCATGCTGCAGCTATCTGCGATAAACTGAAATGTAGGAACAAGGTCCTCAAGTCCCTAGCCGGCAGCACTTGGAGTGGAGATAAAGAACCCTTGTTGACCACGTATAAAGCGATAGGTCGGTCTGTGGTAAGCTATGCGGCGCCAGTTTGGTCTCCGAATTTATGTGACACGCAGTGGGATAAGATTCAAATTTGTCAGAACGCTGCCCTGAGAACAGCAACAGGGTGCCTCCTCAAATCTACAGTGGAGGCAAAGATTCTTACAGTACGACAACATAATGAGATGAAATCGTTGCAGTACTTGTTCGGGTGTTACCGTGAGAGCCATCCCAATCACCATCTGCTGGCCACCGATACACCCAGGCATATCAAGAAGGATATTCATGCTCTAGAGACGACGGTCCAACAATATAGGAGAGAACCTCTAGATCAATAGGCATATCAGGCAGGTTTGAACAGCATTCACACGGACACAGTTGCTAAGACCATAAGCAGTTATTGTGTGAATGCAGTCATCGGAGCACATCCCCCATCTATCGCAGCTGAAGAGCGTCAGCTGCCGCGACAAACCAGAGTAGTTTTGGCTCAATTACGCTCGGGATATTGCAGTCGCCTAAATTCCTATTGGGCGGTAATCGATCGCACCATGCAAGACATCTGCCCAGTATGCGGTATGGGCCCGCATGATACTAAGCACCTATTCAACTGCCCCGCCAAGCCTACTCATCTGACTCCAGTGGATCTGTGGTTACATCCCATCGAAGTAGCCAACTTCCTGGAACTGGAGATAGACCCAAAGCCAGATTGAACAGGAGAACGAACATACGAACATAATAATAAAACACTGTTACAACAACAACCTAAATTTCTGTTAATGTTAACTTATTTATCTCGAAGCGAATGAAACTACTTTTTTATTAAAACGTTTGTATTAAAAAAGCGGTTGTTTTCATATCAGATTTTTTCCCTCTAAATCTGGAACTTATTTCCAAACCTTTAAACGTCAGACTTGTTCGCGGAAAACCCATTATATTGAACAAAACATCATGGCTTTTATAAGAAATTTTGACGTTTTTTATAATTATTTTGAAAATCTTCCATCTTATCAGCATCCGAAGCACTCGATTGTATCCGTCGAGGTTGTCTGTCTTATTGTGAAGAAATATGACATAACTGCGCGACTCCTATTGATATTCCGAGATGTTTTAAATATATGTCAATTTAAACCCTTTAACGCTGTTATTTGGGTGTCCGCGGAATAATTTATAGATTTTCTTTGGTGAAAAATTATTAGAAAGCCTTGCTTTATCGACTGAAAGAAAATTCGGCGTTAATATTTAAAAAATTCGCGAAAATAAAGTGGCTGTGTTATCCTAATGACCAAGAATAAATGCCTATTTTTCATGGTACTATCGGGAAATTGATCAGAAAATCATTTCGCGAAGAGCTAGAAACATAATTTCTTCTGTGTTTGATACGGAACATAATAAAATTTAAATCCTCAAAAGATTAAAAATGCAGAATCATTCGTTTTGGGATAAATAAGCTAACATTAACAAAAATGTAGGTGTTCTATTCTACAGCCGTGGAGTGTATTTCTGCTTACAGTGACTTCAAAAAATTGCCCATAATTCTTATAATTTAAAATGTTAAAATCATTTTGTGCCTGAGGTTTTTTCACCGAATCACCTTATAATTAAGATTTTATGTAATCTTATGTAGAAACTCATCACGCTATGATACAGGGATATGAGGTTGTAAAAAAGTCACGCAGTCGCTTTCATTCCTCATTCGTTTGGGAGGGTGGATGGCAGGTCTAAATTTGCAGTTTGTAGAGGGTCTTATCTTCTGTGCACACCATTCGCCTTTTATATTGGTAATGTCAAACGGTTCCTACAATGAATCAAGGTTTTGTTTTTTTTCTGCACCGCTCGGACACGTTCAGAAGTTTTGTTAGTTTTGCACGAATTGGCTGATCAGATATATGCGGAAGTTCAATATTTTGCTCGACAGGACTTAAAGCTTAAAATAATCACGGCTCATAAATGTGGTTTCTGCAAAAAGTCATCCCGAACAGGTAGCCGACCAAAAAAACACATCAACAATAAAATCACTTTCTCCCCCAAATTGAATGTTAACGGAGTAGCTGCCATAAGAGCACCCAAACAGCGATTTCCCACTACAATTATAAAAATGGCATATCCTTTCGTTTCTTAATAAAATATTCTTTAATTATAAGAATCACATTTTCACAATGTGTATGTTCGTGATAAATAAAATATGTTATCTTTAACGTACCACTAAGTGAGGTGGTGCAAGATATCACGTACGTGTTTGTGTCTTAAGTCTTTCGTTTTATGTTTTGTCATAACATTTGCCATCTTTGTGTACGTTTCACTCAGCTCATAACGATGAATGAATTATAACACTATTTAAAGTGATATTAATTGGAATGTTAAGATGTGATACGTGTGATATGGTTTACGACTTTTTAAATGTCAAATATTTTAATATATCAACAATAAATATGATATTTTTTATAATAAGTAAAGATGACAAACAATACCCAACTTTTTATGATATTCATTGAAGTGAAGGATTTTCTTATATGAAATAATAGCTGAAAATATGAACGTAACTAATTATCGGTGATATATTTCAATGTAGCGAAGGAAAGAAATGAAGAACTGTTTAATATAAATATTTTAAAATAAATTAAAAAATAACCGTAGAATAATTAAAATTAGTAAATATCCAAAGCAATTTTCCAATTTGTTTTTGATTTTTTGAACACTGTATTTACATCTGCTATTAAGTTATTATCTTAACACTGACCTTGAGGCTGTCACAACCGTATCACCAATTCAGTGTAGCGGAAAATCCATTAAGATGTCATTAGTGAATACTTAAAATTGATGGCAGGTGAAGATGCTTGGAAAGCATTGTCAAGTTTAGTTGAGATCAACAGTTAGTTAGGCTACAGCCTAATACTTGTGACCATCATTGAAGGCGTTTTCTAATTTCAATAGCTTATAGCAGTCATAAGATGTTTGTCTTGAACTTAAATCATAAATTTTCAAGGTTAAAAATATTGAAAAAAGCCTATTGGTATTTTAAAGTAAGATAAATATAAACTATAAACTATAAAATATAAAATATAAAATATAAAATATAAAATATAAAATATAAAATATAAAATATAAAATATAAAATATAAAATATAAAATATAAAATATAAAATATAAAATATAAAATATAAAATATAAAATATAAAATATAAAATATAAAATATAAAATATAAAATATAAAATATAAAATATAAAATATAAAATATAAAATATAAAATATAAAATATAAAATATAAAATATAAAATATAAAATATAAAATATAAAATATAAAATATAAAATATAAAATATAAAATATAAAATATAAAATATAAAATATAAAATATAAAATATAAAATATAAAATATAAAATATAAAATATAAAATATAAAATATAAAATATAAAATATAAAATATAAAATATAAAATATAAAATATAAAATATAAAATATAAAATATAAAATATAAAATATAAAATATAAAATATAAAATATAAAATATAAAATATAAAATATAAAATATAAAATATAAAATATAAAATATAAAATATAAAATATAAAATATAAAATATAAAATATAAAATATAAAATATAAAATATAAAATATAAAATATAAAATATAAAATATAAAATATAAAATATAAAATATAAAATATAAAATATAAAATATAAAATATAAAATATAAAATATAAAATATAAAATATAAAATATAAAATATAAAATATAAAATATAAAATATAAAATATAAAATATAAAATATAAAATATAAAATATAAAATATAAAATATAAAATATAAAATATAAAATATAAAATATAAAATATAAAATATAAAATATAAAATATAAAATATAAAATATAAAATATAAAATATAAAATATAAAATATAAAATATAAAATATAAAATATAAAATATAAAATATAAAATATAAAATATAAAATATAAAATATAAAATATAAAATATAAAATATAAAATATAAAATATAAAATATAAAATATAAAATATAAAATATAAAATATAAAATATAAAATATAAAATATAAAATATAAAATATAAAATATAAAATATAAAATATAAAATATAAAATATAAAATATAAAATATAAAATATAAAATATTAAATATAAAATATAAAATATAATGTTAAACCCTTGCTTGTTTCGGATTTAGGAAGCCTGAAGTAAATTTATTATGGCCGTACTCATCCGATGACCACATTCTTCTTTGATTTATTTATTAACCCTACAATTTGTAATTGTTGTTTATTTACCGTCATTTGTTAATTTGACTTTTAAGCTGAGCTGGTTTTTAATACATATACACATTAGCGCACTCAACATAAAATGTTTTTAATTATTTTTTATTGATATTTTTTTGATTAAAAACAAATACATACAGAAGTTGATCGATTTCAGGATTGCATTACCAGTTTGTCAGTCAAAATAATTTTATATAAATATTCTGGATAAAAATTCGATGAAGTAAACAAATTAAATCAAATCAATAATTGGATTGCTGATGTGTGGTAGTTGCTTTTAAATTTTGTTTTGGAATAATTAGCATGCTAACATTTAATAATTTTGAAAATAATGGATTAAATATGTCATTGGCGTCAATGGCATTTAGAGAGAGTTGAAGGATATTTTGAACATAATAAAAATAATTAGATAACAATTAAAAAAAAATTAAAATCTGATGTTAAGAAAATGTTGAAGATATGAGTAAGACAGTGAATTGAAATAATTTTTATAAAAAAGAACAAAAAATAGTTTAATGTTTAAACAAAAAATGTATTATTATTACAACACACGCATTTGCCATCTGTCGAATAACTACATAATGAAATGAAAACAAAAACAGAAAAACATAAATTGAATGTGTTTATCAAAAAACCGTTCCTTCTGTTCTATTTTGTTTTAAAAAAGTGTGAACAAATAACCGTTCATAAATAGTTTTTAATGCTCGAAATAATTTTATTCCCCACCTGCACTCAAAAATGCCAATATTATCAAGGTTAAGGTTAGTTAGAATGCCTGCTGCAAAACCAGTATTTAAAATAAGTTGAACCATAAAAAAATCTGGTTAATTGCAAATAATTCTTATGAGATCAAAGAATGAATGAATTATATTCCTTATGGCATAGTTGTGTACGAGCATAAACGAATTCAAATTTCCAAAATTAAGTTTATTGTGTTTTTTTTTAATTTCTTGTTTCGTATAGTGTTGATTTATTTTTGAAAATAAAATATTTATTTATTTAGTAGAGAAAGCACCTTTTTGTCTAGTAGCCATGAATTAGTCATTTGATGATGCCAATACACCATCGTTTTATTGTTAGTATTTTATAAAATATTATTGGATAGCACCGTTATTGTGGCAAATATTTGGGAGAGAGAAGTTTTTAACATTTGCCATTTTGAAGAAAATATGTTTTATATTTGTTGGTAAGTTATAAATCTTCTTTTTGTTAGAGTATTGATAATTAACTGAAATTTTAGCAGGTTTTTTTATGATACAAAGGCAAAGATGAACAGAGAATCGCCTACACAAAGGAAAATATATAAATTCATAAAAAATGCAACATTCACTTGATAAATATAACTATGATATATTTATATACAGTAGAATCACGATAATTTGTAACCAAATAAATTGAAAAGTTCATTAAATTGCCTGCAAAAAGTTGATATCCAAATATTTTTATATTTTTTTATCTTCCACCTTAGTATGAGCAAAGTTTGTTTTCTTGACTATAATTTTTGATATATAAATACTTTTAATTTGTTTAATATTATTTTTTTAAATGTAAAAATGTCTAAAAAGTGGCAAATAGAAATATTCACGACTTCTTTAATATTGGTCCAAAATTGTTTTTTTTGAATTTTTTGTTTTTTTATTAGTTATTTATAACTTGCCAAAAAAAAAAAAAAAAAAAAAAAAAACAGAAAAAAATTGCACAGTGGTCTTGGGTGCAAATTTCGCGGTTTAATATTTAAAATCAATCTTAACAACGATTATCCGTTTCAGACAATTTGGTGTCCATTTAACAATGTCCGTCCGTCTGTCTGTATGTCTGGCCGGAGCGCACGATAAGTCTCGTACGGATTAACTTATTTGGGCCTATATTAATTTTAGCTACCGTTCTCAGACCACAGCTAGTTTTTTTGTACTGATTTCAACGATAAATAATTTTCTTCTGGAAAATTTATAGTCCCGAGATATGGCCATCTGAAGTTCCGAAAATTCCCTTGTGTAAAAGCCTGCTTTGAGAAATTTAACAAATTAAGAGATATTTTGTTTCCGTACCCTAGATTTGCTCCTGTCCATAGGAGAAAGACCTAAATCCCCGACCAAAGGCCCATGATGTCTATATCATCAGCACAAGCAAGTAACAGGTGGCTATTGGTGTAGATTGTTCCACTTCTTTTGACGTTTGCCTCTCGTATAACCTTTTCTAGCAGGATGTTGAGAGGTTCTTTCCTATTTTAACTGAGGATCTTGTGTCAGTTAGAGTCATTTTGCAAAGCCGAATGAGCTTTGCGGGGATACCAAATTCAGACGTTGCTTGGAATACCTTTGAACGTAGCGGGCTGTCGAAGGCTGCTTTATAATCGACAAAAAGGTGGCAGGTGTCGATCTGCATCTCTCCAGGATTTGCCGCAGGGTAAATATCTGGTCAATGGTGGACTTGCCAGGTCCAAAGCCGCATTGGTATGGTCCAATTATTTCGTTGCTTTAGTCGTTCGCACAATATCACTGACACTATCTTGTAGGCGATAGGGAGAAGACTTATGCCCCTATAGTTGGAGCATAAAGTCTTATCTCCTTTCTTATGGACGGGACACA
The DNA here is from genome assembly GCF_047663935.1 of Musca autumnalis. Lineage (NCBI taxonomy): Eukaryota > Metazoa > Arthropoda > Insecta > Diptera > Muscidae > Musca > Musca autumnalis. Next base: position 43,972,081 of record NW_027411977.1, on the reverse strand, counting down.
GGATGCTCAGGTTCCAATCGTCGGGTACGTGTTCTTCCTGACAGATGGAGCTAACTAGCTGATGCATACACCTTATCAGCGTGTCGCCTCCGGTTTTAAATGGCTTGTAGGCCATCAGCTCTTGCTGCCTTATAATTCTTCAGCTGGTTTATTGCTGTCTTTACCTCATCTTGGCCATGTGGTATACATTCAATACCATCTTCTGGGATTGGATCTGTGGTATCTTCGTCGACTTCGCTACTTTTGGATATCAACAGTTTGGAAAAATGCTCTTTCCATATCCTGAGCACACTATCTGTATCAGTTACCTTGCTGGTCTCTACAGGAGGATGTGCCATATTTCACTCTTTGGTAGAATTTTCGGACTTCATTCTGGCTCCTGTACATCTCGATTTTTTCACACTCCCGCTTTTCCATCTCTCTCTTTTTCCCGCGGAAAAGACGTTTCTCCTCTCTCCTTTTCTCCCTGTATCTCTCTCGTGCGATACGCGTTGCTACGGATTGTAAAGTAGCCCTATATGCCGCATTTTTCTCTTCGGGGGCAGCACGACTCTCCTGATCATACCATGGATTCCTTGGTGGAGGTCTCTGGTATCCAAGTATGGATTTTGCGGCTGTTTGCATGGAGTGGGCAATGCTTTGCCATTGCGCTGATATGTTATCGGGATGAGCAGTGCTTTGATTAAGCAATTGGGCTAGTTGAGTGGAATATGTTGTGGCTATCTGTTGTGATTGCAGCTTACCGATGTCCAAGTTCCGTGTTGTGTCTGTTCGCACTTTGTTTGCTACGTTTAATCTGGTACGTACCTTTGCTGCAACAAGGTAGTGGTCCGAGTCTTTGTCTGCACCTCGGAACAATCGTACATCCAATGCATGTCTTCCATCTATCACAACGTGATCAATTTGATTTCTTGTTCTTTAATCTGGCGACAGCCAGATCCCCTTATGAATATCGAGATGCTTAAATCTGGTACTGCTAACTACCATGTTTCTTACAGCTGCAAAGTCTATCAGCCTCATACCATTGTCAGATGTTTCACTGTGGAGACTGAATTTCCCGGCTGTTGGGCCAAAGATATTCTCTTCTAAGCGCTCGTAAAATATATCTTTGGTCTGTTCGTCCTTGTCTTCAGTGGGAGCATGAGCGCAAATAAAGCTGATGTTGAAGAATTTAGCTTTTAATCGAAGCTGGAGACCAGATGTTTTAACCTCCGACCAACTACAAATCCGCAACCAAACTCATGGTTTGTGTCATGGCAGCTATAACACAGTGTGTCGTCACCTTTAGGTGTTGTTGTTGAGCCTTCCCCGTTCCATCGTATTTCCTGAATGGCAGTAATATCGGCCTTGTACTTTTCAAGTACTTTTGCCAGTGCGTAAACTGCACCTTCTCTATAAAGAGTGCGAACATTCCAGGTGCAGATTCGCAGATCATGGTCTTTAAAACGTTTGCGGGGGTCGTCAACTTTTGAGGGATTTGTTTTTCTTTTCTTTCGTTTTTTCATAGTAGGCTGTTTTTTTTCTAGGGGAGGGTTACTAACCCGACGCCCGAAACCCAAGTTTTTAACGTTGTTATGGGTGAACGGGCGGCACATGTTAGTTCACTACCATTAACGGGTGTTAAAGGCAGTTCCCCAGGTGACACCACGGGGAGGTTAGTGTCCACTTGAGATGTAAGAAGGACCAAGATAAATCCTGGGCATTGCCATGATAAAGCTGGTCAGGACCGTTCCTTGGTATCTGTCATCCCCTACGTCACCCTCCATACTTTGCACATCGTAATTTTTCTACCAGACATGATAAAGTTCGAATATGGACGGAAAAGTGCAGTTTTAACACCTCCTTTCGAATCCTCTTGAAGTCACTTGCATTCGCTGGCTCAATTACGACGGTAAAGGTTTTTTCAGGGGTCCAAGTCCATACTTCTTGAAATAACAGCCCGAAAGGTGTAAAAAACCCCTATTGCACCATATGCAGTGGTTTGAGAGCACGATAACTCTCTCTTATGATTTCCGTGGACAAGTCCATGCTTATATATACTGGTCCAAAAGTTATATAATAGCCCACTGAAATGACTAGTGGCCGCGATATCTATCAAAAAGATATCAATCCCTGTTCAAGTACCTCCTTCGCAACACATTTGAACTTTAATCCTAATCCACATTTTTGTCGGCAAGTTCAAATGTCCGAAAACTTCCACAAAGTTCTGAAAATACCCTAAATACATTCGATCTGTGGGTAGTTGAAAGTTTTAATTCGAATAGGTGTATAACTCTGGCGGTAAAGCCGACAGATACTTTTTTACTCGTTATTCTATAGGCAGGTCAAGTTCGAAGATGCGGCACGACTATGTCGGCCCACGTTTTGGTATAGCCCCCATATAACGTTACCTCCAGATTTTCGGTATTTTTAGGGTTTTGACTGAACTACCCTTATGTTCACATTTTAGCTTCCCTGCAGCCACGAAATGTCTCCATCAAAAATTGTTAATATGGGTTCATGTTTTGGTACAGCCCCCATATAATGGTACCTTCCGATTTTCGGTAGTAGGAGGGTTTTGGCTATATTTGTTTGATCCGTAATTTGATATTTGAGATTCCCAGTAGTCAAAACACTTTTTCACTTACAACTACCAACATAGGTCCACATTTTGGTATAGCCCCAATATAACGATACCTCCCGATTTTCGGTAGTTTGAGGGTTCTAGCTACATTTTTCGATTGAACTACCTCCTATTTGACATTTGAGGTTCCCAGTGGTCTGAAAACTTCTCCACCAAGATTGTCAACATAGGTCCATATTTTGGTACATCCCCTATATAATGGTACTTTTCGATTTTGGTCAATTTGAGGATTTTACCAACATTCTTCGACCAAGGTACCTCCTCTTTGATATTTGAGGTTACCAGTCCTTAAAAAACTTCTCCATTTAAAATTGTCAACATAAGTCCATGTTTTACTAGAGTCCCCATATAACGGTACCTCCCGATTTTTCATATTTTTTAAGATATTAGCTACATTTTTGGCCGAACTACCTGTAATTTGGCATTTGAGGTTACCAGTCGTCACAAAACTTCTCAATCAAAAATTGTCAACATTGATCCATGTTTTGGTACATTCCCCATTAAATGGTACCTCCCGATTTTCGGTATTGCGAGGGTTTTAGTTCCATCTTTTGACTGAACTACCTCATATTTGATATTTGAGGCCTCCAGTGGTCACAAAACTTCTCCATAAAAAACAAACAGATAAGACGAACAAATATTGGCTCGGATCACTACATTGTAACATTCCAATTGATCGTAGCGGATGCACACGAAAGTTCGACAACAGAAAGCTAAATCACAACAATCAACAGCAGATAACCATAGATACCGGATTGCTTGATGAAAGTACTCCTCGTGCCGGTAACAAAACAACGCAATAACAAATTATTGCCCACTCCCTGCAAACAACCGCAAAACACGTACTTAACCAATGGTACGATCGAAGTGAACAAGTCGGCATATTAGGATCAATAGTAACATATAGTATACGAGAGAGGTGGTAGAAAAAAAGGTGGTTTGAGACACGTGCTCAGGGTATGGAAATGACACATTTCGAAGACTGTAGCTGGGATGATTAACATGCCTTGGAACCAATGACAGAAGATGGTGTTGAATATAAACGCATCAAATTAAAAATGTTCTGCTTGTCAAGTCAAGTTGTGAGAACGGATAAATGGAACTAAACAAGTAAAAAAGAGTCAGTCGGCTTTGCCGATAGATATATACCCTCAGGCAGTGTGAAGCGAAACTTTCACCTCCGGAAAGATCGAATGTATTTAAGGTCTCTTCAGAATTTTGTGGCCCTTTTTGGACATTTGAACTTGCCGACAAAAATGTGGATTAGAATTAACTGCATTATGACACATATGTTGAACTTTTGTAGGGCAGGTACCCTTAGGGAGGACCGATATGGGCCATTTTAGAAGTTAAACTAAATTTTGATAAAATATTAGGAGATCCAAAGTTTGGACCAAATTGGTTGCCCCATTAAATTGATATCGTCCTAGCATTTTAGTGACATCTTTTAAATATTGGGAAGAAGTACCGAAAGATGTGGACCGGTATTGCCGATGAAACTAAGTTTGGATATAATATGACGAAGACCAAATGTTGGACCAAATCGGTTGAACAGTTCGAGAGTTATCGTGCTCTCCGACCGCCACATATGGTGACATAGGGTTTTTTACAGCTTTCGGGCTGTTTTTCCAAGAAAAATGGACTTGCCCCTGAAAAAACTTTTACCGTCGTAATGGAGGTAGCGAATGCAAATCGCTTCAACAAAAATCAAAGTGATTCGAGAGCAGGTCTTAAAGTGAACTTATCCGAAATTTTGTGTGAGAGGTACCAGAAGGGGTATACAAATATAGTTCATATTCGAACCTGAGTGGACCGATGATATAGCCCGTCTTCGAATTTAATCTATATTTTAATAAAATATTACGAAGGCCAAATTTTGGACCTTCTTGATAGATCCGTTCGAGAGTTATCTAGCGCTCCAACGACTACAGAAGGTGTCATAGGGGCTTTTTGCACCTTTCCGACCATTTTCTCAGGAAGTATGGACTTGCCCCTGATAAAACTTGTACCATCGTATGGGGGAAGTGAATACAAGTTGTTGCAACAAAAGCAGGGTCCTAAACTGGACTTATCCGAAATATTGTGTGGGAGGTACCCGAAGGAGTGGGCCGATTGAGTCCATATTGGAACCTCATCTAAGTCTGGTAGAAATTTCACGATGTGCAAAGTATGGACCAAATCGGTTACTCTCTTCAAGAGTTATCGTGCCCACAAATTTTCCGAACATTTTGGAACTTTTGTGGGGAAGGTACCGGAAGGAGTGGACCGATATAGCTCATCTTCGAACTTAATCTAAGTTTGGACACAATATTTCGAAAGCCAAAATTTGAACCGAATTGATTCATCCGTTCGAGAGTTATCGTGGGCACCAGCCAGCCAGACAGACAGACGGACGGACATTGCTAAATCGACTCCAAATTGTCTGAAACACATTTCGTCCAAACATACTTGGGGTCTAAAACCATTATTTCGATGAGGCACATTTTGCCCTTTCTAGACTAAAAGCTGAGGGTATAAAAATATGCAGCAATAAAATCGCGTACGTAATATCGAACGATTATGTTAAACGTTTATTTCTACTTTTATATTCAATCTTATCCAACAAAAGTTCTTTAACAATTCAGGATTTCCACAAAAGAAAAAAATGTTTACGTTGATATGTCCTTAATTCTTTAATAAAAATAAAGTCAAAAAAATTTTTTTTTTGTATGATAAAAATTCAGCAAATGGATCATAAACACATAAATAACTTTTAAAAGAAATATTATTTAATAAAATATTAGCTTGGTAACGAAAATGTTCGAAAAGCATGAGAAAACTAGTTTCACTTTCACCACCTTTAGATTAGGAGAAATCAACAATGTAGAGGGGGTACAAAGAAATTCTTTTGTATGCATGCTTTTTATTTGATTTTACCGTTAGTTTAAGTGTGTTGACATTTATAAGAAATTTAAATTAGGTTCATCCAAGAAACATTGGTATAGATAAAATTGATAATTAAATTACTTTAAGAACAATTTGCCTAATTAAATTAACAGCAATATTTTGTTATATAATTCAAAAAGGAATTCATTAAACTTAAATATGCATTTTTGCCTTGTTTTTATTTATTCATGTTATTTATTTAATTAAGTAAAAAAACAACGAAAATTAACTAATTAAAAGCCAGCATGGCGGAGTGGTGATAATGCCCGCCATGCCCGCCATGCACGCAGAACGTTGTGGTTCCATTTTTTGACCATAAATGCTGATCGCAATTTCTCAGTACTTTGGCTATGTGAAACTTTTCTATAAGTGATGTCGTACTTTGTTCGATACTTCGTTCACACTTGGCGATATAATTGATCGTGTATTATCGGGAGAATAAATAAAAATATATCTACCAGAAAGCCACATGAGGCCAAAGATCACATGATATTTGAAATCGGAGAGAAATAAAAAAATATATTTGGGGTTAAAAACCTAATCTCATTTCGGCTTATAGGACAAAATACAATACAAAATAATTAAAATACAATTATAATAACCTAAGTAATTTATTGTGACATTAATAACATTCTTATTATCCACATGTTTTTGTGTTAACTTAAAAATAAAAACGCCACCACCCGTTTTGACAACCTTGACAGACAATAGAAATTTAACAATAATATTGACTGAAAGTTAAATAAACAAAATTCTACAAAAATCCAATGAACATGTCTAGAAAGTAACTTGCATATAATTACATAAGTCAATTAATTCGCAATATTAATTAGCACAGATGTGCCAAATAAATATGTGAAATATTTCCATTTGATAAATACTCTTTAATAAAGATAGGGGCAATGAACAGTTATTTTAAAATAAACAGGTAAAAAAAGTTAAGTACGGTTGGGACGAACTTTTTATACCCTCCACAAAGAAATAATCAGAATTTATATGGAATAATTAGTTTTCTTATTGATACGAAAGTACCAATGCCCATAATATTAGGTGGAGAAGATTGTTGACACTGGGAATCCCAAACACCTAATTTTAGCTAAATCGGGCAGCTAAAAAACTTGAAAATACCTGAAATCGATCTGAAAATGTAGCTGAAATCTATGGGGGCTATTCCCAAACAAGGACGTACGTCAAAAAATTTTTGGTGGAGAAGTGTACTACTAGGACCCTTAAAAATGTTAATATACCTTAAATCGGGCGATACCATTATATGTGGGCTATACCAAAACATGGACCTTTTTCCATTATTTTTGGTAGATAAGTTTCTTGACCGCTAGGAATTCCAAATGCCAAATTATAGCTAATTAGGTTTGAAAACGTAGTTTACAACGTCATAATACCTGAATCCGAGAGGTACCGTTATATGAGAGCTATACCAAAACGTGGACCGATATAGCCCATTTTCGAACTTGACCTGACTACATCTTGACCCGACGCATCTTTCCGAAAAGTGAGCGTCCTATTTCACTTTTTGTGGATGCTAGAGTGATAACAACATATGGCCGGACGGATATGCATAGATCGACTCAGAATATTACCATGATCAATATCCCAGCAAAATGTTCGATGCCAAAGATATCATTCAATCATGGGTGCAAGTGATCTGGCATGTCATCTTTTTAGCATCTTCATCGATGAATTTTATAAGAGCGTGGACCCCAAAATATGCTATTCATTTTTGGATCTAAAGCATGTCATTTACACCAATGCTTTGACATTTCATTTTCACCAAAGCTTTGGCATGTCATTTCCACCAATGCTTTGGCATGTCATTTTCACCAACCTTTTGCAATGACAGTATCATTACGACGAGAGTTTTAAACGTTGGTTGTGATTTCGAGTCTCTGACAACATCAAACCTATTGTAAATAATTAATCGTATATATTTAGAAAAATGCGTATAAATAAAAACACAAAATTCATCTCTATTGGATCGATGGAATGGGTTCAAATGCTGATGAAAATATCGGATCTTTCCGACTTCCTTTGCATTGGTTCAAATGCTTATGAAAATATTGGATCTTTCACGACTTCGTTTGAAACAATGCAAAGATGACATGAGACCACGTCATCGCATGGAACCCCTTCCTTCAAATTTTGCTGGGATTATATGGGGAATTCGGAGTGAAATCGGTCACTTTTTCAAAAATTGATTTTTGATTTTCCTTACTTTTTGCGGTGTAGATGCTGCTCATGAGCAAAACTTCTTAGTATCTTCTCAGATTTTTTGCTAAGGGTTCCAAAGATATCGCGCCTTGATAACATCGAATTCTGTAAAAACTATGTGCAAAGAAATACTCATAACTTCTTTAGTATTGGTCCAAATAAACAAAAAAAAAAAAACGTTTTTGTTGCTATATCAGCTACCTAATGAAAAAAATGTACAGTGGCCGTGGATGCAATTTTCGCGAACAAGTAAGAAAGTATCAGTCAACTGTGCTGATGGAGATATACCCTCAGCCGCTGACAAAAAAAAAACAACAACAAACAAAACCAAACACAATAATTATGGCGTATATAAAATATATAGATTTGAAATATAATGACTTTGCGCCGGCAAGGTTTTGAAGCTTTTGAGCCATTATCTCAGGAAGTATTGACTTACTCCAGAAAAAAATTGTACCGTTGTAAATGAGAAAGAAAATCAAAACGATGCGAGAGGTGATCTAAAACTTCACTTTTTTTCTAGGGAGGTACCCGAAGGAGTGGACCGATATAGTCCATATTCCAACCTGATACATGGCTGGATGAAATAATACGATGTGCAAAGTCTGTACCAATCAGAAACTCGCTTCGAGAATTATCTTGCGGATTTGCCATTTTGGTTGCTGCCGTCAGGATTTCTTGGATTTTAGGCCAACATTTCAGGAAGTATGGACTTGCGCAAGAAAAAGATTGTACCGTCGTAAAGGGAGCCGCAAGAACAACCTACTGAAAAAATTTCAGAACGATCCGAGAGGAGCTCTTAAACTTCACTTTATCCCAATTTTGTGTGTGTGTGGGAGGTACCCGAAGGAGTGGACCGATATAGTCCATATTCGAACCTGATACATGAATGGATGAAATAATACCATGTGCAAAGTCTGCACCAATCAAAAACTCCCTGCTAGAATTATCTTGCGGATTTACCATTTTGGTTGCTACCGTCAGGTTTTCTTGGAGCTTTTAGGCCAATATTTCAGGAAGTATGGACTTGCGCAAGAAAAAGATTGTACCGTCGTAAAGGGAGTCGCAAGAACAACCTACTGAAAAAAAAATTGAGAACGATCCGAGAGGAGCTCTTAAACTTCACTTTATCCCAATTTTGTGTGTGTGTGTGGCAGGTACCCGAAGGAGTGGACCGATATAGTCCATATTCGAGCCTGATACCTGACTGGATGAAATAATACGATGTGCAAAGTCTGCACCAATCAGAAACTCCCCGCGAGAATTATCTTGCGGATTTGTCATTTTAGTTGCTGCCGTTAGGATTTCTTGGAGCTTTTAAGCCAATATCTCAGGAAGTATCCCAATTTTGTGTGGGAGGTATCCGAAGGAGTACCGATATAGTCCATATTCGAACCCGATATACATATATCTGGGAGGTACACTACGATGTGCGAAGTGTGGACAAATCAATTGTTCCCTTCGAAGTTATCGTTCACATCACTTTACAGGACAATTTTGGACTTTATGGGGGAGGTACCGAATGGTCCATCTTCAAACTTAAACTAAGTTCGGACAAAATATTACCATAGCCAAAATTTGGTTCGAATCGGTTGATCCGTTCGAGAGTTATCGTGCGCATCAGCCAGCCAGACAGACAGGCGGACATAGCTAAATCGACTCCATATTGTCTGAAACGAATTTTGTCCAACCATACTTGAAGTCTAAAACTGAGGGTATAATCAATTTTATCAATGATTGTATTCTTCGAATTTCTTGACATTTGTATACCCTTAGCATTTATGCTAACGAGGGTATATACACTTTCATATGGGCAAAATGTGCCTCATCGAAATAATGGTTTTAGACCCCAAGTATGTTTGGACGAAATGTGTTTCAGACAATTTGGAGTCGATTGAGCAATGTCCGTCCGTCTGACTGTCCAAAATTTGACTTTCGTAATATTTTGTCCAAACTTAGTTTAAGTTCGAAGATAGGTTATATCGGTCCACTCCTTCCAGTACCTCCCCCACAAAAGTTCGGACAATTTGTGAGCACGATAATTCTTGAAGTAACCGATTCGGTCCATACTTCACATATCCTGAAATTTCTACCTGACTTAGGTGGGGTTCCAATATGGACTCAATCGGTCCACTCTTTCGGGTACCTGCCACAGGAAATTTCGGAAAATTGCAGTTTAGGACCTGTTCTCGAATCGCTTTGATTTTTGTTGTAGAAACTTGTATTCACTGCCCCATATAACGGTATAAGTTACATCAGGGGCAAGTCCACACTTCCAGTGAAACTAGCCTGAAAGGTACAAAAATGCCATATGACACCGTGTGTAGTGGTTGGAGCGCACAATAACTCTAGAACGGATCTGCCGATTCGGTCCAAAATTTGATTTTCGTAATATTTTGTGCAAACTTAGTTTAAGCTCGACCATAAGCCATATCGGTCCACTCCTTCAGGTACCTCCCCCACAAAAGTTCAAAAATGTTCGGAAAAATTGTGCGCACGATAACTCTTGATGGGAGTGACCGATTTGGTCTATACTTTACACATCCTAATATATCTACCAGATATAGATCAGGTTCGAATATGGACTATATTTGTTTACTCCTTCGGGTACCTCCCACACAAAATTTTGGATAAATTCACTTTAAGACTTGCTCTCGAATCACTTTAATTTTTGTTGAAGCAACTTGCATTCGCTGCCTCAATTACGACAGTAAATGTTTTTCAGGGGCAAGTCCATACTTCTTGGGAAAGCAGCCCGAAAGTTGTAAAAAACTACTATGGCACCATATGTAGTTGCTGGAGAGCTCGAACCGAATACTGCGTTCGTCCACACTTTGGATATTGTAATACTTCTTCGAATACATATTAGATAAAATGCGAACGTGGTGCTTTTGAGCTTTAATCCATACTTTTGTCAGTTCATACGCCCAAAAATTTTGAATAAAAAATTTGAATACATAACTTTTTTTGGAAAAAAAAGTATTTCAATCCAAACAGGCTAAGGGTATATCTCTGTCAGACGAATTGTTAAATTTTGTAGATCAAATTACTCACCTTAACGCAAATATAAAGCGCTGCTTTTAAATGAGATTTTTTTTATCAATATATGGAATTTGTCTACTAAGGATTAGATCGATATGTCTATAGGTTGAGTGAGTTATGCGGACAAATTATTACGAACAACAATTTGATACAAAAAACAGGGGTAAGAGCTGCCTATTCACTATAAATGTCAATTACAAACCCTAAAAACCATGTGATTAGTCCTTACGACCGGATGAAATAATGATAATGATGGCAAAAAACAACATAGGAAGGCCTTCTCTTTTGGTTTGAAAAAAAAGAGAGTGATCATTAGATAAAAACCTTTTTATTCTTGTTTGAAATATCTTGACGGTGTTGTAGTGTTTTTATAACGTTTTTCCTTTAGCAGTTCGATTGATTTACATTTTTCCACATTCGTAAAATTCTATGATATTCTAGTGCAAAATGTACATATATACATTGCAGAGAATGACATTTACCACAAATTCTTTAGCCATTCTTATTTAACATTTTTTTATTAAGAAGAAATTGTTCAACTTTTATTTTTAGTGTGCATAAATTAATGCATTAAAAAATGTACCGTTAGAATTTAGCCATCCTAAACCAGATTATAAAAGAAACGTGACGTTTATATTAAAAGATCATAACTTTGCACGAACGTCATTTATTAATTCCGGAATAAATGTATAAACTAAATTTTGGAAATTTTGGCAAGAAGAGATAGAGAGTGAGTGTTAAATGTATTACGTCAATGTCTTTGTTTTTTCTTGTTTTTTATTGCCAGATTTTAATGTTGTTTTTTTGAAGAATATACAGTTCTTTTTGTTTGCACATTGTGGTGAAATTAGAATTTATTGTTTGATTGAAAACAAACATGAATTAAAAATAATTTCACCGCAATCTGCAAACAATAAGAAGTGTGTAGGCATTCTCCTAAAAAGAACAAAATTAAAATCTGGCAATAAAAATCATCTTAGTGAAACACACCTTACGCCTGTGGTAATCACTGTAGCATCAAACAAACTAACTTCAAATTAAACGTACTTAAACCTGGGACTTTGTAAAAAAGTCTTAGTCGGCTTTGCCGACAGAGATATGCCCTCAGCCTATGTGAATTGAAACTTTCATCTACGGACAGATCGAATGTATTTAGGGCCTTTTTGAACACATGATATTACAGACAGAAATGTTGGATAAGGATTAAAGTTCAAAAGTGTTGCGGAGGAAGTACTTGAAGGAATGAACAGAAATAGTCCATTATGAAAGTGGATCTTATTGTGGGAGTCGTACCTTTTCGATAGATATAACCACTAGTCATTTTAGTCTGTCATCGTATAACATTTGGACTAGTATGCCAGGAAGCATGAACTTGTCCACGGAAAACGTAATATCGCTGTAAACAGGACCACAACGAATAGTATTGGTATACATTTCCAGAGGATTTTCGAACAGACCCTAAACTGCAATTAAACAAAAATGTTGACCTTTTGCAGGGGAGGTATCTTAAGGCCATTAAAGAAGTTAAACTAAATTTGGACAAAATATCAGAAGATCCAAAGTTTGGACCAAATTGGTTACCCCGTTCAAGAAAGTGTATGGTGCATACCATTTTAGTGATTTTTTTAAATTTTGGCGGAAGTACTGGAAGTTGTGGACCGGTATTACCCACTTCGAACTGAAACTAAGTTTGGACAAAATATGACGAAAGCCAAATTTCGGACCAAAACGGTTGACCAGATCGAGTGCTATAGTGCGCTCCAGCCACTACACATGGTGCAATAGGGATTTTTACAACATTCTTGCTATTTTCTCAGGAAGTATTTACTTGCCCCTGAAAAAAACTTGTACCATCGTAAAGGTTGTCAGTGAATACAAGTTGCTTCAACAAAAATCAAAGCGAGAGCAGGTCTTAAAGTGAACTTATACGAAATTTTGTGCGGGAGGTACCCGAATTAGTGGCAAATATAGTCCATATTCGAATCTGATCTATACCTGGTAGACATATTAGCATGTGTAAAGTATGGACCAAATCGGTCACTACCTTCAAGAGTTATCGTGCGCACAATTTTTCCGAACATTTTTGAACTTGAAGGAGTGGGCCGATATGGCTTATCTGCACTCCAACAACTACACGCGGTGTCATAGGGGTTTTTTGTAACTTTCAGGCTATTTTGTCAGGAAGTATGGGCTTGCCCTTATGAAACTTATACCGTCGTATGGGGGCAGTGGATACAAGCCGTTACAATAAAAATCAAAGCAATTCGAGAGCTGGTCCTGAACTGTACTTTTCCGAAATTTTGTGTGAGAGGTAACCGAAGGAGTGGACCGATTGAGTCCATATTGGAACCCCATCTAAACCTGGTAGAAAAAAAGGATGAGCAAAGTATGGACTTAATCGGTTACTCCCTTTAAGAGTTATCATGCGCAAAAATTTTCCGAACATTTTCGAATTTTTGTAGGGGAGGTACCCGAAGGAGTGACCCGATATGTCCCATCTTCGAACTTAAACTAAGTTTAAGCAAAATATTACGATACCCAAAATTGGGTTCGAATCGGTTGATCCGTTCGAGAGTTATCGTGCGCACCAGCCAGACAGACGGACGAACATTGCTAAATCGACTCCAAATTGTCTGAAACATACTTGGGGTCTAAAATCATTATTTCTATGAGGCACATTTTGTCCGTATGAAAGTGTATATACATACCCTATTTAGCATAAATGCTGAGGGTATAAACATATGCTCTATTTTTAGAACAGTTGAGGTGGAATTTGTTTCAATTTCACCCAGGGTTTCGGAGTCGAGCCATTTTTAGTTCCACTCTGACCCCGACTCTGGAGTCGACTTTTTTCACTACTCCAGACTTCGGAGTCGACTCCGAGGGCAATTTTCAATACCACTCAAAATTAATAAAATATGTACAAGTTTCCAATTTTGGCTTTTTCATAAGATATTCCTTGATAGAACATTCGTCCAATATAATGCTCAACTACAAAACCTGCATATTAGGCCGGGGTGATTTGAAAACCTTAATGGGCCCTTTGCTTTTCTGATTCCTGGGATTGATCTATGCAAAAAAGTCCACTAGAGCATAGGTCTACAGTGAAGATCGAGCCTCTCGATTTTGACTTTAAGTTTTTTATCCACGTGTGCTACAAAAATTGACCAGAAAAATATTAAAGCGTTCTTATGCAAAATTATATCGTGTTGGCATCTATGGACAACGACAATGCCTTTAATTCGTTTGTGTCACATCGTTTTATTTTTTTATAACAGTAAAAGTAGGGAAAATCTGGGTTTCTTACATTTTCAAATTTAAACGGACATATCTTCTTTTTTCACAACGGATTTGTATTGATCCTTCTTCCTTTTAAAGGGATGAATAATATCTTTCGAACAAGTTATTCTTTTTTTAGATCGGTTAACAAATGGCTAAGTTATAGTTATAGTTATTAGTAAGGCCCAGCCTACTGCATATACATAAATACTGAAATACTGAACTTGTTCCATTGAAATGAAAACTCAATAAAACCGAAGTTAAGTTCTTCTCAGCTTGTGACCCATCATTCCATTTAAACAAGAGTCGTCATGTCCATAGGAGTCTCGACAGGGTTCAAGTCTACACTCGACGTAGTAATTTCTCTGATAAGAAGTTCCCTTCTAATTGTTTGCGTTTTTTTGCTTTGGTACTTTTAGAGGTTGCAGTCAATGGCTGAGTCACTCTTACTATTTTCCTCGTTCCTTGAAAACAGATATATTAGTATGCAGCATAGATTACATCCCGTAATCTAACTAAAATGTTACATATTGCTTAGAACAATAATACCGATAGGGCCAATAGGTTTTGTTATAATAGGCATTTCACAATTTCATAGTAGGTGTTAAACAAGCTTCCTAAGTGTCACCACAAATGCTCCTTTTTATACCCTCCACCATATGGATGGTATAATTAAATTTGTCATTCCATTTGTAACACATCGAAATATTCGTCGGAGACCCTATCAAGTATATATTATTGATCAGCATAAAACTCTATGTCGATTTAACCATGTCCGTCTGTCCGTCCGTCTGTCTGTTGAAGTCAAGATACAGCTCGCAATTTTAAAGATAGAGAGTCAATATTTGGTACAGAAGTTCTTATTACTTGCAGGATGGTTGGTATTGAAAATGGGATATATCGGTCCAGGTTTTGATATAGCCCCCATAGAACGGTACCTCCCGATTTTCGGTATTTTTAAGGTTTTAGCTTCATTATCCTACCGAAATGGCTGAAATTTGGTACGTAGTCTTGTTTAGGGGTATAAAACTTTCCCCCAGAATTTTGTCGGTATCGGCCCACGCCTTAATATAGCCCCCATAGAACGGTACCTCCCGATTTTCGGTATTTTGAAGTTTTTAGCTTCATTATCACACCGAAATGGCTGAAATTTGATACTTAGTCTACGTTGGTGGTATAAAACTTCCCCCAGAATTTTGTCGGTATCGGCCCACGCCTTAATATAGCCCCATAGAACGGTACCTCCCGATTTTCGGTGTTTGAAGTTTTTAGCTTCATTATCACACCGAAATGGCTGAAATTTGGTACTTAGTCTACGTTGGTGGTATAAAACTTCCCCCAGAACTTTGTCGTACCATAGAACGGTACCTCCCGATTTTCGGTATTTTGAACGTTGTGGCCTCAATATTCCACCGAAATGGCTGAAATTTGGTATTTGGTCTTCATTTGGGGTATAAAACTTTCCATATGAAATTTGTCGGTATAGGTCCACGTCCTCGGTGTAGGTCCATGCCCTCATAGAACGGTTCCTCCCGATTTTCGGTATTTTGAACGTTGTGGCCTCAATATTCCACCGAAATGGCTGAAATTTGGTATTTAGACTTTGTTGGGGATACTCAACCTTCCCCTTTAAATTTGTCGGTATAGGTCCACGTCTTCCTATATCCCCCTAGAAGCGTACTTCTTGATTTTCGGTATTTTTAAAGTTTTAGCCACATTCTCTTACCGAAATATAGGAAATTTGGTATTTAGTCTTCTTTGAGTCTAAATACTATCCGTGAGAAATTTGTCGGTATAGATCGACGTTTTTGAAATAGCCCCCATAGAACGGTGCCTCACATTGTTTTACCGAAATTGCTGAAATTTAGTATTAAGTCTTCTTGTGGTGGAGGGTATAACAAGTTCGGCCCGGCCGAACTTAGCGCCGTTTTTACTTGTTTGGTTTTAAATTGTTCAATTCATTTCTAATTTGCAAAAATTTAAATAAATCTCTTTGAGAGTACAGGAGAGACAACTGAAAATTAAATAATACATTTTATCAGGAAATAAGTCAATAGACTTGAGGAAATATAATACCCTGCCCATATGCCATTTTTTAAATAACTTAAACTATTTTTTGCATCAAAATTGGAAGCGAATTTTTAGACAGCAGGTGAGATACAATGTGTCTCCAAATGGAACGTCTTCAAATCACTATTCAAAATTGTATTTGTCGTTTATAAGAAACGGTTATGACATTTTTATGATAATTAAAATATTTTTATCACAAAAAAAAAAACAACAACAATACATTGAATTGCATACAAAGTGTTGTTGTTTTGTATAGAAATCCACGACAAATTATTCTGTTGATTTTAAATTCAGTTGCCTGCAAAATGAAATGTAAATTTATTTAAGAAAATAATCATAATATTATTAAACTATGAATGTATGTTTGTATGTATGTATAGACGTGGACAATTTCACAGTTTGTGGTGCTATCATCTTGTGAAACGCCTGCGTAATTGATATTGTTTGTCTGCACATTGATAAACCAGCATCAGTATACTTGTAAGCTGTGTTCATCCATTGACCACAAAGTCAATAGTGACACTTGAAGAAGCATCAATTGAAAAGGCAACAAAGTTTGGTTTAACACTGGCATGTTTTCTTGTGGGTAAATTTCGATTTCATTGAAATGTTGTTAGACCTAATGGTCGGCTATTTGATACCCTTCGTAGAATTCAATCAGATACCCCCTGTTTTTGTAAAAACTTTTATACTTTTCACACGAATTGTCAAATTTTATAGAACGATTTACTCGCCTTAGCGCAAATGTAGAATGCTAATTTTTAAATGAAGAATTCTTAACTATATATGGAACGCGTCTTCAAAAAAATTAGGTTGGTATATCGTCTGGGGGCTGAACTGTGGATGCCTTAATTATTACGAATATGGACGAACGAACAAAAATAAGTTACAAAAACAGGGGGTTAATTTCTACAAATTTTGGGTCTACAGCAGCGTGACGGGTGTTAATTTTTTAAAACACTCCATGCGCATGAAATTCAACAATTCACGCCATAAAAATATTGATTAATCTAATAAAACATCGTACAAATACCATATAGCACAATTTGTGTGTAGGGTATTCAAAGAAGTATCCACCCCCTTTGGTCAAATGGTGGCTATCATCAGTGTTTCCCGGTAAACAAGAAAAATGGAAATTAACATAAATAAACAAAAAAAAACATGTGACGATGCTAACGTTGGCCGCATTATTACAATATGCTCAAGCGAACTCGGCGCACCATGCGTGAGTGCGTCGTTGCCGTTTTACCTTTGTGTGTCAAGGTAATGACAACACCAATAACGACAACTTTGTATTTCCAAGATAAATATTAAAATACCAAATCTCATCTCAACCCTATCACCCTCTGTTCCCTCTATGCAGTTAAATTTTAAATCATTGATTGGTATTTTTATAGATTTATTTATTTATTATTTTCTTTTCCGACGGGGGCCATAAAAATTAAAAACCAATTTTGACGTCATTTTCGTGGAAGAAATTATTTTCCAAAATTTTCAATCAAAAAATATCCCCATTAATCTGTTATCATGAACACATTATTATTGAAGAAATTTTAAACTTATTACCACACCATTAATAAATAATTCACATTGAGAAATGTTAATTAAATTATGTAATTAAAATTTTTGGAAGCACTTAAGCATTTCAAAGATATTGAATATTGCAGATGATGGCTATTTCTGGTTATTGATTTCTTCTGGTATGGTTGATGAAATGGCATGGCGTCTGGTGGTAATCAATACAAAAAATCAATTCAAGGCTTTCGCCAAATAATTCAAGGTTTAATTGTTGTTTAATTATGATTTATGTATGTCCGGGTACAGTTATGAAGTAAAACAAGGTGGCACGTTTCATTTGAAGTTCAAGTGTTTAAAAAAACAATCAATGCCTTCAGATGATAATTGAAATCAGATTATAAATACTTTATGTAAGTTGGAGAAATTGTTGTCAAAATAAAAATGTCAAGTTGTTGTTATGGGATATTTTTAATAACAGCTATTCAATTATTAATTTGTTTTCATTAGAAATTCGTATTATTTAATATGTAATTTGAAGTCTGTCTCTTTTTTTAAATTTTATTTATTTATAAATGAACATTAGGAATGAAATTTTAATAAATGCGAATCTCAATAGAAATTGTCAAATGTAAAGTGTAATATTTCGAATTAAAATTAAAATTCATACTAAAATTACAACTAAAATTTTGCGGAAATGCTCAGTTTCCAATTTTACGAAAAACCTGGCGAAAACTCAAAAACTGAATAGATTTAGACCTTGGGTTCTTATGTTTTTGGGTTGCTGATTTCCTTTTTCATATTTTTTAACCCTCAAACTATCATTAAAGGGGTCTTTTTGGTCCCTTCTCTTATAAAATGTGATATTATCAGTTCAAAATATTCTAAAAATTTGTTCGCCATAAATTTTTACTATAGGTCCTAGAGAACCCATTTTAGGGGTTAGCTCGTACTTCATTTGATTTTTGCAAAATTGTCGTAAAAAACATCATTACAGACAAATGGGATCAAAGACTAAAATGTTCTCTGCTAAATTTCACTATAAATGAAATCTCTATTTGTATTATATACCAAGGAAATATCGGTATTAATTTTGCCAAAAAACAAATAAACTAAAATAGGAGTGGAAGCTTCTACCATTTCTAAGGTTTCGAAATAATTGAGTTAAGATTACTTGGAATCCTTGCACTTTAGCTATATGGTGAATTTGTCAACTTTACTAACAAGAATGGGAGGAATATTTTTCTTGTGCAAGTCAAAAAATGAGTTTTTTTGGTAAAATTTTCCTCAAATCTTTAAAATCACCTATAAAATGTGATCGTATCAGATCAAAATATTCTAGAAATTGGTTTGCCATACAACTTTATTATAGGTCCTAGAATACATCAAAACTCTAAATTATACCCAAACGCCAGGAAGTAACCCTATACTATATTCTGATATTCTGAATTAAAGAAAATCTGTACATATGTGCAAGACAAAATATCATTTAAAAACCAAAAGTGCAAATATGTGCAAGATGTTTCGATGGAAATTGGTAAAAAACTCTTCTCTTTTTTTACCCTCAGCATTTATGCTAACGAGAGAATATACACTTTCGTACGGGCAAAATGTCCCTCATCGAAATAATGGTTTAAGACTCCAAGTATGTTTGGACGAAATAAGTTTCAGACTATTTTGCGTTGATTTAGCAATGTCCGTCCGGCTGTCTGTCTGTCTGTCGTCACAAAAGTTCGAAAATGTTCGGAAAATTTGTGTACACGATAACTCTTGAAGGAAGTAACTGATTTGATCCATACTTTGCACAACGTGAAACTTCTATCAGACCTCCCACACAAAATTTGGGATAAGTTCAGATTAGGACCTGCTCTCGAATCGCTTTGATTTTTGCTTTAGCAACTTGTATTCACGGCCCCCCATACAACGGTACAAGTTTTAGCAGGGGCAAGTCCATTTTTTCTGGGTAAATAGCCTGAAAGATGCAAAAAGCCCCTATGACACCGTATGTAGTGGTTGGAGCGCAGGATAACTCTCGAACGGATCTGCCGATTCGGTCCAAAATTTTGCCTTCGTAATATTATGTCCAAACATAGTTTAAATTCGAAGATAAGCCATATCAGCCTTCCGGTACCTCTCCCACAAAAGTTCAAAAATGTTCGGAAAAATGTGCGCACGATAACTCTTGAAGGGAGTGACCGATGTAATCCATACTTTGCACATCCTAGTACATCTACCAGATATAGATCAGGTTCGAATATGGACTATATTTTTCTACTCCTTTTGGTACCTCTTACACAAAATTACGGATAAGTTCACTTTAAGACCTGCTCTCGAATCACTTTGATTTTTGTTGAATCGATTTGCATTCGCTACCTCCATTACGAGTCCATATTTCTTGGGAAAACAGCCCGAAAGGAATATATCTGTCGGCAAAGCCGACTGACACTTTTTTACTTGTTCTATATGGGATTCCATAGTAAACATATTGAAACTAATTAGACCAACAAATTAGGTCAAAATATTGGAATGTGTGGGCGTGTGGCGTGCTCCTAAAGACGAAAATTTTTCGCAATTTTTCGGAACCTATAACCGATATTGTATTAATTTTGTTTTTGTTAGGTAGGTAGGATTGGTGTCGTTAAGAACCGTTTCAATAAATTAATGTAGCCTTTAAATGAAGTGAGCTTTTTTATTTTTCCCTCAGGCACTAAATTTTATTGAAATTCCAAATTTAGTGGACTAGAACTTTTAGGGAACTGTTTCGAGCAAAGTTCCGTTTTCATAGAATGATGGCTGAGAATTAGACAAATAAACAAGTAAAAAAGTATCAGTCGGCTTTGCCGACAGAGATATACCCTCAGCCTGTGTATATTGAAACATTTTTTTCCCAAAATACGTATGTATTTAGAGGGTTTTAAAACTTTTGGGTGTTTGAACCGACAAAAATGTTGATTAGGCCTAAAGATCAAAAGTTTTGCTGAGGAGATACTAAAAGGAATGGATCGACATTGGACGGCAGTGAATACAAGTTGCTAAAAGAAAAATCAACGCGATTCGAGAGATGGCCTTAAACTGAACTTTTCCGAAATTTTGTGTGGGAGGTACCCGAAGGAGTGGACCTATTGAGACCATATTGGAAACTCACTTTGGATGACAATACACGAATATGAAATCAAAACCAATATTGGTTCATTTTTACACTGTTTTACAGTGTTTTATCTAATTTGCTTTTCAAATCTGGTAACTATTTTTTCACACAGTTGCAGTTGACCAATCGAACGTAAAATTTGCACACATTTCAGACTTGGATGACAATACATGAATGTGAAATCAAAACCAATATTGATCCATTTTTACAGTGTTTTACGGTGTCTAACTTAACCCCGTTTTCAAATCTGGTAACTGATTTTTAAAACGGTTGCAGTTGACCAATCGAAGTAAAACTTTGCACACTTTTCAGATTTAAATGACAATACATGAATATGAAATCAAAACCAATATGGGTCCATTTTTACACTGTTTTACAGTTTTTTTTATCTAATTTGCTTTTCAAATCTGGTAACTCATTTTTCGCTCAGTTGTAGTCGACCAATCGAACTAAAACTTTGTACACTTTTCAGATTTGGATGACAATACATGAATATGAAACCAAAGCCAATATGGGTCCATTTTTTCCTGTAGCTCCCATCCAGCGGTACCACTCGATTTAAGGTATTTTATCGTCATTTTAAGCCCGTATTGGCCCGTATTGACATAGGTCCAGGTTTTGGTATAGCCCCCATATAGCGGTACCGCCCGATTTCAAGTGTTTAAAGGATTTTATCTTCATTTTTATACCGAATTGCGTGTAACTTGGCATTTGAAGGTCCCAGTGGTACACAAAATTTCTCCACCAAAAATTGTGACATAGGTCCAGGTGTTGGTATAGCCCCCATATTACGGCTCCACCCGATTTCAAGTGTTTTTTGTCTTTATTTTTGGGCTGTAACTTTGATTTCGAGTTCCCAACTTCTCCACCAAAAATTGTGGACATAGGTCCAGGTTTTGATATAGCCCTTATAAATGGTACCACCCAATTTCAGGCATTTTAAAGTTTGTATCTACATTTTCGGCCTAAATTGGTTATGGGGTTCCGTTGAAAATGGAAAGAGCATATTGGGAGGGGAAAGTTCGGAGGAGGTTGTTCCGTGGAAGTTGTTCGGAGTTAAAGTGAATGTTGTTCGGAAGTTCCGAGGAGTTTGTTTGAAAGTTCGGATGAGGTTGTCCGGAGGAGATTTTTCGGATGTTGGGATGAGGTCGTTCGGAAGATCGGTGGAGGTTGTTCGAAGGAATGGTGTTATGAAGGTGGATGTTAGGAACTTCCACCCCCTCTGAACTTCCAAACAACCTTCTCCGAACTTCCCCTTCTCAACTTGCCTTTTCCACATTCAGTCTAACTTGTTCACTACTACACACATCCACAATCACAAATACAATTTAACATCTTCAAAATGTATTTACAAAAACAATTAAAAGTAATTATAAAATTAATAAGTTGCAGTGTTATATTTTTAAATGCACTAAAAACTAGAAAATAAGTATATAATTAAAAAAATTAAGTAACAGTGTTTTATTTATAAATGCACTTAAAAGTAGAAAATAATTTTTCATGATGGAATGGAATGATTGTCACAATTTTTTAATCAAATGCAAGCGTTTTATTAGAGAGATTCAATCATGAAAAATTATTTTCTACTTTTAAGTGCATTTATAAATAAAACACTGTTACTTAATTTTTTTAATTATATACTAATTAGATTTTTAAGTTCATGTCACATTTTTAGTGTTTCACGATTTTGCTTGAAAACGCAAGTTTTATACAAATGAGGCTAGAGAACTTATTATAGTAGTGATAAAAGTGGTATCTGATTTCCATTATTATTGGTGTGTTGATGCTGATTATGACCAAAACATTTTAATCTTTAATATTGGTCCATCATATCATATATTGGTCCAAGTAAAAAAATCGTTATTGTATTGTGTGTGTTTTATCAGTTATCTAATAAACAAGTAAAAAAGTATCAGTCGGCGTGGCCGACAGAGATATACCCTCAGCCTGTGTATATTAAAACAATTTTTTCCCAAAAAACGTATGTATTTAGAGGGTTTTAAAAATTTTGGGCGTATGAAACGACAAAAATGTTGATTAGGATTAAGGATCTAAAAGGAATGGATCGACATTGACCGTTATGGAAGTGGATCTCCAGCCACAACACATGGTGCCATAGGGGATTTTTACACTCTTCGGGCTGTTTGCTCAAGAAGTATGGGCTTGCCCCTAAAAAAACTTTTACCATCATAATTGAGGCAGCGAATGCAAGTTGCTTCAACAAAAATCAAAGTGATTCGAAAGCAGGTCTTAAAGTAAACATGTATCCGAAATTTTGTGTGGGAGGTACCGGATGGAGTGGACAAATATAGTCCATATTTGAACCTGATCTATATGTGGTAGATATATTAGGATGTGTAAAGTATGGTCCAATTCGGCCACTCTCTTCAAGAGTTTATCGTACGCACAAATTTTCCGAACATTGTTGAACTTTTGTGGGGGAGGTACCTGAAGGAGTGGACCGATATGACTTATCTTCGAACTTTAACTATGTTTGGACAAAATATTACTAAGGCCAAACTTTGGACCGAATCGGCAGACCTGTTCGAGAGTTATTTTGCCCTCCAACCTCCTCAAACGGTGTCATAGGGTTTTTTTGCAACTTTCAGGCTATTTTCTCAGGAAGTATGGACTTGCCCCTGATAAAACTTATACCGTCGTATGGAGGGCAGTGAATACAAGTTGCTAAAGCAAAAATCAAAGCGATTCGAGAGATGGTCCTTAACTGAACTTTTCCAAATTTTTGTGTGGGAGGTACCCGACGGAGTGGACCGATTGAGTCCATATTAAAACCTGATCTAAGTCTGGTACACGCTCCACGATGGGCAAAGTATGGACCAAATCGGTTACTCCCTTCAAGAGTTATCGTGCGCACAAATTTTCCGAACATTTTCGAACTTTTGTGGGGGAGGTACCGGAAGGTGTGGACCGATATAGCTCATCTTCGAACTTAAACTAAGTTTGGGCAAAATATTACGAAACCCAAAATTTGAACCGAATCGGTTCATCCGTTCGAGAGTTATCGTGCGCTCCAGCCAGACAGACAGACAGACGGACGGACATTGCTCAATCGACTCCAAATTGTCTGAAACACATTTCGTCCAAACATACTTGGGGTCTAAAACCATTATTTCGATGAGGCACATTTTGCCCGTATGAAAGTGTATATACCCTCGTTAGCATAAATGCTGAGGGTATAAAAATAGAAAAATAATTACACAGTGGGCTTTGGTTCAATTTTCGCCATATAATATTTAAAATCAATTTTAATCAATGATTGTACTCTTCGATTTTCTCCAATTTTTTGTATTAAACCACGATTAATTACAAACATGTTTAATCCTATTTGGTAGTGTGATTCGAATAATTACTATTTTTTCCTTTTTTTTAAAAAATTTTTCTATACAATTTTTCTTTTATAATAGTGTGAAGCACTTGTTATTTCACCAAAATAATAAAACAATTGGTCTGTTCCAGTACTGCAAGAATCTACTGATTTTTACTATTTTTTCGATAACATAAAGGAAAAATGTTGTCGCAGTAAAAAATAGTAGCTTCTTGCAGGTTCTGGTACAGAGCCAATATTTTTTGACATTTGTTTTGTTTTTTTTTATTTAGGAATTTATGTTAAACATCTTAACGACTTTTTAATAAAGAAACTCAAAAACAACTTTTTGAAAAAGTGTCCAATTTCACTGAGAAACCCCATATACGTTATAGGGTCGAGGGTATAAAAAATATGGTGGAGGGTAGAAATATAAATGATGCATTAAGATTATAGAACAACTGATATTTATTTATCTGCCATATTCACTGAACATTTATAAAAATTCACAAATTGCTTCAAATTAGCGATTGGTCTAATAAAACATTCGTGACATAGTCAAACGAATTAAAAGGTTTTTCATGACTTCATCATCTCCCCTACTGTAAAACTATTTATGATCTCCTGTTGATTTTATCGTCGAATTCAATGAAGCACGTTTAAACTACGAGTCAGCAGAGATTTGGTCAGCACTAAAAACTAAAATTAAATTTATTTCGTGCATTGTCCTCTTTAATTGAATGTGCCAGAAAATCAGACCGCCAACCATGAGGAATTGATTTTCATGTTCATATTGTCATATGTGTACGTGTGTATATGTACATAAATGTGATCCAATTAAAATCGTTTTAAACATATTATTTATTTTTTGTGGTATGGCGAAGGAATATTTATTAGCAGCCAGATGCGATTTGAAAAACGTTTTACGTAATCATGAAATTAGCTTAAAATCTGGACGATGGCGACTATGCATGCTGCTGTACGCTCTCGTTTAATCTGTGATAAGTCAAATTGGCATTGTTGTAAATCGTTATTTCTTATTCATGCTGCAGCTGTTTTTTTTTTTGTTGTTTTGTAGCACAACAATTTGTAACAAATGAATGCATTTTTGGTTGTGGTTAGTTTGGAAAAGCAAAGAGGAGTTTTATTTTGTGCAATCGCAAAAAGTCACATAACAATAAACCAGGTTGTTGTTGTTGTTGTTGTCGTGAAAAGCAGTTACAGTATGAGGAGATTTTGAAATAATCCTATTTTTGGAAAGGTGTTGAAAGCTGCATAAATAAGAAACCAAAAAACGTGTGGTATGCCATCATTTTACAAGTAGCGGCAGATAAAAGACACCACAAAGAAGAGAGGTTTAAAAAAGTGAAACCTTCTGTCCAAAGAAGCGCGGATTTTTAAGAATAGGCTTTGACGAAACTTCTGGGCAAAGAAGCGTGGATTTTTAAGAATATTTTTTGAGGAACCATCTGACTATAGGAGCGTGTATTTTGAAGAATTTTTTGAGTAACATTCTTGTCAAATAAGCGTGGATCTTAAGAATATTTTTGGGGAACCTCCTGACCATAGAAGCGTATATTTTTTAAAATATTTTTTGCCGAACCTTCTGACTATAGAAGCGTGGATTTTTAAGAACATTTTTTGAGGAACCTCCTGACTATAGAAGCGTGGATTTTTAAGAATATTTTTTAGGGAACCTCCTGACTATAGAAGCGTGGATTTTTAAGAATTTTTTTGATTAATCTCCTGACTATAGAAGCGTGGATTTTTAAGAATATTTTTTGAGGCACTTCCTGACTATAGACGCGTGGATTTTTAAGAACATTTTTTGAGGAACCTCCTGACTAGAAGCGTGTATTTTCAAGAATATTTTTGAGGAACCTCCTGACTATAGAAGCGTGGATTTTTAAGAAAAATTTTGAGGAACCTCCTTACTATAGACGCGTGGATTTTTAAGAACATTTTTTGAGGAACCTCCTGACTATAGAAGCGTGGATTTTGAAGAATATTTTTTGAGGAACCTCCGATCTATAGAAGCGTGGATTTTGAAGAATATTTTTTGAGGAACCTCCTGGCAAAATAAAGCGTGGATTTTTAAGAATATTTTTTGAGGAACCTCCTGACTGTAGAAGCGTGGATTTTTAAGAATATTTTATGAGGAACCTCCGGACTATAGAAGAGTGGATTTTTAAGAATATTTTTTGAGGAATCTCATGACTATAGGAGCGTGGATTTTTAAAAATGTTTTTTGAGGAACCTCCTAACTATAGAAGCGTGGATTTTTAAGAATATTTTTTTAAGGAACCTCCTGAATAGAAGGTTGTTTTTTCAAGAATATTTTTTTAAGAACCTCCTGACTATAGAAGCGTGGATTTTTAAGAATATTTTTTGAGGAATCTCATGACTATAGGAGCGTGGATTTTTAAAAATGTTTTTTGAGGAACCTTCTGACTATAGAAGCGTGGATTTTTAAGAATATTTTTTGAGGAACCTTCTAACTATAGAAGCGTGGATTTTTAGGGATATTTTTTGAGGAACCTTCTAACTATAGAAGCGTGGATTTTTAGGGATATTTTTTGAGGAATCTCCTGACTATAGAAGCGTGGATTTTTAAAAATGTTTTTTGAGGAACCTCCGGACTATAGAAGAGTGGATTTTTAAGAATATTTTTTTATGGAATCTCATGACTATAGGAGCGTGGATTTTTAAAAATGTTTTTTGAGGAACCTCCTAACTATAGAAGTGTGGATTTTTAAGAATATTTTTTTAAGGAACCTCCTGAATAGAAGGTTGTTTTTTCAAGAATATTTTTTTAAGAACCTCCTGACTATAGAAGCGTGGATTTTTAAGAATATTTTTTGAGGAACCTCCTAACTATAGAAGCATGGATTTTTAAAAATGTTTTTTGAGGAACCTTCTGACTATAGAAGCGTGGATTTTTAAGAATATTTTTTGAGGAACCTTCTAACTATAGAAGCGTGGATTTTTAGGGATATTTTTTGAGGAACCTTCTAACTATAGAAGCGTGGATTTTTAGGGATATTTTTTGAGGAATCTCCTGACTATAGAAGCGTGGATTTTTAAAAATGTTTTTTGAGGAACCTCCTAACTATAGAAGCGTGGATTTTTAAGAATATTTTTTTAAGGAACCTCCTGAATAGAAGGTTGTTTTTTCAAGAATATTTTTTTAAGGAACCTCCTGAATAGAAGGTTGTTTTTTCAAGAATATTTTTTTAAGAACCTCCTGACTATAGAAGCGTGGATTTTTAAGAATATTTTTTGAGCAACCTCCTAACTATAGAAGCATGGATTTTTAAAAATGTTTTTTGAGGAACCTTCTGACTATAGAAGCGTGGATTTTTAAGAATATTTTTTGAGGAACCTTCTAACTATAGAAGCGTGGATTTTTAGGGATATTTTTTGAGGAACCTTCTAACTATAGAAGCGTGGATTTTTAGGGATATTTTTTGAGGAATCTCCTGACTATAGAAGCGTGGATTTTTAAAAATATTTTTTGAGGAATCTCATGACTATAGGAGCGTGGATTTTTAAAAATGTTTTTTGAGGAACCTCCTAACTATAGAAGCGTGGATTTTTAAGAATATTTTTTTAAGGAACCTCCTGAATAGAAGGTTGTTTTTTCAAGAATATTTTTTTAAGAACCTCCTGACTATAGAAGCGTGGATTTTTAAGAATATTTTTTGAGCAACCTCCTAACTATAGAAGCATGGATTTTTAAAAATGTTTTTTGAGGAACCTTCTGACTATAGAAGCGTGGATTTTTAAGAATATTTTTTGAGGAACCTTCTAACTATAGAAGCGTGGATTTTTAGGGATATTTTTTGAGGAACCTTCTAACTATAGAAGCGTGGATTTTTAGGGATATTTTTTGAGGAATCTCCTGACTATAGAAGCGTGGATTTTTAAAAATGTTTTTTGAGGAACCTCCGGACTATAGAAGAGTGGATTTTTAAGAATATTTTTTGAGGAATCTCATTACTATAGGAGCGTGGATTTTTAAAAATGTTTTTTGAGGAACCTCCTAACTATAGAAGCGTGGATTTTTAAGAATATTTTTTTAAGGAACCTCCTGAATAGAAGGTTGTTTTTTCAAGAATATTTTTTTAAGAACCTCCTGACTATAGAAGCGTGGATTTTTAAGAATATTTTTTGAAGAACCTCCTAACTATAGAAGCGTGGATTTTTAAGAATATTTTTTGAGCAACCTCCTAACTATAGAAGCATGGATTTTTAAAAATGTTTTTTGAGGAACCTCCGGACTATAGAAGAGTGGATTTTTAAGAATATTTTTTGAGGAATCTCATGACTATAGGAGCGTGGATTTTTAAAAATGTTTTTTGAGGAACCTCCTAACTATAGAAGCGTGGATTTTTAAGAATATTTTTTTAAGGAACCTCCTGAATAGAAGGTTGTTTTTTCAAGAATATTTTTTTAAGAACCTCCTGACTATAGAAGCGTGGATTTTTAAGAATATTTTTTGAGGAACCTCCTAACTATAGAAGCGTGGATTTTTAAGAATATTTTTTGAGCAACCTCCTAACTATAGAAGCATGGATTTTTAAAAATGTTTTTTGAGGAACCTTCTGACTATAGAAGCGTGGATTTTTAAGAATATTTTTTGAGGAACCTTCTAACTATAGAAGCGTGGATTTTTAGGGATATTTTTTGAGGAACCTTCTAACTATAGAAGCGTGGATTTTTAGGGATATTTTTTGAGGAATCTCCTGACTATAGAAGCGTGGATTTTTAAAAATGTTTTTTGAGGAACCTCCGGACTATAGAAGAGTGGATTTTTAAGAATATTTTTTGAGGAATCTCATGACTATAGGAGCGTGGATTTTTAAAAATGTTTTTTGAGGAACCTCCTAACTATAGAAGCGTGGATTTTTAAGAATATTTTTTTAAGGAACCTCCTGAATAGAAGGTTGTTTTTTCAAGAATATTTTTTTAAGAACCTCCTGACTATAGAAGCGTGGATTTTTAAGAATATTTTTTGAAGAACCTCCTAACTATAGAAGCGTGGATTTTTAAGAATATTTTTTGAGGAACCTCTTGACTATAGAAGCGTGGATTTTTAAGAATATTTTTTGAGGAACCTCCTGACTAAAGAAACGCGTATTTTCAAGAATATTTTTCGAGGAACCTCCTGGCCAAATAAAGCGTGAATTTTAAATAATGTTTTTTGAGGAAAATTCTGACCGAAGAAGCTTAGATTTTTAAGAATATTTTTTTGAAGCACCATTCGACTGAGAATTTTTAAGAATATTTTTGAGGAACCTCGTCACCAAGGAAGTGTGGATTTTTATTTGACCATAGATAAAAAAGTTTATTTAGATACATAAGTTTTGTTTTTGAAGCCGAATCCAGGTTGGAATTCCTAGTGCGTCGCTATTTCAAATGAAACCTTCTCCTTCCTTTAGGTTCCACTACATTTTTAGCATTACCCTCTGCTTGAACCACCACATACCAGCTACATAATTCAGTAAATAACATCTAAACATGTTTCGATTTTTCCTTTTTATTTGAAATTAAGGAGCTTTGCTATTATCTTCATACCCAACTACATCTACATTAAAATTACATACTCCAATAATTCGACGAAACAACATGGAAGGCTTATAACCCACACATTCTTACACACATATACATACATACGTGAGAGACATAAATCAACCTGCCGTCGTATGTTAAACATCATTCAGCCAGTCAGTCCGTCTGTTAGTAAAACAAAGTTTTCTTCGTGCTGTTTCTTTTAAGCATCGTTTGATATTTTCTCAAGAAAACAATGCTGCTGTTTACTTCTTGTTCGATGCTTCGAAACATTGCCGCCAGATGTTCGTTCGTTTACAAAACTGGAGCAGCATTTATCGACAAAAGAATTGTGTTTTGTGCATTTCGTCGTTGCAACATCTTTGACTACATTCCCAAAAACATTAATTGTGGTCTATTGAAACGTAATTTTCCTTAAGAGCGAAAGAAAAATAAATAAGCAATGCGTCTGACTGACTATTCGCATGAATGAATGAATGAGTGCGCTCAGCTAAATTATCGGTTTAACAAAATAAAGCAGTTTACTTAAGTGGAATTGTACGTTTTTTGTTTATTGAAAAAACAGATTAGCAGATAATACGTTTGAATATGTAATTGCATTTGAAATTGATGGAATAATATTTACTCACTCCTCAATTAAGATTTATGACAGGGTAATTTATTTAAATTATGTCATATTCAAAACAATTTTTTCGAAAAAACATTTAGAGTGTCGTAATATTTTGGTGAAAGAAGCGTGGATTTTTATATGTATATACATATATAAGCGGGAATTTTTAAATATATTTTTAAGCAACTTTCATATCACAAAAGCTTGGATTTTTAAACATATTTTTTGAACAACTTTCAGACCACAAAAGCGTGGATTTTTAAATATATTTTTGAGCAAAATTCTGACCACAAAAGCGTGGATTTTTAAATATGTTTTTGAGCAACTTTCGGGCGTGGATTTTTAAATATATTTTTTGAACAACTTTTAGACCACAAAAGCGTGGATTTTTAAATATATTTTTTGAGCAACTTTCAGACCACAAAAGCGTGAATTTGTAAATATATTTTTTGAGCAACTTTCAGACCACAAAAGCGTGAATTTTTAAATATATTTTTTGAGCAACTTTCAGACCACAAAAGCGTGAATTTTTAAATATATTTTTTGAGTAAAATTCTGACCACAAAAGCGTGGATTTTTAAATATGTTTTTTGAGCAACTTTCAGACAGAATATTTTTTTGCCAGTTTTTTGATCATAGAGCCGTGGATTTTCTAACAATGTTTTTTTTAGGAGTTTTTAACCACAAAGACGTGGATTTTTAAGAGAGTTTTAACGACAAAGGCGTGGATTATTAATACTATTTTCAGGAGGTTTTTGACCAAAGACGCGTGGATTTTTAAGAATATTTTTCAGGAGTTTTTTCGACCAAAGAGACGTGGATTGTTAAGAATATTTTTCAGGAGTTTTTTTTTTGACCAAAGAGGCGTGTATTTTTAAGAATATTTTTGGCAGGAGTTTTTGACAAAAGAAACGTGGATTTTTAAGAATATTTTTGGCAGGTGTTTGTAACCAAAGAAGCATGGATTTTTAACCCAGATAAAGCCACTGGTCGTTTAAACGCCACAAAAAATGGTTGCAAAAATTGACGTAAAACTCTGTTTTTTTCGAATATTTTTGTGGGGTTTTTTGCATTTTCTTATAGTATTGTCTGTTATTTGTAAGTTCACGCTGAAAACGCTTCATTTACTGTACGCATTTCCACGCAATTGGCCAAAAACCCAAGCTATTAAAAAAAATCGACTTTTTTTGTAATTTTCGACTTTTGATGAAAAATTTAAATATGCGATAAAAATTTAATCATAAATGATAAAATCACATAAAGTCAGGGATTTGTTAGGAATATAGTAAGCGTATTTTCTCAATCAAAAACCAAGGGATTGGCATGTAAGGATACACCTATATTACCCTCCAAAGTTTTTGGAGCTTTTAAAAGAAGGTCCGATTGCAGGAAAACTATACGTTTTTGAAAAAAAGGTTATTTTTTAAAAAATCTCAAAAATATAATTTCGTAAAAAATGTTAACCAAAGAAGCGTGGATTTTTAAGAATATTTTTGGCAAGAGTCTTTAACAAAGAAGCGTGGATTTTTATACCCTCAGCCTTTAGGCTAAAGAGGGTATTTACACTTTGATACGACCAAAAATGTGCCTCATCAAAATAATGGTTTTAGACCCTAAGTATGTTTGTACGATATCCGTTTCAGACAATTTTGAGTAGATCTAGCAATGTCCGTCCGTCTGTCTGTCTGTCTGTCTGGCAGGCTGGTGCGCACGATAACTCTCGAACGGATCAATCGATTCGGTTCAAATTTTGGGTATCGAAATATTTTTTCCAGATTCGATTTAAGTTCGAAGATGGGCCATACAGGTCCACACCTTCAGGTACCTCCCCCACAAATCTCCCCAAATTGTCGCAAAACGTGTGCGCACGATAACTCTTGATGGGAATAAACGATTTGGTCCATACTTTGCACATCGTGTAATTTCTACCAAACTTAGATTAGGTTTCAATATGGACTCAATCGGTCCACTCCTTCGGGTACCTCCCACACAAAATTTCGGAAAAGTTCAGTTTAGGACCTGGTCTCGAATCGCATTGATCTTTGTTTACGCAAGTTGTATTCGCTGTCCTCTATACGACGCTGTAAGTTTCATTAGGGGCAAGTCCATACTTCCTGAGAAAATAGTCTGAAAGTTACAAAAAACCCTATGACACCGTGTGTAGTGGTTGGAGCGCAAGATAAATCTCGAACGGATCTGCCGATTCGGTCCAAAATAGCTCCCCCACAAAAGTTCGAAAATGTTCGGAAAATTTGTGCGTACGATAACTCTTGAAGGGAGTAAACGATTTGGTCCATACTTAGAACATCGTGAAATGTCTACCAGACTTAGATTAGGTACCAATATGGACTCCATCGGTCCACTCCTTCGGGTACCTCCCACACAAAATGTGTGTTTAGGACCTGCACTCCAATCGCTTTGATTTTTGGTTTAGCAACTTGTATTCACTGTCTCCCATACGATGGTACCAGTTTCATTAGGGGCAAGTACACACTTCCTGAGAAAATAGCCTGAAAGTTGCAAAAATTCGGCCTTAGTAATATTTTGTGCAAACATAGTTGAAGTTCGAAGATAAGCCATATCGGTCCACTCCTTCAGGTACCTCGTCCTCAAAAGTTCAAAAATGTTCGGAAATATTGTTTGTACTGTAACTCTTGAAGGGAGTGGCCGAATTGGTCCATACCTTACACATCCTAATATATCTACCAGAAATAGATCAGGTTCACATATGGACTATATTTGTCCATGGATTGTATGTACTCAATCGGCACACTCCTTCAGGTACCTCCCAAACAAAATTTCGGATAAGTTAAGTTTAGGACCTGCTCTCCAATCGCCTTGATTTTTGTTGCAACAACTTGTATTCACTTCCCCCCATACGACGGTACAAGTTTCATCAGGGGCAAGTCCATACTTCTGAGAAAATGACCGGAAAGGTGCAAAAAGCCCCTATGACACCTTGTGTAGGGGTTGGAGCGCAATGTAACTCTCGAACGGATCTGTCGATTCGGTCCAAAATTTGGCATTCGTAATATTTTATCAAAACATAGTTTAAATTCGAAGATGGGCTATATCGGTCCACTCCTTCAGGTACCTCCCCCACAAAACTTCAAAACGTCAGAAAAAATTTGCGCACGATAACTCTTGAAGGGTGTGACCGATGTAATCTATACTTTGCACATCCTAATATATCTACCAGATATAGATCACGTTCGAATATGGCCTATATTTGTCTACTCCTTCGGGTACCTCTCACACAAAATTTCGGATAAGTTCACTTTATGACCTGCTCTGGAATCACTTTGATTTTTGTTGAAGCGATTTGCATTCGCAAGTCGATGTTTCTTGGGAAAACAGTCCGAATGCACAGTGGTCCCACTTGTATGGAAAGGAGTTCCAAAAATAGTTCAATCGAGTTAACGCCTCGAAATTTTAAACATAGTTTTATAACGAGCCCAAAAGGGAAAACAACAAATTTAATGGATGTAGGTCCACATTTGGGTATAGCCCCCATATAAAAGTACCTACCGATTTTTTTATATTTTGACGATATTAGCCAAATTTTCCAGTCGATTTGGCTGTAATTTTGCATTTTGTGTTCTGAGGAACAACATACCCCCTTGCAAGAAATGTTCAATATAGCCATACCTAAAGGCTCCTATATAAACGTACCTCCCTATATTCGGCATTTTGACTATTTTAGCCAGATTTTCTAACCGAGTTAGCTGTAATTTTGTATTTTGACTTCGGAGGGAAGATCATACGTCCGTGCCAAAAACGTTCAATATAGGTCCAAGTTTAGGTATAGCTCCCATATAAACGTACCTCCCGATATTCGGTATTTTGACGATTTTAGCCAAATTTTGCAACCGATTTGCCTGTAATTTTACATTTTAAGTTCGGAGGGAACAACATTCCTCCTTGCAAAAAATTGTCAATATAGGTCCACGTTTCGGTATAGCTCCCATATAGACGTACCTCCCGATTTTCGGAATTTTGGTGATTTTACAGGCGTGGTATAAGGGGAATAACTTACAGGGTGGCAGATGGTGACAGCTGGATTTCTTTACATCGTAAACTAGAGACGTTCCCCTGTATTTTAATAAAAATATGGACTTGCCTTTACGGGGCCAACATTAGTAAAACTCAACATAAATTTATAGCAATGATGTTAAAAATAGCACAAAATGTCATTTACAAACAATTTATTTTTAAGGGACTTAGAAAACGAATTTTGAATTTGTTTTTTCGTAAAAATATTAGAGAATATTTATTTCAATGGCAATCAAATTTGTCGACATAAATTTTTCGATTTTTGTCCACGGGCGGAACCACAGTGGAATGGTGTAAAAAAACCTCTATGTCACCATATGTGGCGGTCGGAGAGCACGATTACTCTCGAACTATTCAACCGATTTGGTTCAACATTTGTGTCTTAGTGCAGTTAATTCCCAATCCACATTTTTGTCGACAAGTTCAAATGTTCAAAAAGTGCCACAAAATTCTGAGGAGACCTTAAAAACATTCGATCTCTCCGGAGGTGAAAGTTTCTCTTCATATTGGCTGAGGGTATATATCTGTCGGCACTGACACTTTTTTATTTGTTTAATTTTTAAAAATATTTTTTTGCAATTTTTTACCAAAGAGCCGTTGATTTTCAATAATATTATTTTTAAAAGTTTTTGATTATTAAAAAAAAATATTTTTTTTCGCATTTTTTTGACCAAAGAGCACGCCTCTTTTTAAGAATATTTTTTTCAGGAAATAGTTTAAGATTTCTTAGCAAAGCGTTTTTTTGATTTTTAAAAATATTTTTTTTTGTAATTTTTTGGACCAAAGAAGAGTGGATTTTTAAGAACATTATTTTCAATAATTTTTTTTATTTTGAAAAATATTTTTTTAGCAATTTAATTTTTTCCATTAACCATTTTCAGAATCATCCCATTGCTTATACATTTAAAATTTCAGCCATATATTTCTAACATTTGTTTGTAATTTAGTAGTTTTTTTTTCAAACACCTCCGTTTGAATTCTGCCTTTAGTTTTTTGTTTACTTGTAATGGAAATACCTTGTTACATTTAAACAAACATACAATAAAAAATAAATCACTCTGCGACAGATTAATAGAGTCATTAAATCACGTTATTGCTATAATTTAAAATTTAATCGACTGCGAAAATCAAACAGCGACAGCGGTTGCCAGTCTAAATTACGAAATGCAAAGTTTGTTTTACAACATTCTTTGAGAATGATCGTGACTTTGAGAATTTTAATAAAAAAATAAATAAAACAAGTATGGAAATTCTAATGCGAGGAAGAAAATAAAAACGTGATCTCAGCAACCACAAATCATGGGTACGGAAATCGTTGATCTTTTGCCCAACGGCAATACGGTTGTCTTAATGGACATAAAGACACCACTAATCAGTAACAAATGGATAATTTTGTTTGACATGCAAAACATTTTTGTTGAGTTTTTTGTTTTTTTTTGCTATGAGAATAACTTCTGAAACATGGCCATTAATCAAAACATTTTATTTATGGGATAATTAAGTCTTATTAGTTTTGTTTTTTCGTCATTTTCGGAAGTCTTACAAAATGATGAGGCCTATGAGAATATTTTAGAATATGTTAATGCGGAAATATACATGTTTCTTAAATCTTATGAAAGGAAATATAAAATAATGGGAACAAATTTTGAAGTTTAAGTACTTCCTGGCGTTCACTTATTAGATGAGTTTTTAACCAAGTCTATAAATTTTACATTTAAGAATATATTTAGGCAATTGCATATTAATGTCTAAAGCCACAATTTACATTTAAAACATTTCAAAACCTTTGCTCCACATGCAAGGTCAGGGTGTTTGAAACAAATATAACTACGATAAGGTGATAAAAAAAAAAACAAAATTAAATTGTTCAAAAATTAAGATATGATGTATTCATTGTTTTGTGTTTGAAGAATAAAACGTTTATTCGAAATGAAACTTGATTTACTAATCCTCTTAATTTTTTTTTTTGAGTTAATTTAAATCAAAGAATCGTCTCTATTCGCTATTATATGTGACTAGTAGGCTGTTAAAAAAACTTTAAACAAAAGCTTTGGTTCTGCAAAATGAAAGGGGATTTACCGCAAGCTATTTTTAGCGTATAATTTTGTTATATTTTTGACAAATTTGGACAAGTTATAATTAACATATTCTTGGAAATAATATTTTTTCATATTTTTTTTTTTCATATTAATATTGAAGATGCTGAAATAGTTATTCATGCTAATGACCATAAATCATAATTTAGTGTGTTAATTTTTTTATTTCCTTCTCCAAGTTAATGATTTAATAGGCGTATTCATGCTAAAAATGGTAAATAATAACAAGTTTGAGGAATTTCAACACTTAGATTTTGGTGTCAAATCTTTCATCAAAACCTCTCAACATGGCCTAATTTATCCAAGGGCTGGTTCAATGACAATTATCCACAGTTAGAGTTAAAATTATGATACGCATGTGAATATCTTCATACTTACATTGCACGCACAAGAGCTAATATGTCAGCCTTTACAAGATGGCATTATGACCTTGAACAGGTATTATATTGAACATTTAAATCAAATATTCCCGAAAGACACGACATCTCAAAACCTGTTGATTGATTTCTTCTCATTGACCTAATGAATTAAATCGATTCTTGGAAACGATAACTCATAAATGCCGCATGAATTAGTTTGGCGGGCTACAACAAAACAAAACTAAAACAGGCCTAAGTAGCAGCCCAACGCACATCTCTAGACGACGTTAAACTTGACTGACCACATCACTCAAACTTATGCTTGTGGAATTTGATTAATAAAATCATAAATCAGTTCAAAATAATGCGTATCGAATGTCAAACATTCATATACACATATGCATGTGTAAGGTGCTGTGATTTTCATCAATCATTTGATTGTTGTAGCGAAGTGTAGACTGGTAGGCAGACAGGCATTTTGGTTGTCTGCTTAAATGACGACCATATTTATTGATTTTTGAAAGTTTATTTTGATGGATTAATAAGCTTCTGAAACTACTTTTTAAAATACGCGCCTCTTTGTTAAAAAAATATTTTTCAAAATCAATTTTTCTCTTATCAGAAAGTCAGTAAAAATTTATTTTTTTTAAAAACAACACTGCTTCGGTCAGAAGATTCCACAAAATATTTGTAAAAATTATTATTTCTTCTGTCAAAAGGTTCCTAAAAAAAATACTTAAAAATTTCATTATACCCTCAGCCTTTAGGCTAAGGAGGGTATATACACTTTGATACGATGAAAATGTGCCTCATCGAAATAATGGTTTTAGACCCCAAGTATGTTTGGACGAAATGTGTTTCAGACAATTTGGGTCGATCTAGCCATGTCCGTCCGTCTGTCTGTCTGTCTGTCCTGCTGGCTGGAGCGCACGATAACTCTCGAACGGATGAACCGATTCGGTTCAAATTTTGGCTTTCGTAATATTTTCTCCAAACTTAGTTTAAGTTCGAAGATGGGTTATATCGGTCCACTCCTTCCGGTACCTCCCCCACATAAGTTCGAAAATGTTCGGAAAAATTGTGCTAACGATAACTCTTAAAGTAAGAAACCGATCTGCTCCATACTTTACACATCGTGAACCTTCTACAAGACATAGATGAGGTTCCAATATGGTCTCAATAGATCCACTCCTTCGGGTACCTCCCACACAAAATTTCGGAAAAGTTCAGTTCAGGGCCATGTCTCGAATCGCTTTGATTTTTGTTTCAGCAACTTGTATTCACTGCCCTCCATACGACGGTACAAGTTTCATCAGGGGCAAGTCCATACTTCCTGAGAAAATAGCATGAAAGTTGCTAAAAACCCCTTTGACACCGTGTGAGGTGGTTGGAGCGCAAGATAACTCTCGAACGGGTCTGCCGATTCGGTCTAAAAGATGGCCTTAGTAATATTTTGTCAAAACATAGTTTAAGTTTGAAGATAAGCCATATCGGTCCACTCCTTCAGGTACCTCCACCACAAAAGTTCAAAAATGTTCGGAAAGTTTTTTTGTACGGTAACTCTTGAAGGGAGTGGCCTAATTGGTCTATACTTACACATCCTAATATATCTGCCAGATATAATTCAGGTTCAAATATCACTATATTCCAAAAACATACAAATGTGAAAACACACGTTCATACTTTAATCGTAAAAACATATTTTTTATAAAATAAAATCGAAACAAATTGCAAAACAACGACACCGATCACTTGAAAACACCCAATAACCCTACACCAAACACTTACAAAACTCCGAATGCACTCCGAATAATGAAAACTGTATACCGCTCGGCAACTTTCGGCAGACGAGATAATTTTTTTCTAATTCTGGACACTTCCACGAACATTTAGAAAAAAATAACGTGAGGATCCGCGAGGATCCAATGTACTAAAAGTCTATTTCTATTCACAATATTAAATAAAAAACCCTCACAAAAATACATTTCAAAAGAGATCAGTTTTACTACAAAATAAACATACAAATTGATGATGTTTTTATATAAAAACAACTACAATACCATTAACTTTAACTTCCATTTCTTGTTATAGTAATTTTACACAATACTTTTTTGTGATATCACTTGTAAACTGTCACTACGTTAATGGCAATTTCAAAGTCTCAATTCCTTCAAATGGAAATGTTGACGTTTGTAGCTCCGCTTTAGCAAGTACCGTTAGAAATTGTAAAAAGAAAGCCGGAATACTAAAATTTGATGTGTCTACGAAAGATTTGTCGAGTTACTACTATAATTTGTCGACATCGAGTTTTTTATTTTTGTCGCGGGCTGGGACCACAGTGGGATGAACCGATTCGGTTCTAGTTTTGGCTATCGCAATAATTTGTCCAAACTTAGTTTAAGTTCGAAGATGGGTTATATCGGTCACTCCTTCCGGTACCTCCCCCACAAAAGTTCGAAAATGTTCGGAAAATTTGTGCGCACGATAACTCTTGAAGGGAATAACCGACTTGGTCCATACTTTGCACATCGTGATATTTCTAGAATATGGACTCAATAGGTCCACGCCTTCGGGTACCTCCCACACAAAATTTCAGTTTAGGACCTGCTCTCGAATCGCTTTGATTTTTGTTGAAACAACTTGTATTCACTGCCCTTCATACGACGCTACAAGTTTCGTCGGGGGCAAGTCCATACTTCCTGAGAAAATAGCCTAAAAGTTGTAAAGAGCCCCTATGAAACCGTGTGTAGTGGTTGAAGCGCAAGATAACGCTCGAACGGATCTGCTGATTCGGTCCAAAATTTGGCCTTCGTAATATTTTGTCCAAACATAGTTTAAATTCGAAGAAAAGCCATATCGGTCCACTCCTTCAGATACCTCTCCCACAAAAGTTGAAAAATGCTCTGAAAAATAACATTTGAAGGGAGTGACCGATGTAATCCATACTTTGCACATCCTAATATATATAGCAGATATAGATCAGGTTCGAATATTGACTATATTTGTCTCCTCCTTCTGGTACCTCTCACACAAAATTTCGAATAAGTTCACTTTAAAACCTGCTCTCGAATCACTTTGATTTTTGTTGAAGCGATTTGCATTCGCTACCTCCATTACGACAGTAAAAGTTTTTTCAGGGGCAAGTCAATATTTCTTGGGAAAATAGCCCGAAAGGTGTAAAAACCCACTATGTCACCATATGTGGCGGACGGAGAGCACGATAGCTCTCAAACTGTTCAACCGATTTGGTCCAATATTTGGCCTTCCGTCATATTACAGTATAGTCTCTATAATCTAGACACTCGTTAATCCGGACAACGCGATAATCCAGACACTAGAATTTTTTACATTATAGACTCGGTAATCCGGACATCACATATTTTCTTACCTCGATAATCCGGACATCAATATTTTTTCCTATCTTGATCATTAGATTCTTATTTATTTCATTGACGTTTTCGTTTTTAACAATAGCAATTGGTGCATTAATAAAAAAAATTTAAGTTTTTCAAAGTTTTCAGTGCAAATCTGGACTTTCTAGATATCACCTTTAAACTCAGTTATACAGTCAATATGGAATGAACTATCCGAATCTGACAAATAATTTCCCTATCGTTCAGCCATTGATGACTGGATATGATAAGCAACAGTATTTAAAACCTAGGGCTAGGTGTCCTGGTTCCCTAAAAAATCGATACTGAGTGGTCCTTTCTTTTAAAGGAATTGGTTCATTAGCCCTATTATTGGGATTTATAGCTAAACGAAGAAGCGAGTAGAGTTCTTATATAGGAATTTCAATCAATTTAAAACAAAGTGGTATGGCCCCTTTTATTTTCTTTATTTGACATTCAAAATAACCGGCAACTACGGATTGTTGTATTGCATTCTCGTAATTATGCAACTAATAAATTTAAATTAAATTTTGTCTTTTTCGTAAGCTATAACATTTATATTAAACAATGTTTCTTTTTGATTTTATCGACGAGATGAAGTCATTTGGCGATGTTCATAGAAATCGCTAAATAATGAGATAGGTGCATTTGAATTCTGAAGTTCTATCGCGATTCATAAGAGGCTCATGTCCCATGGACAAGGTAAATCAACATATAAAATAAAAAGACTATGCATAAATATACACCAGTCGTAGAGAAGTTTTAGATGACAAAAGTAATCAGCAAAAAATCACCTAAATGAAGCTGTAGGAAGACGTAAATTTGGTAGCCAGGGAAGCTGTTTCCAGTCTTAAAATGGTCGCAAGCCATAATATTTGCTTAATATGAATTAGTTTACCTTATATGTCAGGTTTTTATCTAGTAAAAGTCCATTATTAATGATTTAAACGTACAAACTTATATGTTTTTGTTATAATCCGGACACCGCCGAAACATGTGGTGTCCGGATTATCGAGATTATACTGTATATCCATAAAATGTCACTAAAATGCTAGGACGATATCACTTGAATGGGGCAACCAATTTGGTCCAAACTTTGGATCTACTAATATTTTGTCAAAATTTAGTTTAACTTCTAAAAGGGCCCATATCGGTCCTCCCAACGGTACCTCCCCCACAAAAGTTCACCATTTGTATCTTAGTGCAGTTGTGCAATGAGCCACAAAATTCAGAAGATACCTTAAATACATTCGATCTGTCGGTAGGTGAAAGTTTCACTTCATATTGGCTGAGGGTATATAGTATCTGTCGGCAAAGCCGACTGACACTTTTTTACTTGTTTATCAAAAAACTCGTGAAATAATATTTTTAAAAACACTATGCAACACAGAAAATGCAAACAACTTCTAGTATGAATTTTTTGAATGTACATATTGGACTGCAAAACCCCTCCCTAGTAGGGTTTTGTCCTGTCAGATCCAGTTCGGATTTTATGGTCTCATCTAAACCGGGCTAAAACTATAGTTTTTTGCATTTATCGGGCGTTTATCTCAGAAATGATTAGGAATTTCGCCTTGACGTATTTTGCAATCTTCTAGCCCTTATCGAGTGGAATTTATCTTTTGAACAGACCACATAAGAAAAACTTCATCTAGGGCATGAAAATCGATAGAAAATTGTACATAATTGCTGAAAATCTTGGTCAGTATTAGCTATACTATTGGGATTTGGACCAAGTAACCTTTTGTAAAAATCTTCCAAATAACGTTCTCAGCAATTCTTCAGAAGATTCTGAAACTCTAAAATGCTTACTTCGGTATTTTCATCATATCTTCTACAACACGTATTTCAAACACAGTTCACACCAAAAGTTTATTCTCGCATTTCGGATTTCACCACATTATTGACATATTTATTAAATGGTCGTTGAAAAATATACTGAAAACCACGGGATAGAGGCATTTTACAACAATGACATATTCTGACGAGTTATGAATTACATTCCAGCGAATATTTTTCCAAACGAAAACATTAAAAGAAAATTAACGGTTTTGGAGATATGGTGCGATATATATACAAATTATGGAAATTTTCCCTACTTTATAAACATTTGAGGCAATAAATGTAGTTTTTCGAGTTCATTATTTCTCCAAATATTTTATTCTTGCGCTTATCTACAAATTTGCTTCAGAGGTCAGATGAAGATTCACATAGGTTTCAGAGATATAGCCCAGAATTGCTCAATAAAGCCAATATTTAACCATGTTTAGATGGAGCCATAAAATCCAAGCTGGATCTGACACAACAAAACCCAACTGGGCTTTTTTGTCAATTGGGTCTTTAATTTCAAAAAATCTTCAGCTCAAATTGTTTGCACAAGATTACTTTAAAAATGTTGCACAGTGAATTCCACGCCTTTTTGGTCAAAAAATTACTAAAAAATATTTTTAAAAATTATCGTCTCGGTGGTCAAAAAACTGACCAAACAAATATTTTTAAAAATCCACTTTTTTGGTCAAAAAACTGCTGAAGAAATAGTTTTAAAAATCCACGTCTTTTTGGTCAAAAAACTGCTGAAGAAATAGTTTTAAAAATCCACGCCTTTTTGGTCGAAAAACTCACCAAAAAAA
The DNA here is from genome assembly GCF_047663935.1 of Musca autumnalis. Lineage (NCBI taxonomy): Eukaryota > Metazoa > Arthropoda > Insecta > Diptera > Muscidae > Musca > Musca autumnalis. The sequence goes on along the minus strand of NW_027411977.1, from coordinate 43,929,217 downwards.
TATTTTTAAAAAATCCACGCTTTTGGCCAATAAACTCCTGAAGAAATATTTTTAAAAATCCACGCCTTTTTGGTCAAAAAACTCCTGAAAAATATTTTTAAAAATCCACGCCTTTTTGGTCAAAAAACTCCTGAAAAATATTTTTAAAAATCCACGCATTTTTGGTCAAAAAAGAAACACTGAAAAAAAATTTAAAAAGCCACGCCTTTTTGGTCAAAAAACTAATGAAAAATGATTATAAATGGTAAAAAGGTATTTGAAAAGTATTATTTAAAAATTCACGCCTCTTAAAAGGCGAAAAGATCTTTGAAAAACATTTTTTAAAAATCCACGCGTCTTAAAAGCTAGAAAGGTCTCTGAAAAATATTTTTAAAAATCCGCGCCTCTTAAAAGTTAAAATGGTCTTTGAAAATATTTTTAGAAATCCATGTCTCTTAAACGGTGAAAAGGTCTTTAAAAAATATGTTTCAAAATCCACGCCTCTTAAAAGGTAAAAAGTATTTGAAAAATATTTAAAAAAAGGAAAAAATCCACACCTTTGATGCCAAATGACTCCTCAAAAAGTTTTCTTACAAATCCACACCTTTGCTGCCAAAAGACTCTTTTTTAAATCAACGCCTTTGTTGCAAAACGACTCAAAAAAGTTTTCTTAAAAATCCTCGCCTTTGTTGGCAAAAGACTCCTCAAAAAAGTTTTCTTAAAAATACAAGCCTTTGTTGCCAAAAGACTCCCAAAATTTGTTTAAAAGTCCACGTCTTTGTTGCCAAAGGACTCCTCAAAAAAGTTTTCTTAAAAATCAAACTCCTCAAAAAAATATAATAATAAAAAAATCTTCAAAAATATTCTTCAAAATCCACAGCCTTGTGGTAAAAAAATACCGGAAAAACATTCATAAAAAAATGAAAAAAATCCTGAAAAATATTCTTAAAAATGCACGCCTTTTTGTTGAAAAAACACATCAAAACTATTTTTAAAAATTCACGCCTTTGTGCTGAAAAAAAACACCTCAAAACTATTTTTAAAAATTCACGCTTTGTGCTGAAAAAACACCTCAAAAAATATTTTTAAAAATTCACGTCTTTGTGTTGAAAAAACTCCTGAAAAAATATTTTTAAAAATCCACGCATTTGTGTTGAAAAAAAAACTCCTGAAAAATATTCTTAAAAATCCACGCCTATGTTCCCAAAAGACTTCATAAAAATCCACTCCTTTATGTTAAAGAAACTCCTCAAAGATATTCTTAAAAACGCGCGTCTTTGTGTTAAAAAAAAAACTCTTTCAAAATATTCTTAAAAATCCACGCCTGCGTGTTTCAAAAGCTCTTCAAAAAATATTCTTAAAAATCCACGCGTTTGTGTTGAAAAAAACTCCTAAAAATACTCTCAAATACTCCTGTGTTGAAAAACACCTGAAAAAATATCCTTAAAAATTCACGCTTTTGTGTTGAAAAAACCCATCAAAAACTATTTTTGAAAAGCCCCGCGTTTGTGTTGAAAAAAAACCGTTCAAAAGTTCAAAAAAATCCACGCCTCTTTGGTCGGAAAGTTGTTCGAAAAATATTCCTAAAAACCCATCTCTTCTATATTTCTTTATCAGAAAGTCTCACAAAGATATTAAAATTTTATGCTCTTTGATCAAGTTAGCATGATGAGCTCTGTCCATCAAGACGTCAAGATTAATCTAAAGCAAATCATATTATGTGAAATTTATGTTAAATACAATAATTTGGATGGCTGTTTAAGTCCATATAGTTTATAGAAATAAATTTACATATTTATTCAATTACAATAAGAAGATTATACAACATAAGTTTAAACTAACCATGAAGTGATTTATTAAATCGGCTTTTTCTTTTTTTAGATACCAACTTCGGATTGGATCCCTCAGAAATAGCCCGGCAAAATCAAATTACCCAACAACTGTTGTCGACATATTTGCAAACACGTTTGGGCCTGGGTGTTGGAGTAACACAAAAAGTGCCCACAATTGCTGAAATATTGCCGAAAGCCATACTTACGCCAACCACAACGACAACAACTACAACACCAAAACCAAGGTACACCAAGTCATTGAAACGACCAAGGCCAAGAGGATTCTCTGTGTCATCGTCTTCGTATAAAAATGGTGGCTCTACAAAAACAAATAATCAACGTAAAACCTATGGCAGCGGCAGCAGTAGCAGTCAAAGAAAATCTGCCAATTCTTTGCAGGAATTACTAAAATACCGCAATTATCAAAGAAAAAAGGCTGAAGAACAACAGGAACAGCCAGAAGATGATTATGAAGATGAAGTTGAGGCCGAACCAGAGGAGGAAGCTGAGCTAGATGCTGAAGCTGATTATGATAGCAATGAAGGTGAACCCGAACCAGAAGAGGAAGATCTATCCAACAATAAGACATTAAAGTTCAAACGTCCTTCACAACAAAAACGACGACAACCAACTGACGACGACGAACTCGATGATTATGAAGAATATCGTTCACGACCCCGTTATCGTTCGCACCAACAGCAACGTTACCGTTCTGCATATCCCCCCTTCCATCGTCACTATGATGACGATATTGACCAGGATGGCCAAGAGGCTCTGCAAAGTGTTGAATCGGAACAGCACGATCATTACTATAAGACAAAGGGTGATATCTTTGCCAGAGATCCCAGTGAAAATGAGATTGACAGTGGTAAGTCATTAAAAATGAAATAAAATCTGAAAATAAAACACGTTTTTTTGCTTTGTTGCCAAACAGAAAGAAATAAAACAGAAAAATGAAGAAGAAACAAGTTATAATAAAGACGACAGACACCTACTGCTCTACGCCTTTGCTATAAGGCGAAAATTGTATGCATGACTGACGACTGACTGATCGAACATACGATCGAACGGCTTTAGTTAATGTTTTCTTGCCTTTAGGTAACAATTTGCGTCAATGTTTTATTGCTATTTTGACAACCCGTATCACTACTTGAGGATGATGCTATGAGTTGGTTTTGAATCAACAGTTGGTAACGGTTGTTAAGCGGCTTCGGGATAAATGGGCCAATCAAAAATTTAATCATTTCTAAATTTGATTCAGAAGCCTTAGTTTTTTAATTAATCATATTTTGATTAGGACAGAAATTAGGTCACAATATTTGAAGATATGGGCGTATGGTTCCAGTCAACATGTACGACAAGTGTTAGGTATTGTTCTGTCAATTCGCATGGAATTCGAAATGAGCGTCTGCACCCTTCGGATCTTAATTGTACTGAAACCTTACCTTGGCAGGTGGCGTATATAATTGTACTGCCTACAAAACTGCATTAGATTATTGATGTAGAGGTTTCCTTTTGCTTTTGGACATGTATCTTTGAATCATATCTTTTGATGTGCCTGGGTGGGACATGCCTGTCCACAAGATTGTGATGATAATGGACAAGTCAATCTGCAACGTCAACATCGAGTTGTGCAGATCATCCGGTAAAATATTCGCTTATTTATGCACATGGTTATCTGATGTCATAAGATTGCACCATGTTGCTGTGTTCTAGCAGGTATGAACGATAAGACCATATTATATCATCAATGTTAGGACCTGAAGCCAAGATCGTATAAGAGCTGGAATTTCAGAATGTTTCCGGAAATATTATCCCACCTTTCACTCTACCGGTCTTCGACTTCTGATTTTTTAATTCCCGAAACTATTGTTTTCCATACATATAGTTGATTATGTCCTAGAAGGGCCTGGCATGGTTGACGGTATCGAAGGCCTTCAAGGTCGGAACCTTTCCTGTGGTCCCAACGCTTTGGATGATTTTGCACTTGGGATGACATTTGTATCTTTGCTAGTCGTAAATTGTGGTGGTATCTCTTCGGACGGGATTATTTTTATACGGCGTAGAATACTCCTCTTCGCCATGGGGTGCTCTATAATTTGCCGGTTAAAACAACAGGCTCAATTCTTCGGATCTGCCACATACTTACTTACTTAGCTGGCCCATTACAGAACAATTGTTCTATAGGCCGAACTAAGAAAAGATCTCCATTTCTCTCTGTCTATTGCGCCTTGTCATCTCTTCATCCACTTGTTTGCGCCATATATTCTTTGGCCTGCCAATTCTGCGTGCACCGCCTAGCGGCTAATATTTATACGCCTTTTTAGCGGGTTCATCATCGCTCATTCTTATGATATGGCCTAGCCAACGCAATCGTTGCATCTCAATACGTTTAACTATATGCGACGTCGTTGTATAGCAGATACAGCTCGTTGTTCATGCGTCGTCGATATTCCCCTTCAACGCAGATTGTTCCGTAGATCTTTCGAAGAATTGTTCTCTCAAACACACCAAGCACTGCCTTATATGCTTGTGCAAGTACCCAGGCTTCGGAACCATACATCAGCACGGGTAGTATCAGTGTTTTGTAAAGCGTTATTTTTGTTTGACGAGATGATGCTTTGTTTTTAAACTGCTTACTTAAGCCAAAGTAGCATCTGTTAGCCAATACAATTCTTCTTTTTATTTCCCAACTGATGTCCTTAGTTGTGTTTACGGCTGTGCCGAGGTAGACGAAGTCTTTTACTACCTCAAAATTATAGGAACCAACGTCAAAAGTTGGCCCGATCTCTATGGACGCATTGCGCCATCAACTTAGTCTTCCCGCCGTTTACCGCCAGACCCACTTTAGCAGATTCTCCTTCGACCTTCATAAAGGTATCTGTTACTTCTGTTACTGATCGTCCCATGATGTCTATATCATCAGCATAAGCAAGTAACATGTGGCTATTGGTGTATTGTGCCACTTCTTTTGACGTTTGCCTCTCGAATAACCGAGAGGCTGTCTCCTTACCTGAAACTTCTTTGGTACAAAATTCTTCGAAGAGGTTCTTTTCTATTTTAACTGAGGATCTCGTGTCAGTTAAAGTCATTTTACAAAGCCGAATGAGCTTTGCGGGGATACCAAATTCAGACATGGCCTGGAATACCTTTGAGCGTAGTGGGCTGTCGAATTCTGCTTTATAATCGAAAAAAGGTGGTAGGTGTCGATCTGCTTCTCTTGGGTCTTCTCCAGGATTTGCCGCAGGGTAAATATCTGGTCAATGGTGGACTTGCCAGGTCTAAAGCTGCATTGGTATGGCCCAATCATCTCGTTGACCATAATCTTTAGTCGCTCGCACAATATCCCTGACACTATCTTGTAGGCGATAGGGAGTAGACTTATGCTCCTATAGTTAGAGCATACAGTCTTATCTCCTTTCTTATAGACGGGGCACAGGATACTCAGGTTCCAATCGTCGGGTACGCGTTCTTCCTGCCAGATGGTGCTAACTAGCTGATGAATACACCTTATTAGCGTGTCGCCTCCGGTTTTGAACAGCTCGGCTGGTAAGCCATCGGCTCCTGCTGCCTTATTATTCTTCAGCCGGTTTATTGCTGTCTTTACCTCATCTTGGCTGGGCGGTATACATTCAATACCATCTTCTGGGATTGGATCTGTGGTATTTTCGTCGTCTTCGCTGGATACCAACAGGTTTGAAAAATGCTCTTTCCATATCCTGAGCACACTATCTGTATCAGTTACCAAATTACCTTGCTGGTCTCTACAGGAGGAGTTGCCTGTACCAAAGCCATCATTTTGATGCTTTACTCTTTGGTAGAATTTTCGGACTTCATTCTGGCTCCTGTACATCTCGATTTTTTCACACTCCCGCTTTTCCATCTCTGCGGAAAAAGACATTTCTCCTCTCTCCTTTTCTCCCGATATCTCTCTCGTACGCTACGCGTTGCTACAGATTATAAAGTAGCCCTATATGCCGAATTTTTCCCTTTGTTAGCAGCACGACACTCCTGGTCATACCATGGATTCCTTGGTGGAGGTCTCTGGTATCCAAGCACTGATTTTGCGGCTGTTTGCATGGAGTGGGCAATACTTTGCCACTGCACTGTTATGTTATCGGGATGAGGAGTGCTTTGATTAAGCAATTGGGCTAGTTGAGTGGAATATGCTGTGGCTATCTGTTGTGATTGCAGCTTACTGATTCTAACGTTCGTGTTGTGTCTGTTCGTACTTTGTTTGCTACGTTTAACCGGGTGTGTACCTTTGCTGCAACTAGGTAGTGGTCCGAATCTATGTTTGCTCCTCGGAACGAGCGCACATCCAACACGCTAGATGAATGTCTTCCATCTATCACAACGTGACCAATTTGATTTCTTGTTTTCTGTTCTGGAGACAGCCAGGTGTCCTTATGGATGTCGAGATGTTTAAAGCTGCTTCTGCTAACTACCATGTTTTTTGCCGCTGCGAAGTCTATAAGCCTCATGCCATTGTCAGATGTTTCATTGTGGAGACTGAATTTTTCGACTGTTGGGCCAAAGATATTTTACTTTCCCATTTTGGCATTAAAATCGCCTAGAATAATTTTAATGTCATGGGCAGGACAACGTTCATATGCTTCTTCTAAGCGCTCATTAAATATATCTTTGGTTGTTCGTCCTTCTCTTCAGTGGGAGCATGAGCGCAAATAAAGCTGATGTTGAAGAATTTTGCTTTTATTCGAATTGTAGCAAGTCTTTCATTCACGGGTGTGAAGCTGGAGACCAGGTGTTTTAACCTCCGACCAACTACAATTCCGCAACCAAACTCATGCTGTATGTCATGGCAGTTATATACAGTGCGTCACCTTTAGGTGTTGTTGTGACGCCTTTCCCGTTCCATCGTATTTCCTGTATGGCAGTAATGTCGGCCTTGTACTTTTCAAGTACATCTGCCAATGCGTAAACTGCACCTTCTCTATAAAGTATGCGAACATTCCAGGTGTAGATCATGGTCCTTAAAACGTTTGCGGGGGTCGTCAACTTTAGAGGGATTTGTTTTTCTTTTCTTTTGTTTTTTCATAGTAGGCTGCTTTTTCTAGGGGAGGGTTACTAACCCGGCGCCCAAACCCAAGTTTGTAACGTTCTTATGGGTGAACGCGCGGCACATGTTAGCTCACTACCTTTAAAGGGTTTTAAACGCAGCTCCCCAGGTGACACCACGGGGAGGTCAGTGTCCACTTGAGATGAGAGAGGGACCAAGATAAATCCTGGACTTTGCCATGTTAAAGCCGGTCAGGACCGTTCCTCATCCCCTATGTTACCCTCGGATCTGTCACTACCAATGAAATTAACAGCCGTTCTATCATCTTCCTTTCCTATGCTCGAGAGCGATTTTACCGCTGCCTACAATCTTTACTATTGTTGCAATGGTTCAAGTCCAAAAATCAATTTTCAGAACAAAGTTTAGCACCACTCCTCAGCTTCTTAAGTATTCTTTCTTGGTTTGATCGATGGCAAACATAAAAGAAACTCATCCGAAATCTGACGTTCTGCTTTTCGACGATCATCGGTATCCTGTCCAGTTTCATAGAATGGGTACATCCTCCCATACTGAAGCTACCATCACACAGGGGTGACATTAATAGTTACGGTCGGTAAATTACTGCCATCTCAAAGCGAGCCCATGTCATTAACTGAAAATTAATTGATTCGTAGATAATAACTTTGACTCCTTTGTACAGGTCTGAAAGGACGAGCCGTATGTTTCTCTGACCCACTTCGTATGAGAGGAAGATGGATTTGATATAACCCTCGATCAGCAACCAATGACTTTCACCAATAAACACATTGGAATTAGTTTTGTCAGATCATTTGTGGCCGATCGTCACACAGTTTTGTCATCAACCTTGGGCTGAACGAATAATGTTTCTTTGAAGAACTAGGTTTCCCACAAACCTTGCTAGTTTTCGCAGGTTGTTAGTTACGAGGTTGATACTAAGATGTACTAACTGAAGTATTATTGTCTCTTTGGTGGTGGTTTTCTCTATATTCTTCATCGTCATGGAAACATTCCAAACACACGGATAGACCGGTTGCGACAGTGCCGGCTGCTGTTTTCTGAAAGACCTTATCCTCTTTACGACCACTGGTTGACTGCGGACTTACAGCCTTTGAAGTGTTCGACACAGTCACAGATCCATGAATGTCCACTGTCTATTTGCGTTTGCACCTTTGCTCGATGCATCTGAGAAGCCCAGTGATACCGTCTGAGAACTTTTTGCTGTTTTCGTCTGTTTTGGCTTCGTTGTAGCATTTTTGGAAGACTGGGACCTAGGCACGTTGGTCGAAGAACTTATTTAGCGTAGAGAGGATAATCTGATGGCCTCAACACCTTCTCTACGGTTAGACGTTGCAACTGTGTCGTCACCTTCAGATTCCCTTTTGAGGTGGTAGGTTGTGACATCTCCTTTGAAATCGTCCTATAGTCGGCACCTCTATAGTGGTCTCGACAGGGGCTAGTCCTGCACATTGAATAGGTACGGACGCCAAACTACTCCCTCCCCAAAGGGATTTTAGTCTCTACAAGTGACCTCTTATCACTATCCTTCTTCATCGACCATGCATACGAAATATAAGGATGGCTAGGTTGTGACATTCGCTGCTGGATACTGAACATTTACGGACGCCAAATTAGTCCCTTCTCAACGGGATTTTATTCTCCTATATCGTCAACGAAACAGAAAAATGGACCCGTTGTGACATTAACGGCGGGATACTGTTACTCGGAAGACCTCATCCACTTCTCGGCTATTGGACCTTTAAAGAGGTCTATGCTGCACAGACCATCATTAGTTCGTCTAGTCGCGTTTGCACCTTTACTGTATAGCATCTCTTTGCTCACCAACTTATCGTCTTTAAGACCATTGGAAGACCATTTTTGGAAAACTGGGACCTAGACACGTTGGTCGAAGAACTAATTTTGCGTAGAGATGAGGATCTGATGGCCTCAACACCTTGTTGCAACTGTGTCGACACCTTCGGATTCCCTTTTGAGTTGGCGGGTTGTGACGTTACCTTCGAAATCGTTCTACAGTCGTCACCTCCATAGAGGTCTCGACAGTCCTGCACATGAATAGGTACGGACGCCAAATTACTCCCTTCCCACAGGAATTTTAGAATCCACAAGTGACCTCTTACCACTATCCTTCATCGTCAATGAAGCATACGATACAAAAGGTTGGTTCGGTTGTGACATTCCCTGGGGGATACTGAACAGGTACGGACGCCAAATTAGTCCCATGTCAACGGGAATTTAGTATCCTTTATCGTCTAATGGATAGGTTGTGACACTTACGGCGGGATACTGTTACTCGGAAGACCTCATCCACTTCTCGGCTATTGGGCATTTAAAGAGGTCTACGCTGCACAGACCATCATTGGTTCGTTTAGTCGCGTTTGCACCTTTGCTGTATAGCATCTTTCTACCCACTAACTTATCTTCTTTACGACCACTGGAAGACCATTTTTGGACTAGGCACGCTGGTCGAAGAACTTATTTTGCGTACAGACGATATGATGGCCTCACCATCATTGCACAGACCATCATTGGTTCGTCTAGTCGCGTTAGCACCTGTGCTGTATAACATCTCTCTGCCCACTAACTTATCCTCTTTACGACCACTGGAAGACCATTTTTGAAAGACTGGGACCTAGTCTCTACAAGTGACCTCCCACCACTATCCTTCATCATTAATGAAGCATACGAAATAGAAGGCTGGCTCGGTTGTGTCATTCGCTGCGGGATACTGAACAGGTACGGACGCCAAATTAGTCCCATGTCAACGGGAATTTAGTCTCCTTTATCGTCAACGAAACAGCGTGATACTGTTACTCGGAAGACCTCATCCACTTCACCGCTATTGGACCTTTGAAGAGGTCTACGCTGCACAGACCATCATTGGTTCGTCTAGTCGCATTTGCACCTTTGCTGTATAGCATCTCTCTGCCCACTAACTAAGTAGTGTGGCAGCAAAGGAGCCCAAGGAAATCGTCTCAGAGCTCGTCGATGCACTCTTCGCCTTTTTTGACTTCTCCCGTGCCGTCTTTCTTGCGTTGTGATTGCGATCTGTTGGTCTCAACACTTTCTCAGCCTTCAGAGGGGGTTACCAACGACGTCGACAAATAGGTTGCGCTTGTGCCATGACCTTCGAAGCCATCCTGTCACTAGAACAGCAGATTTACAAAGTCGTCACCTTTATAGGTGATGGTCGGAGACATCATTGTCTTTTTGATGGGTGATTCTACCTTGCCAAATTAACCATCCACTGTTTTTTTTTGCCAAAGATGTGGTGGTTCGTCGGGTTTATCCGACTCTAACATGTTCGGTTTAATAGAACAGGTCGAACGTTTTGGGGTTTTGGGCGGAAATCGACCGCGCCATGCAAGACATCTGCCCAGTATGCGGCATGGGTCCGCACGACACAAAACAGCTTTTCAACTGCCCAGCCAAACCTACTCATCTAACTCTAGTGGATCTGTGGTTACATCCCATCGAAGCAGCCACTTTCCTGGAACTGGAGATAGACCCAGAGCCAGATTGAACAGAAGAACGAACATACAAACATAATAATAAACACTGTTACAACAACAACGTTTTGGGGTGAAATATCCCGACTGGATGCAGAAATATGGATCACTGGTCCTACCTTTTTCGTTGGTGATAAAATTTCCAAATTCGCTGAAACATTGGAAGATTTTCTCCTCCGGTTACATCTGGTTAGACTATCGGAATGTCCTCCCCGCCCACAAGGTGCGAAAGAATCCGTTGCAGTATCAGTCAAAGCTATATTTTCAGGTCTTTTAGTTTCTTTTTAATAAGCCGAGGCATAGCTTTCCTATTACGGCAGCAAGTTGACAACATAGTCTGTTACTCCTTGAGAAGCTCAGGCATCAACGAGGCTCCGTTCAAATACGGTTAGTATCCTATTGCCAACCGTGAAATAAAAAGGATAAGCACGTGGTCGTTTAACACCCGGCGTTGGATTAGTTCGTTCACAATTGCCTTTATTAAAGACAATGCAACACGTCACATCACGTTAAAGGTCGTTAACCCTGAGAGTTAGTCCAGCTCCTGCTACCATACATTTAATGAGCCAATTAATGTATATTCTAGCCTCATTTAGGTGAAATGCTCTTAATATCGTCGTTTGATTTTGGATCTTGGGTTTCTCCATCGACGTCAATATTTGATTCTAGAGGTGTTGAAATGATCCTTTCAAATTGTATGTGATATAAGATTCACCTCAACCCTTCAGTGTTACTCTCTGGAAACATTTACATCAACAACTGATCATAGTTCTGTTTATAATAAAATCGTTTGTCGATGACCACTGGCAAAATCACTACCCTGGGTTTTTAATCGGCCAACGAGACCATTATTTTTGAGCTACTGGTAATACAAAGGTAGCTTGTTTACATTAATTTGTAATGTGTTATTCGACTCATGTTGTTCTCAAATTTTTGCGGTGATACCCAACTTAAACAGAGTTTGAAACAACTTTGTCGGTATAGTACAGTCGAAAGGAGAATTGCAGATGAGGTAACGCAAGCCTTCCCTTTACACCACAAACTGAAATATTAAGGTAAACAGTAGCACAGGACAATTGAGAATTATTCTGTAGTCGTCATTATAGTTAAATTGCATTGTAAAGCACCGTCCCCATAGTAATGCAAGTTACCCAACAGTGTTGGTAGGTATTTTGTGGAGTTTTAACAATGTGTATTGTATTGCGTTGTTGGGTAGTGGTGGGGCCGTAATATTGTTGAATTTATGTAGGTGGGTTGAGCAGTACTAAAGTGGCATTGATCATTTATAATTCTTCAGCCCGGATACTGCCTTTTTGACCAAATTCCGCTTAGCCGGCATACATTTGTCACACTATAAGACGCTATTATGATGTAGAGTATTTGAATGCCGGTCTAAACTGCTATACGTTATTTTGCCTTTTCCTCAGCCACATTTTCAGAGGGCCATATGCATGTTAAATTTAAAACAAAAACAAAACACTTATACCAAACTGACCTTTTCTTAGCATGATATGATAATCATGGTGTTTCTCTTTTTTTCAGCTTGTCCGTCTGTCTGTCTGTCGCTTACAATGTTGTCGTGGTCAGTTATTTGGACAAGTTTGTTTGCATTTCAATATTGTTTTTTTTTTTGGTTTCGATTCGGTTTTCATGATGCGTTTTGCTTTTTGATTATTTTGCTTTTATTGATTCGCCCTGCTGTTTGTTGGACCCTTTAATTGTAGAATCAATTTAAGCGAAGATTTTTTTCCTGCAGCCCATGAATTAATTACATCTGTTGTTTGTCTGTCTGTTCGTTGTATATTGGATATTAATAAATTTTAATTTTTTTTTCAATTCTGCCTGCAAAGGGTCATTGAGTGTCATTGTGTGTCCTTGAATAACGGAATAGTGATTGAATTCTTTACTGTCATTTAAGGTAGTGCATGGATGATTAATGTTCGCACAGCTGTAATGTGTGTAGCAGATTTGTTGTTGTTGTTGTTGATTTATGGTAACACAAATATTACAGTTGCCTAGAGGTCCCTTTGTCCAATTGTATGGAAGGTATCTTGTCAAGAAATAAATTCCATAAGCACGCAACGTCACAATGACATGTGAAAAGAACACCTTTTAAAAGGGGGAAACTTGTTCTCAAGTACGTTTGTTTGGAGGGCTTAAGTGGCATTTAAGGGTTTTGTTGCCGCTTGCTTATAGATACATATATTAAACACTTTTATGATAATCCTTTATTTCCAAATCTCGAAGAAAATGTCCTTGGTGGTATGTCAGTCACATATTTGGGCCCTCTGATTGACATAGTGGATGAAAGTTACCAAAAAACGGCCCTGATTGGCTTTAACATGACAAAGCCCATGACATATCTTGGTCCCTCTTTTATCTGAAGTGACCACTAACTATCCAGTAAAGACACCAGGTGAGCAGCCTTTAACACCCGTTAATGGTAGTGAGCTAACGTGCGCCGCGCCTTGTGAATTAAGATTACTGTAGGATTGAGATATGAAGGCAGTTTTGGAAATTCGTACTTATGTGTACGAAAAGTACTAAGTGGTACTAAATTTTTTACAGTTTGGAATTAGGCGAACGGCTAGATTTGGATCCAGAAATGAGGGATTAAAATTAATGTTTAGTGTAGGGTTGAGATGTGGAGGTAGTTTTGGAAATTCGTACTTATGTGTACGAAATGGTACTACATTTTGTACAATTTTGATTTGGGTGCATGAATAGAGCTTGAATCCTGAAATTTGGATTAAGATTGCTATTGGTATGTACAGTTGAGATATGGAAATGGCTTTAGAAATAGGGGATAAGAGACACCAAGGAAATGTCCTGACCGGATTTAACATGGCAAAGCCAAGGATTTTTCTCAGTCCCTCTCTCGTCTCAAGTGGACACCGACCTCCCCGTGGTGTCACCTGAGGAACTGCCTTTAACAGAGGATGAGAGATACCCAGGAACGGTCCTGACCGGATTTAACATGGCAAAGCCCAGAATTTATCTTAGTCCCTCTCTCATCTCAAGTGGACATCGGCCTTCCCGTGGTGCCACCTGGGGAACTGCCATCAGTTGAAGGTAGTGAGGTAACATGTGCCGCTCGTTCACCCATAAGAACGATAAAAACTTGGGTTTGGACGTCGGGTTAGTAACCCACCCCTTGAAAAAAGCATCCTACTACACCGACGTAGCCAGGGGGGGGGCCCGGGGGGCCCGGGCCCCCCCCGAAATGATTTTAGTTCCCATAGGATATTAGCTTATGTTACACATTTTTTGAGTAAAATTTTAAACTGTTATAAATTGTTCAAGAAATATGTAAAGTAGTTGGAAGTATTACAGAGAATTATTTAACTACATTGGTATACTTATTGTCAAACATATTTGAAAATATAAAAATAATGAACAAGTTAGGCTTATTGAGCAATTTTATGCATAGTTCTTCTTAAGTTTTAATGTGTTGTTTAAGCGTTTAATCGGAATTTTAGGCTGACTGTAAGTGTTACTGAGTTCAGAACAAAACGTTTATTTCTATTTATTTATTTAACGTCTGTAACATATTACGTCCAATACAACATCCTGAAAAAAATGTTTGCGATATTTTGTTTTTGAAATTTTTATAAGAGAAATTCAACAATAAAAGATAAAACTCTGCTTAATCTTTGTGGTTTTAAGTGTTTGTATATTTTCCCTAACACGTTTTTATAATAAACTGTTTTGAAATTCGTAACAATTACAAATTCTTTATTATGTTTCAAATTTGCAATGATTACCCTATATGAACCATTTTTTATGATATAATTTCTGTTCCACCGCAGTGTAGTAAATGTCTATTGGACAAAGGATTTTTCTGTCGATTTTTATGTTTTGTTCGACCTTTCGAATGCTTATAAAATCAAGATTATTGAGCTTGAGGTCAATGTTTATATTTTACTAGCTGAACCCGGTACGCTTTGCCACTTCGAATAATGTAAAATATGCGGCTACGAGAGTTTTTGAATGTTTCTGTTGAATTCGCATTTAAACGAATTCGTCGGTCACATTTATTCTTGAGCTCGAGTCTTCATAAAATTGGGGAAGAGTTCTTTGCTGCAATGCAAAGAACTAAGAGAACTGATGAGTCCAAGTGGCGTTGGACGAAACTAGTATTCTCTGCCCTTCCCTAAAGAAAATAAATTTTAACTACCCCATTTAAAAATCTTGTTGTTTTTAAAATTTGAAAACAAAAAATCTGTGATTAAGATGGGTCTTACTTCAAAAATATAAAGTAAAATATATTTTGACAAATTTATTTGTAGGCCAATTTTCGTCACTCATTCCAACTTTCATTAAAATCGGGTATATAAAGCGTGTTTGGCATCAAATACACGAAATGGGACGAATATATATATATATATATGGGAGCTATATCGAAATCTGAACCGATTTCAATATAATTTGGAAAATTTATATTTAGACAAAATTCCTGCACACTTCCAAAATTTGGAGACATCATCTGTTACCATTCTATAGATATTTGCATAAAAAATATACATTTTTTTGCAGGTACCTCAGATTCTGTTGCTATATCTCCGGATCAACGCGGAATTTCAGAAATGTTTATATTGCGCCCACCAGTCATTTCAGTTCGCAGCAGTATAGTTTTCACCTTTTGACCCTTATGTCAGGAAATATGGTCTTGCCCACGAAAAACATAATTCCGCTCTAAACACAAGGAATACCTTCAGTAAAAATTTCTAAAGATCCTCAAATAGACCTTAAACTGAACTTAAACAACTATTTTGAAGGTTTGTGAATGGCCCATTTTCGAGAAAAAACTAAGTTTGGAAAAATATTACTACATCAAAGTTTGCACCAAATCTGTTGCTCCGTTCAAGAAAACTTGCACATACCACTTTAGCTAAAATTCTTGAAATTTGGGGGGAAAATACCGGAAGAAGTAGACCGAAAAGCACCATCTTCGAATTTTGTATATATAAGGCTCGCTGAATGATTGCGATAAATAAAGTTTGGACCAACGTTGTATCCGGTTCGAACGTTGTCGTGCGCACTCGCCACTACACATGATTGCCTTAGGCGTTCTTCACAGCTTTCGGGCAATTTTCTCTGGAAGTATAGACTTGCCTCTGAAAAACTTGTAGTGTAGTAATAGGGGCCCCGAGAACACTTGTTGCAAAAAAGCAAAGCGTTTCCAGAGAGTTATTTTTATTTATTAATGTATTTATTACATATTTTTACTTATAACTAAATTATTAGCATAAAGAAGTAAAGTCATGACCATAGAGGTCTTAAGCTTACACAGCTTATCCAGGGAGGTCTTAAACTGCACTTCGCTTAATTTTTTGAAATACTCTGCGGAAGTTTGCCGAAAGAGTAGATATGGCCCATCTTCGAAGTTGATCAAAATTTCACGAAGGCCAAATTTTGGACCGAATCGGTTGATCTGTTTGAGAATTATCGTGCTCTCCAGGCAGCTACCCAGACGAACGAACATAGCTAAATCGACTCCAAGATTTCTCACGGTGCGCCTTAACAAATTTTAAATGGAAGGTGCTTACACCTGGGAAGTTTTTGCAGATTCTGAAACTACAATGCTTATAGATGAGAAATATCAAGAAACAAAAAAATCGCCGGAGGGATTTTCAAATAAATCGCGATTTAAGTTCACATTTATAGGGGTTCTTTAGGTTTTCACGATTTTGTTTGGAAACCGCGTGTCCTATGTAAAAAATGTTGTAGCTGTGAAAATTCTCCACAAGATTGGCCTTTATGATATTTTCGTAGGTTTTACCGTTTTTGGGCACTGACTGCCTCGCCCCCTTATAAAACAATATCATGCTCAGTGCGCCTTAACTAACATTTAATGAAAACCGCTTACACATGGGATTTCGCGGCTTCTGAAACAGCAATTTTCATAGATAAGAAAAATAAAAAACAACCAAAAATCGCCGGAGGGATTTTTAAATAAACCGCGATCAAAATTCACAATTTAAGGGTTTTTTTTTAGGTTTTCACGATTTTGCTTGGAAACCGCAAGTCTCATCAAAATGATTGTAAAGAAAATGTAGCTGTGAAAATTCTCTACAATACTGGATGATTTATTTTTTCCTAGGTTGTACCATTTTCAAGATATATAAGTTTAATTTGAGAAACTGCAGTAATGACATTGTTTTATAAGGAGGCGATAAAGTCAGTGCATTGTCTCAATTTGAACTTCTATATCTCAAAAACGGTAAAACCTACGAAAATATGACAAATGATACGCCCAAAAATATATGGGATTATTAATATATTCATTGTTTTGACCATATATTAACTGTGACATATTGTCAAAAAAGTTCTAAAAACAATATAAAATTGGCCAAGAAGTCTTACGCCATTTGAATTAAAAAAAAGTAATGAAAATGTTTTCATCAGTAAAATAAGTCTAAAATAAGGTTTACATCTTTGCTAAATAAGACATTTTCGCTAAAATGAACTTTCAAAATTTTGGTCAGTTGAAATGAAATCCTGGCTACGTCCCTGTCCTACTATGAAACAAGTTAAAAGTCGTTAAGTTCGGCCGGGCTGAACTTTTTATGCCCTCTGCCGTAAAATAGTCTTAACTAAAATTGAATAATTAGTTTCCTTTTACAATTTTAGTTTGAAAAATTTGTCGATCATGGATACGCCAAAGGTATCACATATGGGGCTATATCAAAGTGTCGACCTATCTTTAACATTTTTCGTGGAAAAGTTTTATAACTGCGGGAACCTCAAAAGTCAGATTACCGATAGTTTCGTCAAACAATGTAGCTAAGACCCTCAAAATACCGCAAGTCGGGACATACCGTTATATGAGAGCTATACCAAAACTTAAACCTACGTTGACAATTTTTGGTGGAGAAGTTTCGTGACCACAGAGAACCTCAAATGTCAAATTACGGCGAGTTCGGTTAAAAATTGTAGCTAAAACCCTCAAAATACCGAAAATCGGGAGGTACCGTTATATAGGAGCTATACCAAAACATGGATCTATGTGGACGATTTTTGGAGGAAAAGTTTCGCGACCACAGAGAACCTCAAATGTCAAATTACCGCGAGTTCGGTTAAAAATTGCAGCTTAAACCCTCAAAATACCGAAAATCGAGAGGTAACGTCATATGGGGAGCTATACAAAAATATGGAGCTATGTGGACGAACTTTGAGAACCTCAAATATCCAATTACAGGTAGTTCGGTTAAAAATTGTAGCTAAAATCCTCAAAATACCGAAGTTCGGGAGGTACCGTTATATGGGAGCTATATCAAAACATGGACCTATGTGGACGATTTTTGGAGGAGAAGTTTCGTGACCACAGAGAACCTCAAATGTCAAATTACCGCGAGTTCGGTTAAAAATTGCAGCGTAAACCCTCAAAATACCGAAAATCGAGAGGTGCCGTTAAATGGGGTCTATACCAAAACATGGACCTATATTGACGATTTGTGGTGGAGTAGTTTGGTGGTCACTGGTTACCATAAATGTCAAATAACAGCTAGTTGGGTTACAAATTGTAGCTAAAATCCTCAAAATACCGAAAATCGGGAGGTACCGTTAAATGGGGGCTATACCAAAATATAGACCTATGTTGACGATTTTTAGTGGGGAAGTTTCGTGACCACTGAGAACCTCAAATATCAAATAACTGCTAGTTCGGTTACAAATTGTAGCTAAAATGCTCAAAATACTGAAAATCGGGAGTTATCGTTATATGGGGGCTATACTGAAACATGGACCTATGCCCATAATTTTTAAAATATATAGGTTTGTTGATCACTAGGAACCCTAAATGTCAAATTATAGCTAAGTTGGTTTGAAAATGTGACTAAAAACGTCAAAATACCTGAAATCGGGTGGTACCGTTATGTGGGGGGCTATACCAAAAAGTGGACCGATATAGCCCATCATTGAACTTGACCTGCCTGCAAACAAAAGACGCATCATCCCGCATCTTTCAGCGCCCTACCTTCATTTTTGTGGATGCTAGAGTGATTATCCACAGACGGACGGACATACATAGATCGACTCCGAATGTTACCCTGATCAAGAATATACATATATACTTTATTGTGTCGCAAATGATTATTTCGATGCGTTAAAAACGGAAAAACAAACTTAATATGCCCTCTAAAGTTGACGACCCCCGCAAACGTTTTAAGGACCATGCCATACAGGAAATACGATGGATTGGAGAAGGCATCACAACAACACCTAAAGGTGACGCACTGTATTATAGCTGCCATGACACAAAGCATGAGCTTGCTTGCGGATTTGTAGTTGGAGGTTAAAACATCTGGTCTCCAGCTTCACCCTAGTGAATGAAAGACTTGCTACAATTCGAATAAAAGCAAAATTCTTCAACATAAAATTTATTTGCCATGAGCGCTCCCACTGAAGACAAGGACGATCTGACCAAAGATAGATTTTATGAGCGTTTAGAAGAAACTTATGATCGTTGCCCTGACCATGACATTAAAATTATTCTAGGCGATTTTAACGCCAAAATTGGAAAGGAAATATCTTTGGCCCAACAGTCGGAAAATTCAGTCTCCACAGTGAAACATCTGACAATGGTATGAGGCTGATAGATTTTGCAGCTGCAAGGAACATGATAGTTAGCAGTACCAGATTTAAGCATCTCGATATTCATAAGGGTACCTGGCTATCGCCAGATGAAAGAACAAGAAATCAAATTGAACACGTTGTGATAGATGGAAGACATGCATCAATCATGTTGGATGTACGATCGTTCCGAGGTGCAAACATAGACTCGGACCACTACCTTGTTGCAGCAAAGGTACATACCAGATTAAACGTAGCAAACAAAGTGTGAACAGACCCAACACGGAAGTTGGACATCGGTAAGCTGCAATCACAACAGAAAGCCACAGCATATTTCACTCAACTGGCCCAACTACTTAATCAAAGCACTTCTCGTCCCGATAACATATCAGGACAATGGCAAAACATTGCCCACTCCATGCAAACAGCCGCAAAATCAGTACTTGGATACCAGAGACCTCCACCAAGGAATCCAAGGTATGCCCTGGATTGTCGTGCTGCTACCGAAGGAAAAATGCGGCATATAGGGCTACTTTACAATCCGTAGCAACGCGTAGCGCACGAGAGAGGTATCGGGAGAAAAGAAGAGAGGAGAAACGCCTTTTCCGCAGGAAAAAGAGAGAGATAGAAAAGCGGGAGTGTGAAAAAGTCGAGATGTACAGGAACCAGAATGAAGTCCGAAAATTCCAAAGAGTCAAGCATTAAACTGATGGCTTTGGTACAGGCACATCCTCCTGTAGAGACCAGCAAGGTAATCTGGTAACTGATACAGATAGTGTACTCAGGATATGGAAAGAACATTTTTCAAAAATGTTGCTATCCAATAGCAGCAAAGACGACGAAGATACGACAGACCCAATCCCAAGGGTTGGTATTGAATGTATACCACTCGGCCAAAATGAGGTAAAGATAGCAATAAACCGGCTGAAGAATAATAAGGCAGCAGGAGCCGATGGCCTACCAACCGAGCTGTTCAAAACAGTAGGCGACGCGCTGATAAGGTGTATCAGCTAATGAGCACCATCTGACAGGAAGAACAATTGGAAACCTGAGCATCCTGTGTCCTGCCCATAAGAAAGAAGATAAGACTTTATGCTCCAACTATAGGGGTATAAGTCTTCTCCCCATCGCCAACAAGATAGTGTCAGGGATATTGCGCGAACGACTAAAGCCCATTGTCAACGAAATAATTGGACCATACCAATGCGGCTTTAGACCTGGAAAGTTCACCATTGACCAGATATTTACCCTGCGGAAAATCCTGGAGAAGACCCAAGAGATGCAGATCGACACCTACCACCTTTTTGTCGATTATAAAGCAGCACTCGAAAGCCCGCAACGTTCAAAGGTATTCCAAGCAATGTCTGAATTTGGTATCCCCGCAAAGATCATTCGGCTTTGTTAAATTACTCTAACTGACACAAGATCTTCAGTTAAAATAGAAAAGAACCTTTCCGAAGAGTTTTGTACCAAAAGAGGTTTCAGGCAAGGAGACAGCCTTTCGTGTGATCTTTTCAACATCCTGTTAGAAAAGGTTATACGAGAGGTAAACGTCAAAAGAAGTTGCACAATCTACACCAATAGCCACATTTTACTTGCTTATGCTTATGGTAGTAAGTAAGTAACCGATACCTTTATGAAGGTCGAAGGAGAATCTGCTAAAGTGCTGATGGTGTCGAGATGGTGAGATTGGACTAACTGTTGAAGGTGGTTCCTATAATTTTGAGGTAGTAAAAGACTTCGAATACCTCGGCACCGCCGTAAACACAACAAACGACATCAGTTGTGAAAAAAAGAAGAATTGTATTGGCCAACAGCTGCTACTTTGGCTTATGTAAGCTCTTTAAAAACAAAGCCACAACTCGTCAAACAACAATAACGCTTTACAAAACACTGATACTACCTGTGCTGATGTATGGTTCCGTGCTTGGCGTGTTTGAGAGAAAAACTCTTCGAAAGATCTACGGACCGATCTGCGTTGGCGGTGAATATCGACGTCGCATGAACCACGAGCTGTATCTGCTATACAACGACATCAATATAGTTAAACGTATCGAGATGCAGCGATTGCGTTGGCTAGGCCATATCATAAGAGTAAGCGATGATGAACCCGCTAAAAAGGCGTATAATTTCGAGTCACATGGCGGTGCACGCAAACAAGTGGATAAAGAGATGACAAGGCATGGTATTCCAAAAAGCGAAGCTCTAAACAGAGAGAATTGGAGATCTTTTCTTAGTTCGGTCTATGGAACAAATGTTCTGTAATGGGCCAGCTAAGTAAGTATGTAAGTATTATCTTGTCCAAACTTAGTATAAGTTCGAAAGTAAGCCATATCGGTCCACACCTTCAGGTACCTCCCTCACAAAAGTTTAAATATGTTCGAACAAATTGTGCGCACGATAATTCTTGAAGTGAGTGATCCATTTGGTCCATACTTTACACATCTGTATATATACCGACCAGATATAGATCATGTTCGAACATGGACTACCACACAAAATTTTGGATAAACTCACTTTAAGACCTGCTCTCGAATCACTTTGATTTCTATTGAAAAAAACTTGAATTCGCTGCCTCCATTACGACGGTAAATGCTTTTTCAAGGGCAAGTCCATACTTCTTGAGAAAACAGCCCAAAAGGTGTCCAAACTTAGTTTCAGTTCGAAGATTGGCAACAACTTCCTGTACTTCCCTCCAATATTTAAAAAATGTCACTAAAATAGTATCCACGATATCCCTTGGACGGGGCAACCAAAATTTATCCCATGGATCTCCAAATATTTTGTCCAAATTTAGTTTAACTTGTAAACTGGCCCATATCGATCTTCTCTTTAGGTTGCCTCCCCCACAAAAGCTCAACAATTGTGTCGATCTGTCCGCCGACTGATACTTTTTTATTTGTTTTTTATACCCTCAGCAGTTATGCTAACGAGGGTATATACACTTTCATAAGGGCAAAATGTGTCTTATCGAATGGTTTTAGACCCCAATTATGTTTGGACGAAGTCCGTTTCAGACAATTTGGAGTGGATTTAGCAATGTCCGTCTGTCTGTTTGGCTGGTGCGCACGATAACTCTCAAACGGATGAACCGATTTGGTCCAAAATTTGGCTTTTGTAATATTTTGTCCAAACTTAGTATAAATTCGAAGATGGGTTACATCCACTCTTTCCGGTACCTCCCCCACAAAAGTTCGAAAATGTTAGGAAAATTTGTCAGCACTATAACTCTTGAAGGGAGTAGCCGATTTGGTCCATACTTTACACATCGTGAAATTTCTACCAGACTTAGATGAGGTTCTAGTATGGACTTAATCTGTCCACTCCTTCGGGTACATCCCACATACAATTTCGGAAAAGTTCAGTTTTGGACCTGCTCTCGGATCGCTTTGATTGTTATTTTAACAGCTTGTATTCACTGCCAAGCTTACGACGGTACATGTCTCATTAGGGGCAAGTCCATACTTCCTGAGAAAATAACCTGAAATATGCAAACAACCCCTAAAACACCGTGTGTAGTGGTTGGAGCGCAAGATAACTCTCGGACGGATCAACGGATTTGGTCCAAAATGTGGCCTTCTAAACACAGTTTAAGTTCGAACATAAGCAATATCGGTCCACTCCTTCAGGTTCCTCCCCCACAAAAGTTCAAAAATGTTCGCAAAAATTGTTCGCACGATAACTCTTGAAGGGGGTGACAGATTTGGTCCATATTTTACACATCCTAATATATCTACCTGATATAGATCAGTTTCGAATATGGACTATGTTTATCCACTCCTTCGGGCACCTATCACACAAAATTACGGATATGTTCACTTTAAGACCTGCTCTCGAATCACTTTAATTTTTATTGAAGCAACTTGCATTCGTTGCGTCAATTACGACGGTAAAAGTTTTTTCAGTTTTTTTCCATACTTCCTGAGAAAACCGCCTGAAAGATGTAAAAAACCCCTATGGCACCATATGTACTGGCTGGAGAGCACTATAACTCTCGAAGTAATCGATTTGGTCCAAAGTTTGGCTTTCCTCATATTTTGTCATACTTTCGGTTCGAAGATAGGCAATACCGGTCCACAACTTCCGGTACTTCCACCGAATATATAAAAAAAATGTCTCTTAAATGGTATGCTCGATATCTTTGAACAAATTTGGTCCAAACTTTTGATCTCCTAATATTTTGTCCAAATTTAGTTTAAATTCTAAAATGGAGGTGCCTTAGGGTGCCTCCTCCACAAAGGTTTTAATTAATGAAGGTTTTAATTCACATAGGCTGAGGGTATATCACGGTGCTCTTAAATCAAATTTAAATGGAAGGTGCTTACACCTGGGAAAGTTTTGCGGATTCTGAAACTACAACGCCGGAGCGCTTTTTAAATAAATCGCGATTCATGTTGACATTTTTAGGGGTTGTTTAGGTTTTTGCAATCTTGCTTGGAAACGGCAAGTCCTATCAAAATAGGAATAAAGATAATGTTGTAGCTATCAAAATTCTCTACAAGATTGACCTTAATGATATTTTCGTAGGTTTTACAACTTTTGAGATATAGAAGTTGAAATTGGGACAATTCCAATTCAATTCCATTCTGTATCGCCTCCTTATAAAACAATGTCATGACTGCAATTTCCCAACTTAAACTTATATATCTAACAAAATGGTACAACCTAAGAAAAAGTATATAAGCCAGTCTTGTAGAGAATTTTCACAGCTATAACATTTTCTCAGGCTATATGCCGATAAGACTTGCCGTATTCAAGCAAAATCGCGAAACCCTAACAAAAAAACCTAACAATGTAAACTGAGCTTCTTTATCTCAAAAATGGTACAGCCTGAGAACAAATCATAAACGTCAATCCTGAAGAGAATTTTCACAGCTACAACATTTTCTTAAGCTCCATTTCGATTGGACTTGCGGTATGCAAGCAAAATCGTGAAAACCTAAAAAACACCTAAAAATGTGAATTTTGACCGCGATTTATTTAAAAATCCCAACAGCGATTTTTTTCTTGTTTTTGGATTTTTCTCATCTATGAACATTGCTGTTTCAGAATTCACAAAAACTTCCCCTGTGTAAGCGGTTTTCATTAAAAGTTAGTTAAGGCGCACGCTTCATGACATTGTTTTATAAGGGGGCGATGCAGTTACTGCATTGTTCCAATTTGTACTTTAATATCTCAAAAATGGTAAAACCTACGAAAGTACCGTAAATGTGAATCTTGTAGAGAATTTTCATAGCTACAACATCTTCTTCAGTCTCTTTTTGATAAGACTTGCGGTTTCTAAGCAAAATCGTGAAAACCTAAACAACCCCTAAAAATGTCAACTTGAATCGCGATTTATTTAAAAAGTGCTCCGGCGATATTTTTTTTTTGTTTTTTGATTTTTCTCATCTATGAACATTGTAGTTTCAGAATCCGCAAAACTTTCCCAGTTGTAAGCACCTTCCATTTAAATTTGATTCAAGGGCACCGTGATATCTCTGTCGACAAAGCCGACTGATATTTATTTACTTGTTTTTTTTGTTTTTTTTTTTTAATTTCTCTTTATGTTAAATGTTTTAAACACGAGCGGATTAAATAACATTTCTGTTTCCATCCTCTTTTCTATAAATGAGAACTTTTCGCTTACGAAGTAGATAATTTGTAGGCTTTTTAAACTGAATCCCAATGATACACAAGCCAATAAACTCATTAGTGTTTATGTTTTTTCTTATCATAATGACCCGATTTGATTTTAATGGCCAATCGAAATTGTTGAAATTAGTGAAAAGTACCGTTTTTATGGATGTTTTCTGATCAATTTGGAAATTGCTATAGAATAAATTCAATTAGTGTTGCCTGTTTATGGTATCTTTTCGACCGTTCTATTTCTAGTTTTATTTTACTTCTTTTTGGGCAGGGTAATAAAATGTTAAAAAATGTATAAATGCATATTTAAATCATATAACGGTTTATCGAATAGAAGAATAGAACACGTTCCAACATTGGCAACTAGCATAAAATCTAAAATCTATTTAAAATTTAGTCAGAAGATAAAAATGTAGGAGAGGTTCGTGCGCAAATTCAAAACAGTGCTGTCTGTCATTTTGGAATTAGACTGGTTTTTCTTTTGTTTTTGTTGTTGTTGTTCTTCTTTCTTTTGACTTGCTTGGCTTGTGGAAGTCCGTATCTTTTGGGGGGAAATTATTATTAACCTTGACTTAAATCACTCCGTTGATTATAGAATATGAATGCAAACAAATATGCAATATGGAATTATGTTTGAACGAAAAAAAACTAGTTTTGGGTTGGTTGTTGGACAAAATTCTTTGTAGGATTATGCCATATTTTGTGGATATCTGTACTACTTGGTTTGCTATTATCGAACTTGATATTAGTTATTTTAGCTGAAATTGTGCCAAATACACTTATCTACATTTTTGCATTTTTGGTGCTGAATATTTGAAATGTGTTCTAATGGTACATTATTGACATAGAAATACATACATATATATACACATATATAGTTCATATTACGTCAAATCTTATTCGTCATTTAAGTAGTTATTAAAAAAGTCAATGTCAAGGTACGAACTTGAAAACTTAACTGGAGTTTTATACGCTCTAAAGTTCAGATCCCGTTATTAATTACCATTTAGCTGAATCTAATTATGTGTCTACACTTGGAGAAAGATTTTATAAATACTTTTGCAGATCAGTTAATAATTCGTGCTGAGTTTTCTTTTAACCATTTATGTTTCTTCTATTCGTTAACGAATTTTTAATATATATTTTATGTAAATTCACAATAATAATATCATTAAAAAGAACAACATTTTTTTTCTAAGAACTAATACAAAGACGATGACATAATAATTTCTTTGTCAGAATTCTATCTTTTAGTACCAATAAAATACCGCCATTCTATTTGTCATGTTTTTATTCAAATTAATTCACATTCCCGATCAATTTTTGTTTGTTTCAATTTTGTAACTCGACTCATGTTTTTTTGTATCTTTGGATATTTAGTGTCGTTTAAAATGTGAATAAATTAGTTTCATTATAGATTCTAAAACCGTTATATGCTACATATTGAGACAGAATGTGGAAATATTCTTAACTAATAGGATTAATTTAGAGAGCTATCGTGTTGAAATGAGTTTTTTAACCCCTTGATTTGCTTAAATATTAAATTATGATGTAAGACAAAGAGAAAAATGTTGTTTAATATTGAAATTCTAAGAAACAAGGAAAAAAGTATCAGTCGACTTTACCGATGGAGATATACCCTCAGCCAATGTAAATTGAAACTTTCTTCTACGGGCAGATCGAATGTGTTTAGGGTCTTTTCAGAATTTTGTGGCCCTTTTTGAACATTTGAACTTACAGACAAAAATGTGGATTAGGAATAAAGTTGTACTTGAAGGAATGGACCGACATGCCCCATTATAGAAATGGATCTTATTTTGGGAGTCATATCTTTTCGATAGATATCGCACCCACTAGTCATTTCAGTGTAACATTTGGACCAGGATGACAGGAAGCATGAACATGTCCACGGAAAAATATTTGCTGTAAATAGGACCATAACCAATAGCATCGAGATACATTTCCAAAGGATCTTCGAACAGACCATAAACTGTCCTTAAACAAAAAATTTAAGTTTTGTGGGGGAGGTTCTTTTAGGAGAGGACCAATATGGGCCATTTTAATAGTTTAATTAAATTTGGACAAAATATTAGAAGATCTAAAGTTGGGACCAAATTGGTTATCCTGTTCAAGAAAGTGTATCGTGCATACCATTTTAGTGAAATTTTTAAGTTTTGAGAGGAAGTACTGGAAGTTTTGGACCGGTATTGCCCATTTTCGAACTGAAACTAAGTTTAGATAACATGTGACGAATGCCAAAATTGCCAAATATAGTGCCATAGGGACTTTTAGAACGTTCGGGCTATTTTCTCAGAAAGTATTTACTTGCCCCTGAAAAAAAATTGTACCATCGTAAGTGGCGTTAGTGAATACAAGTTGCTTCAACAAAACTGAAAGTGATTCGAGAGCAGGACTTAAAGTGAACTTATCCGAAATTTTGTGTGGGAGGTACCCGAAGGAGTGGACAAATATAGTCCATATTCGAACCTGGGCTATACCTGGTAGATATATGTATAAGGGTGAGTAAAGTATGGACTAAATCGGTCGCCCTCTTCATTTTGAAACTTTTGTGGGGAAGATAACTGAAGGGGTGGGCTGATATGGCTTATCTTCGAACTTAAACTAAGTTTGGACTAATTATTAAGAATGCCAAATGCTGGACCGAATCGGCAGATTCGTTCGAGAGTTATCTTCCGCTCCAACAACTACACTTCTGTGTCATAGGGTTTTTTTTCGCACGATTCAGGCTATTTTGTCAGGAAGTATGGGCTTGCCCCTGATGAAACTTGTACCGTCGTATGGAGGGCAGTAAATGCAAGATTTTACAACAAAAATCAAAGCGATTCGTGAGCTGGCCCTAAACTGTACTTCCATTCGTTTATGAAAGGAATCCTTTCTAAAATAAATACTCCCTTTAAAAGAGTCATGATGTGACGACATTGTTGTTCTTTCCAAAACATGGACCAATATTTGCAAATTTCCGAATTGAGCTTTTGTATCCTCTGGAAACACACAATATTAAGTTACTGCAATCTCGGCTCGGTTTGACAAAAAAAACCCTCGAAATAAAAAGTGTTTTTTAAGCCCGATAGAACTTGAAATTGTAAAAAATAACATGAAAAATTAAATTGTAATCAAATTTTTTTTTATTCGAAAGATCAATACGTGACATTAAAATTTGAAAATGATTTCGGGCATATGGGCACCGCGGCTGTTCTTGACGAAGTGCATTCTGGACGTGCAATTTTTGGCCACTTTTTCGAGCACTGCTGGCCGTATGTCACGAATAACACGAACAATGCTGGCCTCCAAGGCATCAATTGTTGGTGGTTTATCAGCATAAACCAGTGACTTCACGCAGCGCCACAGGAAATAATCGAGAGGTGTCAAATCGCACGACCTTGGAGGCCAATTGACAGGTCCACTTCTCGAAATCAACTTATCGCCAAATTTTGATTTCAATAAGTCGATGGTTGCGTTCGCCGTATGGCACGTAGCGCCATCCTGTTGAAACCACATCTCCTCCGGATCAATGTTATCCATATTTTCAAACAAAAAATCATTGATCATGGTGCGGTAACGATCTCCATTGACCTTAACGCGAGCTCCGGCCTCATTTTTGAAGAAATAAGGTCCGATGATGCCACCAGCGTGAAAACCGCACCATACGGCGTCTTCAGTACGCACATTCCTTCCACGTGCTGGTGTTATTGCATCCTCTAGAGAGTATGTGGTATGAAATCTATCCACAGTTCGACGAATGGCTTGTTCAGATGGACGATTATGTACGCCATACAAATGACGAAGTCGTCTATAAGTTGCGCGAATCGACGACTGATTTTCAAAGTAAATTTGGATAATTTCGTAGCGTTGTTCAAGCGTGAGTCTATTCATGACGATTTGTGAGAGTATACTGAAACAAATAAAAAAAGTTTCATCAAAATTTAATTTTTTGTGTTACTTTTTACAATTTAAAGTTCTATCTAGCTTAAAAAAACACCCTTTACATAAAATTGTGCAACACCGGCAAGACTTACACTGAAAGAAAAAAAAATTTTGAACCAACGTACAGTGTCCGATTTTCCGAAAAACCTGGCCAAAACTTTAAAATTGAATGGATTTTGACCTAACCTTTGGTTCTTATGTTTTTCGGGCCGCTGATTACATTTTTGATATTATTTAACCCTCAGTCATTTAAGGGGTCTTTTTGGTCCCTCCTCCTATAAAATGTGATCTTATCGGATCAAAATATTCTACAAATTTCTTCGCCATCAATTTTTACTATAGGTCCTAGAATACACCAAAACTCTATATCTTACCTTAACTCCAGAAATATGCAAATTAGAAAAACATTTTAGGGTTAATGTCGTACTTCATCAAAGTTTTGGCAAAATTGTCATACAAAACATCATTTTAGAAGACGGCGCCAAAGACAAAAATGTTCTCAGCTAAATTTCACTATAAGTCACCAAAGAAATGAAATCTCTGTTTGCATTACATACCAAGGAAATATCGGTATCAATTTTGCAAAAAAAAAAAAAAGCATGAAACTAAAATAGGGGTGCAGGCTTCCATAATTTCTACAGTTTTGGAAATATTTGAGTTCACTTGGAATCCTTGCACTTTAGGTGTATGTTTGGCAACTTTACTGACAAGAATATAAGGAATATTTGTCTTAAAAAATTAAAATTAAAATTAAAATGCTTATGTGGGGCTATATAAAACATGGACCTATACTGTCTGATTTTTTGCAAGGCATGTTTTTTTAGCTAATAATAAATACCAAATTTCAGTTATTCCGGTTGAATAATTTGGCTAAAAACATCTTTCCAAAAACCGAAAATCGTAGGGTACTCTTTTATGGGGGCTATACGAAGACGACCAATTTCAGGTGGAAAGTGTTATACCCCCAACGAAGACCAAAGGCCAAATTTCAGCCATTCCGGTGTTATTTTGACAACACAACCTTAAAACTACCGAAAATCGGGAGGTACAGAGGGCTATATGAAATCGTGGTCCTATACTGACAAAATTCTGGTCGAAGGTTTTGCACCCCCAACATAGACTGTTAATGAGGCTAAAATCTTTAAAACACCGAAAATCAGAAGGTACCGTTTTTATATGAAGGCGTGGACCTAAACCGACAAATTTCAGGTGGAAAGTTTTATACCCCCCAACCCAATTTCAGCCAGTTCGGTGGCATATTGATGCCAGAACCTTCAAAATAACGAAAATTGGGAGATACCGTTCTATGGAGGATGTATAAACCCGTGGACCCAATGAAAATTGAAACCTTGAAAGATGGAAGATAGGACCTCAGTCACGTGTGGCGACGTTACCCTGTATTATCCGAAAAGGTGCCCAAGTTATTTTAATTGACAGTTTCTCGAGCACTCCGGGAGTGACACGGTGAAGAGGATAGTACAAAAACGAAAAAAAAAAAATATTTCAATCCACTCAGGCTGAGGGTATATCTCTGTCGGCAAAGCCGACTGATACTTTTTTACTTGTTGTTGTGTTCGATGCCCACATTACGACGGTACAAGTTTTTTCAAGGGCAAGTCCATATTTCCTGGGAAAATGACCCGAAATCTGTAAAGAAGTTCTATGATGAGTTATATCGGTCCATTCCTTTAGGTGCCTCCTCCACGATAACTTTCGAAGGCAGTAAACGATTTGATCGATTCTTTGGACATCGTAATATTTCTACGAGACATAGATCAGGTTAGAATATGGTCTATATATATCAACTCTTTAGGTTAGGACCTCCTTTCGAATCGTTTTGATTTTTCTTGCAACAGGTTTCACTCAATACCCCTATTATGATGTTACACGTTTTTTATCAGTGGCAAGTCCACATGTCTTGAGAAAATGACCCGAAAACTGTAAGAAACCCCTATGTCCAGTATGTGTAGTGACTGGTGAACACTGTCTTGTCCCGAACCGAATACTGCGTTGGTCCACACTTTACATATCGTAATATTTCTTCGACAATTTTATGACATTCCATAATGGTGCTTATATGTAGGTCTACTCCTTCCGGTACCTCCCACACAAAATTTTGAAAATATTCGCTAAAATGGTAAGCGCAATATGTCATAAATGGAGCAACCGATTTGGTCCAAACTTTGGATCTCGAAATATTTTGTCCAAACTTAGTTTATGTTCATAAGCGGACCCTATCTGTCTATTCCTTAGGGTATCACCCACACAAATTATCACCATTTTTGTTTAAATGCGGTTAAGGGTCTGTGAGAGTCCTTTGGCAATTTTTAACGGAGGTGCTTCTAGTAGCCCTGTTTACATAGATATGATGTTTTTCGTGGGCAAGTCCATGTTTCCTGATATAATGGTCCTATCGGGAGGAATAACTCCCAAAATAAGATGTCGGTCCATTCCAAAATGAACTATGTCGGCCTATTCCTTTAGGTACCTCCGCAGCAAAACTTTTGAGATTTTATCCTAATCCATATTATTGTCTGCAAATTCTGAAGACCACCTAAATATATCAAGCTTTTTGTAGAAAATTAACTTATGTTGAAACTGAGGTATGGGGTATTGTAACTCGCGATCAGTTTTACTATACCATAACTTTTGACCGCATTTCGGCAAAATAAACTGTTTTAGCCCGATTCACCGAGGGGTTTCTTAAAATAATAATTTGAGCGGAAGCTGTGGTCGTACTAATGTAAAAAAATCGGAAAAAATCGTTGAAATAAATGAGTTTCATTATGTTATTTTCCAATTAGTGGTTTTACAACACAATGTAGAGCTTAATGCTCAAAGGAGAAGTTAAAGAGCACACTTCAGAGTTGAACTTTCTAATGTATGATTTTTTAATATATCCACTGTATCTACCTCAAACGGATGCTGACATTTTGAAACCTGAAAAATGGGGTTTTTTGAATTTTTGCTCTAATCGGGGCGCGCAGCAGGTTTTCCCTAAAAGCATATTATTGGATTGTAGTACTCGCGATTTCGCATTTTTTAATGTATAACATGGGGGTGTAGCTCTCACAGGATCACAGTAATCTGCGCCTAAACACGACATTTTTGTGCGTAAATTTTTCTCAAAAACCTATTTTTTTGGTTTAAAATTTACAAACGTCATTGGATTTCCGTGGAAACCCGCGTAAATTTAGTTTTTTACGTTCTGAATCTAACAAGCCACGACGCGTAAAAATCCACCCACTAGATCGGCGGATATGATACCCCTCAAATTTCGAAAATGTGCAAAAAATTATTTTGAAAATATCGCATATTAAAACGCGTTTTGGATGTGTCAGTTCTACTTAAATAAATAGATCGATACGCGTGTTTAAACTGCGCGAAAACAGATATTTCAAAACTATCGCTGATCCAGAGATATAATAGATTTTTTCTAAAAATTAAGTGCGATGCTACATCCACGGTTCTTGATGGATCGCATTGAAACGGTATAGAAGGATGTATTTTTTAATGGCGATTATTGAAATCGGATGCGCATAAAATGTAAATGAACTTCGCGGAAATTATGACCATTTTACTGTATTTTGCACCCTTAAATGCAGCAGATGCAACATCGTGGCCGCCAAATAGAATTTGACAAACTGTACATCAAATAAAAGGGATTGATTCCCTGTGTTGGAAAATCGGATGCGCATCATGTCATTTTCATAATTACGCGGTTTATATGCGTCTCATTGTAATATTCAATATAACATTATTTTAACGTTATGCCACAATTGAAATTCCTTGTGATTTAATATAAGGTTCTAATAATATTATCCAATAGGAAAACTATAAGCGAAAAATTTGTTAAAACTGAATATCATCATTATTGCGTGAAATTTTGACGAAAATGCCGAAGAACTCAAACATTTTATCTCCAACTTTTCCTATAAAACCATAAAAAATAAAATTAGAATAATATGATTTTAATTTTTTCGTAATGTTTTCTTCGTATTTTTGCAAATAACATGAATACTATAGCTCCAACTTTCACAACTTAGGTTTCATTTTATTCCTCAAAATGTCTGGATGCTGTTATAATTTTTTTATATATTTTTCGTAACTATGAGCGCTATTTTTTCAAAAATATGTTTGTAAATACGTGAAATTTTTTAACAAATTTGATTTTTCGCGAATCCATTGAGACTTTGCGATTATTTTTTGCATCATCGCAAAGGGTACGAATTCAGTTAACGATAATAGGATATAACAGCTAACTATATTAAGCCGCGATTTTTTTAGAATTTTTTCTTATTATCATAATTAAAACGGTCATATCTTTTGCGCGCAACGATCAAAGTTAGTAACGAAAACAGATTTGGAATGCTGATTTTTTTCTTAATCTATGTACCAAAAATCATTGATGTAGTATCAAAAAATTTTTTTGATTTTTTTGAAATGGAAAAGACAATTTTAGGCATTTTTCCTGATATACGTTTTTTTTGGAAAAAAGTGTTTTAATTCACACAGGCTTATGGGTATATAGTCCATATTCTAACCTGTCGGCAAAGCCGATTGATACTTTGTTACTTGGTTTGTTTAAGTGTACTTTAGGGTCTGTTCGAACATCCTTTGAGAATTTATACCGATGTTACTCTTTGTGGTCCTGTCCTGTTTACAGTGTTATTATGTTTTTCGTGGGCAAGTCGATGCTGCGGTGACCAACAATGATTGGAAGGAGGGCTATATATCGCAAAGAAATTACTTCAAAATTAAGATCCACTTCCAAAATGAACTCTGTAGATACACTCCTTCATGTACCTCCTCTGGAACACTTTTGAGCTTTAACCCAATCCCTGCGCTACCACTTGTAAAGCTTGTAGTCATTTACTTTATAGAATAAAAATCCACAAATTGATCAAATTTATATTAATATTAGTATTTTTCTAACTGTAAAGAAATCCTGCTGTCGATGTGTTCTTGTGTTTCGGTCATTCGAGTTCCAATTCATGCCCTAAAATCACTATAATTAGAAAATTAAATTTTTTTTCTAAAATCTTCTGCAGGGCTTGGGTTAATCCCAATATATTTTTTGTCGGCAAAAGGTCCACAAAATCTTAAAACCCCCTAATACATAATTATTAGGGAAGAGGTTGCGTAGCCGGTATTTGATTCGAATAGATGAAAGTTTTAATTTACACAGGCTTAGGGTATATCGTTGTCGCCAAATCGGACTGATACTTTTTTACTGTTTTTCGTTGAATACCTATACAACATTTCTTATTATAAAATCCTTTGATTGATGGTAATTATGATCGCACAGCACTCTTCTCCCTCCTGGTTTGTTTGTGCGAAATAGTTCTGATCTGAATATAGATTACACATACCCAGTTCATTATCTCTGATGCTGTGTTACCTGAATATCATTTTTTTCCAATCGCAAGAGTTTCTATTGAACTTATTCAATCTGATTTTATCTTCCATCAACTTATCAAAACGAAAACTAACCCGCTTACAAACATTATAATTATCCACAGTCAACCATCAATTTTAATTCAAGCGTTTCAAACTCGACGTATCAAAATATTAATCATACATTCTCTTTTTTTGGGGGGATTTCGCAGCAGTTGCTTTGTTTCGTGATTAAACGACAACAATTTACGATTAAAAGGTGTTTTGTTTCACAACAACAACATAATTACTATCGCTTCCTGCCATAGCTTACAAAAAATCGTCTACTATCATCATCAGCATGAAGGTTTTGGGAATAACAAATACTAGTATCAGTTTAAAGTCAACCATAACTATAAAGGTGAAAGACTTCTAAGAAATCATTGACCTGTGTTAATTTAAATGATATCTCTTTGTAAACATAAATTATGTTTTAGAATATTTAAAAAATTGTTCCTTAATTAAATTTATAAAAAAATTAAGCGTGTTTTCTAAACAAAAACATTTTCAAGTTCTAGAGTTGATGATGTCTTACATCATAAATATGTAAATTGGTGGTTTAAACAATTAAATTTAAATTTGTTTTAAATAATATATTCGATTTATATACAGTTAAACAATGTAATAATAAAACGTTTAAGCTGTGCTTTGGTCTTAAGTTTTGAAATTTCAAGCTAATACCTCCACACATGTAAATCCACAATTCCATAACAACAAGTGTGTCTAACGTTGTGGTCAAACGTTGCTGTTAACTGGTAATTTGTGATGCCACAAGAAAACACAGGTTGCGCTTGGGGAGATGTGTTGTTAGTTAACCCAGTGTTAGACCCCACGTTCCAACAAACCAGCCGAACAGATACGTGCAACCAACCATGTAATAACAGGACGTTTGCCAACATCCACTACAATGGCCTGAATGAAATATGAAAAGCCTAGATATTACTACACATTAATTTGCAAAACAAATTTCACATTCCAATTTTTTTGGACTAAACATTTAACCAGTATCCCCCAACTGAAATGGAGATGCTAATGATGGTGTCAATTTCAAAATTTATTTACTTTACAACCACTACCAACATAAAACCTCTCCAAAATTCAGTGCAACATCTCAACATGCCTCTCTGCCTCTGTTGCCGTTGTTGTTATTAACGTCGTAGGTCAACAACATGTTGTTAGCTACCACCATCATGCCACACACATGTCTAACTCTGCCTTCTGGCTACCATTTGTCTTGCGGTGGCCAGTGTCTAACAAAAAAAGAAACAATTTAACACCAGTTCTTACTGCACAACTGCATTTGATTGTAAAAATGGGGTCACTCAGTACACTGTTCTCAATTGCTAGAAGACAAATCGAGGTTTTAACACACTTTTGTGTCGACTTTATTTCGAGTTGTAAGGTTGTGTTTTGATTTTGTTCTAGGTTAGGTTGAGTGTTCTCTCACGCTGTAACCCCCCTTCATCTACCATAAAATTATGAATGACCAAATAAATTTGTTTACAATGCGGTTTGTCTGTTATATGCAATCACAGATTATGTCAGAGATTATAAAATATTGTTAGAGAATTTCAATGTCATGTGTGGAAGTTGCTGATTTTTTTTGGTTGTTTGACATTTTGAGGTATTTTTACATATTTACAGTGGTGGAATGGAATATTTGTTGGACATACATTTGTGTATATAGATTTTTCAGAGGTTCAAGAGATAGAAGAGATTTTAGAAGTCTTCTAATGATAGAAAACTTTTGAAACAACATAAGACCGCTTCATGAGGTTCTTGAGGTCTACTTTAGATAGCCAGTGACCACTTGAAGCCTTCTATAAAAACAGAAGAGGTATCTGAGATATTTTATAGGCAATATAAGATCATTGATGTCTTCCACATGTAGCCGAAGACCTCTTGAGGTCTCCATTAGGGGCCGAACACCCCTTAAGGTCAGTTCAGAGGTTTTCTATAAGCAGCAAAAATGTCATCTATAGGCAGCACAAGATTTCTTGTGGTCTTCTGCAGAAAGTAGAACACCTCTAGGAGGCAACTGAAGAAATCTTGAGGTATTCTATGGGCGTTTCTTGAGGTCTTCCATACACAGAACCTAATTTTCTTTCTATACACAGAAGACCTACTTTTTTAAACACAGAAGCTATATAAAGAACACCTCACACAGAAGATTTCACAAGTCTTCTATACAAAAAGATCCTCCCTATACAAAAAGGATCGCCTCGTAAGATGTTCTATGCAAAGAACACTTTCTTCTGAAACATCCCATAAACAGAATATCTCCTCCTGAGGCATTCCTCCGGAAGCCTGCTATAAACAGAGACCTCCTCCTGAGGTCTTCTATACAAAGAAATCTTCCTCCTGAGGCTTTCTATACACAGATTATCTCCTCCTGAGGACTTCTATACAAAAATACCACCTCTATCACCTATACAAAAAGTACTTCATCCTAGGGTATTTTATACAAAGAAAACCTCCTCCTGAGACCTTCCATACACAGAATATCTCCTCCTGAGGTCTTATATACAAAAATACCCCCTCTATGACCTACACAAAGAAGACTTATGGAAAGAAAACCATTTATACCAAGAAGGCCCCTTCTTTTATACAAAGAAGACCTCTTCCTGATGTCTTCTATACAAAGAAGACTTCTTCTTGAAGTTTTTTTACAAAGAGCACCTCCTACTGAGGTCTTCTATAAACAGAATATCTCCTCCTGAGGCCTTCTATACAAAGAAGACCTCCTCTAAGACCTATACAAAAAAGACCTATGGAAGGAAAACCTTTTATACCAAGAAGACCTCCCCTTATATACGAAGAAGAACTCCTCCTGATGCCTTCTATAAAAGAAGACCTCCTTTTTGAAGTCTTTTTTACAAAGAAAACCTCCTACTGAGGCTGTTTATACAAAGAAATCCTCCTCCTGAAGCCTTCTATATGCAGAAGACCGACTCCAGAGGCTTTCGGTTTACAGAATACCTCCAGTTGAGGTCTTTAAGTCTTCAATACAAAGAATACACTTTCATTCTATCCATCTTGAGGCCTTCTATACAAGGAAAACGCCCTCTTGACGTATACTATACAAAGAATACCTCCTCCTGAGGCCTTCTATACAAAGAACACCTCTAATTGAGGCCTTCTATACAAAGAAGACTTCTAATTGAGGTGTTCTATAAAAAGAATATCTCCTCTTGAGGCTTCTGTATATAAAAGACATCCCCTTGAGGCCTTTTATACAAAGAAGACCTCCTCGTGAGGTCTTTTATACATAGAATATCTACTCTTGAAGTCTTTTATTCTTCACAGAGAACCTCCTTTTAAAGTCTTCTATACGCTGAAGACCTAAGCACAAAAACGACTTCTTAAAGGCTTCTATAGATCTCCAATGCAGGTCTCCTATACACAGTGGACCGCCTTTTGAGGATTTCTATACATATAATATCTCCTCCTGAGGCCTCCTATATAAAAATACCTTCTCTATGACCTATACAAAGAAGACCTATGGAAAGAAAACCTTTTATACCAAGAAGACCTTCTATTTTATACAAAGAATACCTCCTCTGGATGCCCTCTACACAAAGAAGACCTCCTCTTGAAGTCTTTTATACAAAGAAGACCTCTTCCTGATGCCTTCTATACAAAGAAAAACTTTCTTGAAGTTTTTTTTTTACAAAGATGACCTCCTGAGGCCTTTTGTACAAAGAAGACCCCCCCTAAAGTCTTCTATATGCAGAATACCGCCCCCTAAAGCTTTCTGTATCCAGAAAACCTCCAGTTGAGGTCTTGATGTCTTCAATACACCGAAGACCTCCTCTTGAAATCTTCTATATAAAGAGACGTTCCCTTGAGGCATTCTATAAAAAGAAAACTCCTCTTGAGGCCTTCTATTCAAGGTAGACGTCCTCTTGAGGTATTCTATATAAAGAAGACTTCTTCCTGTGGTCTTCTATACAAAGAATACCTCCTCTTGCGGCTTTCTATACAAAGAAGACCTCAAATTGAGTTATTCTATACAAACAATATCTCCTCTTGAAACTTCTGTATATAAAAGACATCCTCTTCACGCACAGAAAAAATATTTTTCGCTTTTGTTGGTACAAAAATATATGTTTTGGTTCCAAAAATGAATTTGTTTTGTTCAAACATTGTAATCCAAATCCAAAAATACCATCTTTTGTTCCAAACATAGAAAACAAAAACAACTTTCGAATTTCCGCAATATTGTTAAAATCGTTAACAATACCGATTGTAGGAACTATCATAATCTAATTTTGTTTACAAAAAGTATTGTCAATACAGAAAACCAGCCCAGAAATTTTTGATTTGAGTGCATATACTTCTCATATACACTTTTCGCATAACTTGGATATAAATGTCGCGTACAATATTGCAATCATTGATGAACACAATACATGGTTTGCTGCATTGGCTGACAACAAAGACAAACAAAAAGCCACAAGAACCCACCACAACATAAGGAATAATTAAACACCATAACAAACATGAAAAGGAAAGAAGAATGAAACAAAACAGAAACAAATAAAAACAAGAGTCTCACAAGTACATACACACAAAAACAAAGGTAAAGGCAGCATGTCATACAAACACACCACAACTCACCAAAATTGTTTTTTCAACACGGCATCGAATAGCGAGAGAAGAGAAACAAATTTTGGAAGAAAAGAGAGAAATATTGTTCAGTTGACACAAACTATTTTTGGATTTACAATACTACATGAGGAATCCAACAATATGTTAACAATACATATTTTGCTCTTGGAATATTGTTGGATCAAACATATTTTTTTCTCTGCGTGTTGAGACCTTCTATACAAAGAAGACCCGCACGTGAGATTTTTTATACATAGAATATCTTCTCTTAAGGGTCTTTTATATATGACAGAATACCTCCTTCAAAATCCTTTATACGCTGAAGACCAGCTTTGGGGGTCTTCTGTACTCCCTCCCATGACGTTATAAGCACAAAAGCACTTCTTAAAGTCTTCTATACACAGAGGATCTCCAATGCAGGTCTCCTATACAAAAGAGGCTCACATTTTGGGTAATTCTAACTCAAGATGTTGTTCTATTGACAGAAAACCTCCACTTGAGGTCTCCTATACACAGAATTTTTCTGTAAACAGAAGAGTTGTTGAGGGATTCTTTATATAGAGAAACAAAAAGTCTTGAGGTCTTTTCTGGACAACAGAAGACATTTTGAGGTCTTCTAAAGACAACATAAGACCTTTTAGGGTGTTCTATAGACAAGCATCCTGGGAAACCGATCAATGGCAAGAACTGAAGACTGGATAACAGACGAAATTCGAGAACTTCGGGAAGAAAGAAGTAGACATAAAAATAAAAAAAAAATAAAAATTATGAAAGGTACTGGGAAATAAACAAGGAAATAAGATCGGCAATCCGCGCAGCAAAAAATGACCAACTAAATAGAAAATGTCAAGAAATTGAATTTCTACAGTCCATACATGACGACTTTAACCTACATAAAAAGATAAAGGAATCTGCGGGGACGTATGGAAGAAAGACAAGTGCAATTATATTTAATGATAATAATGAAGCAGTGTTTGATATGGAGGGAAGACAGACTATATGGAAAGATTATATAGAAAAGCTGTTCACGGATGAGCAGCGAGCACCTCTTGAGAATAATTTAAGCAATTATCTAGTTGGATCATCAATAACAAGATTAGAAGTAGAACGCGCCGTACAAACTCTAAAAGATAAAAAAGCCACAGGACCTGATGAAATACCCTCTGAAGTCTTAAAGCTAATAGATTCTAGCAATAAAGAACTCCTCATCACCCTTTTCAACCATGTATACGACACTGGACAATATCCAGAAGATTGGCTCAAATCTACTTTCATAGCCATTCCCAAGAAAAACAATGCAAAACGATGTTGTGAATTCAGATTAATAAGTTTAATGAGTCACGTACTGAAAGTATTCCTAAAAATAATACATCAACGAATATATAGCAAGTGCGAACATGTTATGGGAAAAACGCAGTTTGGGTTTAAGGAAGGGATGGGTACCCGAGAAGCTCTATTCTGTTTACAAGTCTTAGTCCAGAAATGCAGAGAAGCCCAAAAAGATGTTTTCATCTGCTTCATCGATTATGAGAAAGCCTTCGATACGGTTAACCATGATAAATTAATGAACATTTTGACATCTATCGGAGTACAAGGAAAAGAATTACGATGTATTAAAAATTTGTATTGGAACCAAAAAGCACGAATCGACGTCAATGGTGAACAAAGTGATGAAATTATTATCTCAAAAGGAGTTAGACAGGGATGCATACTGTCCCCATTACTATTCAACGTGTACTCGGAAAAAATATTTCAAGAAACGCTAGATGGAGGAAATATTGGAATAAAAATAAATGGACATATTGTGAATAATATAAGATATGCAGACGACACCACACTACTGGCTGAGAGCATATCAGGTCTACAGAAACTTATAGAAAAATTGGCACACACAAGTGAAAAGTATGGGTTAAAAATTAATATGAAAAAAACTAAATACATGATAGTAAGCAGAAAAAACTACCATCGCAACGTGAAGCTTACTATAAAGGAAACGGAAATCGAGAGGGTACACACATTTAAATATCTGGGAGTACTAATAAATGACCGTTGGGACTACTCAAAAGAAATTAACAGCCGAATAGAAATAGCGAGAGATGCCTTTTTTAAACACAAAAAAGTATTAACAAGTCACGACATAAATGTGACAACAAAAATAAGATGTATCAAGTGCTATGTTTGGTCATTCCTCTTATATGCTTCCGAAGTCTGGACACTTAAAATGTCCGATGAAAGAAAATTGGCAGCTTTTGAAATGTGGACATTCCGACGAGTACTGAAAATACCCTGGACTTCAAAAATATCAAATGACGAAGTACTTAGAAGGATGAATGTGAACCGACAGCTAATCTCAACAATAAAAAAGCGTAAAGTCTCATACCTTGGACACATACTTAGAAATAATAAATACAAGATTCTACAAACAATCCTTAAGGCAAAAATCGACGGAAAGCGCGGAAGAGGTAGAAAAGAAACAACCTGGCTCAAAAATATCCAGACATGGACCGGCTATAATGATGAATACACACTTTTACAAGCCGCTAAGAACAGGGAGCTGAACATCATTGTGTAACAACAAATAATTATAAATATATACTTGGTATCTTATATATATCATTGAAATATTATTGTACGATCACCAATATCCGAATAACGGATGAGTAAATAAAGAAGAAGAATAGACAACAAAAAAAAAACTTCGTGAAGTCTTCTATAGACAATTGAAAACCTTTCGAAGGCTTCCATTGAAAACAGAGTATCTCTTGTGGTCGCATACGGACAACAGAAGATTCCTTTTGGTCCTCTTCAGGTCTTCTTTAGACAACAAAAGACCTATGGTTCTTCTAGAGACTCATGCGGACCTCATGCGGACTTCTTAAGAAAAGAGAAAACGTCTTGAGGTCTTCTAAAGACAAAAGAGGTATTAAGGTCGTCCATAGATAACAGACGACCTCTTGAGGTCTTGTTTAGAAAATAGAAGACCTCGTGAAGTTTACTATAAACAAGTGAAGGCTTCTTCAGGTCTTCTAAAAACAACAGTAGACCTCTTTCGGTCTTCTCTGGACTACAAAAGACCTTTTGAGGTAATCTAGATATAAAGAATAGTTTTTGAGGTCTTCTTTAGACAATGAACGACCTTTCAAGGTCTTTTAAGGGTAATTGAAAATCTTTATGAGCAACAGAAGATCTCTTTAGGTATTCCGTTGCCTAAAGAAGACTTCAAGAGATCTTATGTTGTCTATGGTAGACCAGAAGAGATTTTCTGTTATCCTCAAGAATCATTTGTTGTGTACGAGATCTGTCATGAAGTCTTCCATAGGCTAAAGAAGATCTCCTGAGGCCTTCTAGAGATAATTGAAATCCTCGTGAAGTGTTATAGAGTTAATTGAAGATTTTTTGAGATCTCAAGCCCATAGAAGACCTCATAACAGACCTCGTAAACAACGTAAGATTCTTGGCGAAAACAGAAAACCTCCTCAGGCCTTCTATAGACAACAAAAGAACTTTTAAGACCTCTTCAGATCTTCTAAACATAACAGATGAAAAATTGAGGTCTTTCATCGATAACAGAATACCTCGACAAGTCTTCTAAGATAAGATAAGACCCCTTCAGGTCTTCCAACGACATCAGAAGATCATTTTAGATCTTGTCTAGATGACGAAATACCTCTTCTTGAGTGTTCCACAGATAACAAAATACCTCTTGATGGTTTTTGTAGGCATTTTAACCCCTCTTCAAGTCTAGTAGGCTTATATAGACAACAAAAGACCTTTCAAGGTCTTCAGTAAACAATTATGAGCAACAGAAGTCCTCTTAAGTTCTTCCATAGATAATAGAAGACCTCTTGAGGTCTGCCATAGGTAACAGAAAACCTTTTACGGTTTTCTATAATCGACAGAAGACCTCTTGTGGTCCTCTACAGACAACAGAAAACCTCTTTAGGTATTCTGTAAACAGGTGACCTCTTATTCAAGTCTCCTCTTGAGGTCTTCTATACACAAGCTAAATCTTTCTGAGACCTTCTTTCTATGAAGAACGAAAATCTCTTGAGGTCTTCTATGGACAACAGAAGCCATTTTGAGGTCTTCTATAGACAACATAAGACTTCTTGAAGTCTTCTATAGACAGCAAAAAACCTTATGAAGTCTTCAATAGAAAACAGAGGACCTCCTTGATCTTCTAAGGACAATCGAAGATCTCTTCAGGTCTTCTATACACAAGAGAAGACCTCTTCCGGTCTTCATTAGACAACAAAAGACCTCTTTAGGTCTTCTATAGACAACCAAGAACCTCTTGAGGTCTTCTAAGGACAAAAGAGCTCTTGAGTTCATCCGTAGGTGACAGAAGACATCTTGAGGCCTTCTTTAGACAATAAAAGACTTCGTCAGATCTACTATAGACAAGAAAGGACATCTTCTTATCTTCTAAAGACCACAGAAAACCTGTGTCTACAAAAGACCTCTAGTCTACAAAAGACCTCTTTAGGTAATCTAAACATGAAGAATACATCTTGAGGTCTTCTAAAGAGAAGAGAAAACCTCTTTAGATATTTTCTAGACTGCAAAAGACCGCTCAGGAGTTTTTAAAATGACAGGATACATCTAATGGTCTTATATAGACAACAGAAGGCATTTTAGGCACAATTAAAGATCTTTGAGAGCTACTATAGAAGGCTTGAAGATGATTTATGTTGTCTATTGAAAACCTGAAGAGGTTTTCTGTTGTCCTCAAGAATTGTTTGTTGTCTATGAAATCTGTCATGAGGTACTACATAGGCAACAGGTGAATTCTTGAGGCCTTCTAGAGCCAATTGAAAACCTCGTGCAGTTCTCTAGAGACAATTGAAGATTTCTTGAGGTCTCAAGCCAATGGAAGACCTAATGACAG
Source organism: Musca autumnalis (assembly GCF_047663935.1). NCBI lineage: Eukaryota > Metazoa > Arthropoda > Insecta > Diptera > Muscidae > Musca > Musca autumnalis. The sequence continues at coordinate 43,885,759 of NW_027411977.1, read as the reverse complement.
ACCCCGTAAACGACGTAAGATTCTTGAGGACAACAAAATCCTTCTGCAGGTAATTTATAGATAACAGAAACATTTTTAGGTGTTCTAGAGACAATTGAAGACCCCTTCAGATCTTATAAAAATAACAGAAGAAGTCTTGAAATCTATGGAAGACCACGGACAACAGAAAACCTTTAGAGGTCTTCTTTAGACAATAGAAGACCTCGTCAAGTTTTCTATAGACAAGAGAAGGCTTCTTCAGGTCTTCTAAAGGCAACAGAAGTGAAGGCTTCATCAGGTCTTCTAAAGGCAATTACAAAATACCTCTTGAGGTCTTCTAAAGAAAACTGACGACGCACTGAGGTCTTCTAAAGGCCTCTTCTATTGAGGTCTTCTATAGATAACAGAAGACCTTTTAAGCTCTTCCGTAGAGAATAGAAGACAGATTGAGGTCTTCTATAGATAACAAAAGGCCTTTTGAAGTATTCTATTAAAAAACTTCTTGAAGTCCTCTGTAACCAACAGAAGACCTCTTGTGGTACTCTACAGACAACAGTCGGCCTCTTGAGGTAGTCTATGGAAAACAAAAGACCTCATGAAACCTTCTAAAGACAACAGAATACATCTCGAGAGTCGTTTGTTGTCTACGAAATCTGTTATGAGGTACTCCATAGGCAACAGGAGGCATCTGAAAACCTCGTAAAGTTCTCTAGAGGCAATTGAAGAGGTCTCTAGCCCATAGAATACCTAACTACAGACCTCGTAAAAAACTTACAATTCTTTAGGACAACTAAAAAACCTCTGTAGGTCATTTATAGGTAACAAAAAACCTCTAAGCTGTTCTAGAGACAATTGAAGACCTCTCCAGATCTTCTAAAAATAACAGAATAAAGACAACAGAAGACCTCTTGAGGTCTTCTTTAGACAACATGCCTCTTGAGTTCTTGTTTACAGAACGGAAACCTCCTCTGTCTGTAGACATCAGAAGACCCCTTGTGATCCTCTGCAGACAACATACGACCTCTTGAGCTATTCTATGGACAATAAATGACCACAAAAAGCCTCTTGAGGTTCTCTATAGACAACAGAAGACCCCTTCTGGCCCTCTATAGACAACAGAAAACCTCTTGAGGTATTCTGTGGACAACATATGTCCTCATGACCACTTGACGTTTTTATGGACATGAGACGAACTTTGGGGTAATCTATAGACCTCTTGAGGTCTTCTTTTGGCATAAGACTATAGGCAGAAGACTTCTTGAGGATTTTTATAGGCAGCAGAAGACTTCTTGATATCCTCTATAAACGGAAGACCTTTTAACATCCTCTGTAACTAAATGAACTTTCAATGGAATTTTTAAACTAAAAGACGGTCTTCTATATCTAGACGACCTTTAAAATTGTCTCATGTGAAATTTATTTATTAATATTATTTCATAAAAAAATTAAATTTATTACTTAAGTATTGCAAATAAATTACTGGCAATCATAAATATTTTTTGCATACCGCCACCCAACATCAATCATTAATGGTAGGCCTTGTATAAAGTGATGATTTACAAGGCCGCCGAAAATAACATCTTGCAATGATTCTGAAAGAGATAATAAATGCTAAAGCCTACAGCAGTTACAAGAAGTTATTGTTGTTGTTAACAACAAAATTAAGCAGAAGGTTAGAGAATGACTTTAAAATTCTATGATTGATGACATTGCACAGGTAGTACTACAAAAAAATGGCAAAATACAATTGAAATTTCGAAACAAACATCAAACTTCATCAAGTGATGTCATGATTGGCAACATCGAAGCATAAATACAAACATTGTTATGTTGTGTACTTGTAGTACATCAGCACTACAAACATTCATTCGGTAAGGAAGGAAGTACACCGTTTTTATGTGTTCAATTTTAAGTTTGATGGATCTACAAACCGCACTAATTGACATACTCATCCGGAACACAAGCTACACATATTTGATGTTCAATTCAATTTTTGATTGATTGCAGTGCATGGTAAAATATTTTGTAAATTGTCATAATGGACCAGTGTGTTCTCTAGACAAGTCGTGTTATTTGGGAGTGGAAACACTGTCTGCCAGAAACACGCAAAATCATTTATCAAATTGGTAGAAGAATTTAGTTGTTTTGTTGTTGTTGAAATTTAACCTTACAAATGTTTATTGCATTCCAAAAGTTCAGTAAAAAAATAATATTAACTGGTGATAATTATTACCAACATGAAGTATGTGGTAGATGTATGTATGTCTCCTTGCCACCAATGTTGTCATGTTTTCCTATAGTCATCTACCGGTTTCCCAACATTATTGGACCTCAAAAAATATGTTATGCGTACGCATTTTACAGATATGTATATATACATCTACTTATATTGCATGTAGTTTTGCCTAAACCTCAAACTGGTCATAGACACTTCATGATATATGTACATATGTATGTATGCATGTAAATATGGATGTTCATGTAAATTGTTTGGTCATTCATTCTACATAATTTTCGAAACTCAACCGAGAAAAAAATTTGTTATCCAAATAATTGTGTCAATTACCAACAAGGTTTTTGCCACTTGGCTTAGATATAGATTTTGTAAATTGAGTTATGACATCATAAACAGGTATGTATGTATGGCTTGAACACACATATTAGGCCAACACTTGTGCCAACGAGCATTCAATCAATTTCAAAACAAAACAAGTGAGCAAAGGCTATAGTCGGGACGGGGCCGACCATGTGATACCCTACACCACTACCCCCGTGCACTGGTAAACATTTTTTTTAGGGAATATAAACCGACTACCACCAAAAATAATATGCTCTTTGTCTCTGGGACCCCCATATGCAACCAAAATTTCGTGACCATCCGATCAAAATTACGACCTGTAGCTTGATTGCAAAAAATGGAAGAATTGGATGCATTACCGACTATTGTCGTATTTCCCTTGTTTGACCACCTTCGCCAACCTGCTTTACACCAATGTAAAGGTAATATTTTCTTCTTCCATTGACAGGCTTTGTCGTTGGAATACCCCTACTAGAAGCCAATATATTCACAAAGAATAAAGCTTTGAATTTGTCTCCAAATGAGTTTTTCCCCATTCCGACCCCTAAATATTATCCGGCTATCACCAAACTCAATAGGCTTCTTCCTATGTGGGACCCGCATCAACTCCCAAAACATTCGTGACGATCCGATTAAAATTGCGAACTGTAGCGTGATTACAAACAAATCGGAAAATGGGATGCATTACCGATTATTGCGATATCTCTGTTGTTTGAGCAGCTACGACAACCTACTTTACATCGTTGTAAAGGTGATATTTTCTACTTTCCTTGACAGGTTTTGGTTTTAATATACCTCATAACTAAACAGAGATATTGGCTTTGAAATAAAACGTAGACCTTTTCTCTAAATAAGTTTTTGCCCATTCCGACCCTTGAATATTATCCGACCATCATTAAAATCAGTAGGCTTCTTCGAATGTGGGACCCCCATTAACCCCTAAACTTTCGTGACGATCCGATCAAAAGTGCGACCTGTGGCGTGATTAAAAAAAAAAATCGGAAATGGGATGCATTATCGACTATTGCCACAACTCTGCTATTTGACCACCTATGACAATCTAATTTACATCGTTGTAAGGGTGATATTTTCTACTTTCCTTGCAAGATTTTGCTTTTGATATACCTCTTAAAGAAACAGAGATATTGGCTTTGAAATAAAACGTTGACCTTTCTCCAAATAAGTGTTTGCCCATTCCGACCCCTGAATATTATCCGACCATCATCAAAATCAATAGGCTTCTTTCTTTTTGGGACCCCCATTAACCCCCAAAATTTCGTGACCATCCGATCGAAATTGCGACCTGTAGCGTGATTACAAAAAAATCGGAAAATGGGATGCATTATCGACTATTGCCATATCTTTGCTATTTGACCACCTACGACAACCTACTTTACACCGTTGTAAAGGTGATATTTTCTACTTTCCTTTCCAGGTTTTACTTTTGATATACCTCCTAAAGAAACAGCGATATTGGCTTTGAAATAAAATGTTGACTTTTCTCCAAATAAGTGTTTGCCCATTCCGACCCCTAAATATTATCCGACCATCACCAAAATCAATACGCTTCTTCATCTGTGAGACCCCCATTAACCCTGAAATTTTCGTGACGATCCGATCAATATTGCGACCTGTAGCGTGATTTCCAAAAAATAGAACAATGGGATGTATTATCGACTATTGCGATATTTCCGTTATTTGGTTACCTACGCTGACCTAATTTGCATCATTGTAAAGACGGGATCTTCTACTTTCATAGTCAGGCTTTGCTTTTGAAAAATTTTCAACCAAAGCTGTGATATTTGTCAATATAATTAAAATCGCAAAAATGAAAATTGGGGTTTTATTTGCTACTATTGCGATATCTTCGTTGTTTGATCACCTACGAGCACCTACTTTACATCATTGGAAAGGTGATATTTTCTGCTTTCATTGTCAGGTTTTGCTTTTGGTATACCCCATACAGAAGCTGAGATATTGGCTTTGGAAAAAAACGTTGTCTTCTTATCCACCTAAGTTTTTTGCCCTTTCCGACCCCTAAATATTATCCGACCATCACCAAAATCAATAGGCTTCTACCCCTCCGGGAGCCCCATCAACATCCAAAATTTCGTGACGATCCGATCAAAATTGCGGCCTGTAGCGTGATTACAAGGTTTAGATGGACAGACGGACAGACGGACGGACGGACGGACTGACGGACGGACACACATAGCCAGATCGACTCAGCTCGTCGAGACATTCATTTTGATATATATAAGTATGGGTCTACGACCATTATTTCGATGCGTTACAAACTTTTTGGCCAAAACCAACTTATAATACCCTCCCCACATAGTGGTGTAGGGTATAAAAAACTTGTAATTACATCGTAATAATAATTTTGGTATGTAAAAATTGCCACAAGAAGGAAATAAAGATTTCAAAATATTTTTTGTTGCTCCTTTATAGGTATTAGGGTGTACCGAAATCATTAGAAATATTTGAAGAATGGAGTTGTAATAGGAAGTGAAGGAAGAAGTGATGAATGCGAAACGTCAACAGGCTTAATATATAGAGAGGCTTGATCTGAAGAAAGTATTTATAGACGAGCCGCTGATAGTCTTTGTAGGAGAGCTGTATAGGGCTGTGAATGGAGTCTTTATAGACGAGCTTAAGCAAGTTTTTAGATGACTTTAAGACGAGCTGAAGACAATCTTTACTGACGACCCTAAAGGAGTCTTCTTAGACCATGGTTAGGCAAGAAGATAGTAGAACAAAATGTGAATGCCTTCATACTGCGCTTACAACTTGTGACAGTGTCTTAGTGAGTTTGTACGTATGCAAGCCCTGCAAGCAAATAGAAGTGAGTTTCGCACTCCCTCGCCTCGGAAGATCGTTTGTGAATTACACGAACAATTTCTATAGCCTTATTGTGATTACCTTTTATCGCGTATGGCGACACTTCGGAGTGACTTCCAAGGCGATTGTTTACATTTATTTAATGATTCAACACCTTTGAACAAATATAGAACATTTTCTACCTGATGATTATATGAGGCGGTGATGCAGTGGTAAGCATACTCGCTTTGCACTCTTAAGGTCCGGGTTCGCTTTCCAAGACAGGCAACAAAACATCACATTTTTAAAATGAAAAAATTAATGTAGACGGAAATTGCGAAGAATAATTTCTCTAAAAGAGAAGAAAAATAAAACAATAAATAAAAATAAAAAATTAAAACATAAACGAAAAAAAATTAAATAAAAAATTTAAATAAAAATATATAAAAAATTTAATTTCTAGAACTATCGCGAAAATAATCTTCTAGAAGTGTCGCTGGAGTGACTGGAGATTGTAATTCGAAACATTTCAATTGTAATTCGAATTATTCCATTTGTAATTCAAATTATTCTACACCTTTTTCAGATGTAATTCGAAACATTCCAGTTGTAATTCGTAATATTTTAACTGTTATTTGATTATTCCATTTGTAATTCGAATTTTTCTATTTGTTATTCGAGAATTCCATTTGTAATTCGAGTTACTTCATTTGCAATTCGAATTATTCTATTTATAATTCGAACTATTCCATTTGTAATTTGAATTATTTCATTTGGAATTCGAATTATTCCATTTGAAATTCGCATAATTATATTTGTAATTCGAATTATTTTATTTGTAATTTGAATTATTTCATTTGAAACAAAAAATTTCTAATTACAAATGAAATGTTTCGAATTACAAATGGAATAATTCAGTTATAAATAAAACAATTCAAGTTGCAAATAAAATAAATCGAATTACAAATACACCTTTTTCAGAAGGAATTCGAATCATTTTATTTGTAATTCAAGAATTCCATATGTAATTCGGTAAATTTTATTTGTAATTCGAGAATCCCATTTGTAATTCGAAACATTTCATTTGTAATTCGAAAAATTTTGTTTCAAATTTCAGATGGAATAATTCGAATTGCAAATAGAATAATACGAATTTCAAATGGAATAATTCGAATTACAAGTAGAAGAATTCCAATTACAAATGGAGTAATTCGAATTACAAATGGAATAACCGAATTACAATTAAAATGTTACGAATTGCAGCTGGAATGTTTCGAATTAGATCTGAAAACGGTGTAGACAACTGAAGACTTTTGAAGTCTTCCGTAGCCAAGAGATGACCGCTCGATGTCTTCTATAGCAAACGGAATATCTTTGGGGTCTTCTATAGGCAACAGAAGACCTCTTCAGGTCTTCCATAGGCAATATAAAACCTTTTTAGGTCTTGTATAGACAGCGGAAAACTTATTGAGATCTTTTATAGACAACTGAAGACATTTTGAGGTCTTTTATATGCAACAGAAAACGTCTTGAGTTTTTCTGTAGACAATTGAAGACTTTCTGAAGTCTTCTGTAGTCACTGAAGACATTTGGCGTCTTCTATATACATAATAATTGTTCCACAAACATCTCAGATGGGACAAGGGAGACTTCTCTCATATCAATGAGTGCACGCCGATTCATATTGGCTCAATGACATGGGACCTACTTTTTATTGCCGAGTCCGAACGGCGTGTCTTACGACACCACTTGTAGAGAATTTTTTCATGGCTTAAACACTCAGGAAATGTCTGTCTACTGAGGGTGAATTTTGCCACCGTTGAAAAATTTTGATGTTGCTTGGCCTGGGATTCGAACCGCAGACCTTCTGAGTGCAAGGCGGACGTGCTAACCATTGCACCACGGTGGCGTCTTCAATAGCCAACAGAAAATCTCTTGACGTCTCCTATAGACAACTGAAGATATTTTTAGGTTTTCCGTAGTCAAGAGAACTTCTTCTTGATGTCTTCTATAGACAACGGAAGATCTTTGGGGTCTTCTATAGGCAACAGAAGACCACTTGAGGTCTTCTATAGACAACGGAAGACTTATTGATTTTTTTTATAGAAGTGAAGACATTTTGAGGTCTTCCGTAGCCAAGAAAAGACTTTTTGATGTCTCCTTCAGACAACGGAAGTTCTTTTGGGTCTTCTATAGGCAACAGAAGACCTCTTAAGATCTTCTATAGGCAACAAAAAACCTTTTGAGGTCTTCTATAGACAACGGAAGACTTATTGATTTCTTTTATAGAAGTGAAGACATTTTAGGTTATTTTATATACAACAAACTGAAGACATTCTAGGCAATAGAATACCTCTCCTCAGACAAATGAATATCTTTTGTGGTCTTCTGTAGCCAAGAGAAGGCCTCTGAGGTCTTCTATAGACAACTGAAGACCTTTTGAGGTCTCCTGTAGACAAGAGAAGACCTCTTGAAGCCTTCTATAGGCAACTGACTACCTTTTGAAGTCTTCTATAGATAACTGAAGATATTTTGAGGTCTTGAAGCCTTCTGTAGACAACTGAAGACCTTTTGATATCTTCTATAGGCAACATAATACCTAAAGGTCTTCTTGAAACTTTCTGAGGTGCTTTATATGCAACAGAAGACCTCTTGAGGTCTTTATAGGCAATATAAGACCTTTTTAGGTCTTTTAAATGCAAGAAAAATCCTTTTGAGAGCCCTTATAGGTAAGAAAAGATCTCCTGGGGTCTGCTATGGGCAAGAGAAGACCTCTTGAGTTTTTTCGAGGTTTCCTACAGGCTTAACTCGCGAAATTTCTACCAGACGTATATAATATTCCAACATGGACTCTATCGGTCCACTCCTTCGGGTACCTCCCACACAAAATTTCGGAAGAGTTCAGTTTAGGACCTGCTCTGGAATCGCTTCGATTTTTGTTGTAGCAACTTGTAGACGCTGCCCTAATTACGTGCAGGTTTTTTTCAGGGGGCAAGTCCTTACTTCCTGAGAAAATGGCCTTAAATTTGTAAAAACCAGCTTTGGCACCATGCGTTGTGGATTGAGCGAGCGATAACTCTCGAACGGGTAAAGCGATTCGATCCAAAATTTGGCTATCGCATTATTTTGCCCAGTGTTGATTCAAGTTATAAGATGGGCCTTATCGGCCCACTAATTAGGGAACCTCCCTTACAAAAGTTCGAAAATTTTCGGAAAAATTGTGCGAACGATAACTCTTAAAGCTAGTAACCGATTTGGTCCATACTTTGCACATCGTAATGTTTCTACCAATATGGACTCTCTCGGTTCACTCCTTCGGGTACCTCCCACACTCCTTCGGGTACCTCCCACACTAAATTTCGGAAAAATTTAGGTTAGGACCTCCTCTCGAATCGTTTTGATTTTTCTGCTATGGACAAGAGAAGACCTCTTGAGTTTTTTTGAGGTTTCCTACAGGCTGTTTATGAACAGCAGAAGATTTCTTGTGTTTTAGATAAGCAGCAGAATACATCTCGTGGTCATTCAAGGACAGTAGTTGGTTGACCTATTCAGGTCGTCAAAGGTTCATGTAATACCTTTTGTGGCTTTGGCTGGCTGGTGCGCATGCTAGCTCTGGAAAGGATCAACCGATTAGGACCAAACTTTTCACATCGCAAAATTTCGTCGAAATTTATATCAATTTCGAAGATAATACTGATAGGTCCACTTTTCTATAAAATAGATCGCACGATAATTGTCGAAGGGAGTAATAGATTTGGTCCAAATTTTACACATCCTAATATTTCTTCCAAACATAAACCATCTTGTTCATGGGTGCCCGTCTATATAGAACCTCCAGAAATACTTTTTCTAAACTATAGAAGCCTTTATTGACAACTAGAAGTGGTTATGGCTCAGCTATGTAGGTGAGGCGGAGGGAGTGTTTATATAATCCATATACAGTCTTTAACGACGAGCTTGGGAGTTCTTTATAGACGAACTGAAAGTCTATTCTAGATCAGCTTAAGGGAATATTTAATGGCTAGTTAAAGGGGAGACCTTAAAAACTGTTTGAAGGGAGTATTTTAAATAATTGGCTTGCTGATTAATCATTTTAAACGACTCCTACTAAGTCGTCAATTTAATTTTCTTACGATATTCATTGAATTGTAAATTCTTTACAAGTAAACAAAAAACTAAAGTGAATTCCATGCATTGATTAGTCAAGATTGTGATACAAAAACAAGAAAAAACTGCTATGTAGGTTGTACCGTAATGCGAACAAAATCTCCACCTTTTTAATGCTAGGGTTTATAACCTCAAAGTTAGCATGAAACATTTTCTTTTTACAAAATCATACAACATCTTGCTTTAATCTCAGATTACATGACACATACAAAGATACATACATATGGAGTATGTATGTGAAAATCGTCCCCATTACTTCTTCTTGTCGTCTTGTGTTTTTGTTGCTGTTCCATGTCTGCTGCAACCATCCGTTCGTTCGTTACCTGTCATTTCGATACTTGACTTTGTCTAAACGAAAGGGTATTACATTTGTTTCCATCCAACTTACACCAAGCTACCAACTACCATGAATTCATGCTGTTTATGCGGAACCATTATTGGCATGGTGGGCAATCAACCCGTTTCTTTTTATAGGCGGATTGGCAGACCAACAATAACTGCACTTCGTTAATAAAAAACGGCTGCCCTTCACATCTTGGTATGACAAAAGAAAAAAATCAAAAGACATATGACCGGCATAAAGAAGTGTCGTTGGAGTTGTTGCAAAAATGACATAAAAAATATAACAATGCAATTGGACACTTTGGGTTTACGGCTAAGCGCATAACTGGTTGAATAGTTGAGTCGTAGGTAGTATAGCATGGATGACAAAAATGAATTGAATGTAGTAAAATAAGAGTAAAAATCTGGAATTGTTGGTAGTAAAAAATACTGTTTCAAGGGTATTGCAATAAAATTCCATTACCATTATTTAGACATATGAACAAATGTAGCCAAAAGAGTTTAGCTCTGTGTGATATTTTAATTTAAGTTTAGAGAATCCATAAAGTTTGTTGAAGTTTATCGAGAAATCTTGACTTGGGGGATTGTACAAGGAGTGTTCTTGTTAAAGTCCATAGAGGGATCAAATCCACACACTGAGGTGAGGCTTTAGTTGATTAACAGAAGATAGCCTTTCGTAGACGTGATGAAAACCTGAATCAAAATGGAGTCTTTGTAGTAGTAGTAGAATAGAAGGGGCAAGGTGCTCTTGAACCATAATTCAACGAAAGGGGCTTACACCTGGGAAGTTTTTGCGGATTCTGAAGCTGCAATGTTCATAGATAAGAAAAAATAAAAAAATCGCCGGAGAGCTTTTTAAATAAATCGCCGTCAAAGTTCGGGGTCAAAGAAACCACAAGCCCTATCAAAATGGAACTAAAGAAAATGTTGAAGATGGTCTTTTTGAATATTTCCGTAGGTTTTGCCATTTTTTGAGATATAGAAGTTCAAATTGGGACACTTCATGACCGGAATTTCCCAGCTTAAACTTATATATCTCGAAAATGGTACAACCCAAGAAAAAATTACGAAACCCAATCTTGTAGAGAATTTTTACAGCTATAGTCCTATTTCGTTATGATTTACACGTAGATAAAAAATATGTTTCATGCCACCATATTTTGAAAGAACAAGTAAATAAGATATACCCTCATCCAATGTGAAGTGAAACTTTCATATACGGACAGATCGAATGTATTTAGAGTCTCTTCAGAATTTTGTGACCTTTTTTGAACATTTGAACTTGCCGATAAAATTGTGGATTACGAAATAACTACAGTAAGACAGAAATGTTGAACTTTTGTGGGGGAGGTACACTTAGGGAGGACCGATATGGGCCATTTTAGAAGTTAAACTAAATTTTGACAAAATATTAGGAGAACCAAAGTTTGGACCTACCCAGCAAAAATCCTCATTACAAACCTCCTTTCCCACCTATTATTTTAACAAGGGCATGTCGCGCGAAATATCTGGTTATTTTGTAACCACTGAAATAAGTAGTCAGAATCTTCAGTATCTACATATTTCAGTGGTTACCATCTTACTTTTCCAGTACTTACAAAATAACCAGATATTTCGCGCGACATGCCCTTGTAAAATAATGGGTAGGAAAGGAGGTTTGTAATGAGGATTTTTGCTGGGTAATTGGTTGCCCCATTGAGAGCTCTGTTCCAGAACTAAACTACCCTCAGCCTATGTGAATTGGAACTTTCCCGAACGAGTGGGCCGATTAAGTCTATATTGAAAAATTATCTATGTTTGGTACACATTTTACGATGGGCAAAGTATGGACCAAATTGGTTATTCCCAGCAAGAGTTATCGTGGGCACACATTTTCCGAAGTGGACCGATATAGCCTATCTTCGAACATAGAATAAGTTTGGGCAAAATATTACGAAAACCAAAATTTGAACCGAATCGGTTCATCCCATCGCTCCAGCGCTCCAGCCAGCCAGACAGACAGACGGACATTGCTCAATCGGCTCCAAATTGTCTGAAACACATTTCGTCCAAACATACTTGGGGTCTAAAACCATTATTTCGATGAGGCACATTTTGCTCGTATGAAAGTGTATATCAGGAAAAAAGTCTAAAATTGTCTTTTCCATTTAAGAAAAAAATCTGCATTCCAAATCTGTTTTCGTTACTAACTTTGATCGTTGCGCGCAAAAGATATGACCGTTTTAATTATGATAATTAGAAAAAATTCTAAAAAAATCGCGGCTTAATATAGTTAGCTGTTATATCCTATTATCGTTAACTGAATTCGTATGGAATTCTCAATGGATTCGCGAAAAATCAAATTTGTTAAATAATTTCACGTATTTACAAACATATTTTTGAAACAATAGCGCTCATACTTACGAAAAAAATATAAAAAAATTATAACAGCATCCAGACATTTTGAGGAATAAAATGAAACCTAAGTTGTGAAGGTTGGAGCTATAGTATTCATGTTATTTGCAAAAATACGAAGAAAATATTACGAAAAAGTTAAAATCATATTAATCTAATTTTATTTTTTTATGGTTTTATAGGAGAAAAAATGTTTGAGTTCTTCGGCATTTTCGTGAAAATTTCACGCAATAATGATGATATTCCGTTGTAACAAATTTTTCGCTTATAGTTTTCGTATTGGATAATATTATTAGAACCTTATATTAAATCACAAGGAATTCCAATTGTGGCATAACGTTAAAATAATGTTATATTTAATATTATAACATTTGAGACGCATATAAACCGCGTAATTATGAAAATGACATGATGCGCATCCGATTTTCCAACACAGCGAATCAATCCCTTTTATTAATGTACAGTTTGTCAAATTCTATTTGGCGGCCACGATGTAGCATCTGCTGCATATTAGGGTGCAAAATACTGTAAAATGGTCATAATTTCCGCGAAGTTCATTTACATTTTATGCGCATCCGATTTCAATAATCACCATTAAAAAATACATCATTCTATGCCGTTTCAATGCGATCCATCGAGAACCGTGGATGTAGCATCGCACTCAATTTTTAGAAAAAATCTATTATATCTCTGGGTTTACGAGAGTTTTTAAATATCTGTTTTCGCACAGTTTAAACACGCGTATCGATCTATTTATTTAAGTAGAACTGACACATCCAAAACGCGTTTTAATATGCGATATTTTCAAAATAATTTTTTGCAAATGTTCGAAATTTGAGGGGTATCATATCCGCCGATCTAGTGGGTGGATTTTTACGCGTCGTGGCTTGTTAGATTCAGAACGTAAAAAAACTAAATTTACGCGGGTTTCCACGGAAATCGAATGACGTTTGTAAATTTTAAACCAAAAAAATAGGTTTTTGAGAAAAATGTACGCACAAAAATTTCGTGTTTGGGCACAGATTACTGTGATCCGGTGAGGGCTACACCCTCATGTTATACATTAAAAAATGCGAAATCGCGAGTACTACAATCAAATAATGAGCTTTTAGGGAAATCCAGCTGCGCGTCCCGATTAGAGCAAAAATTCAAAAAACCCCATTTTCAGGTTTCAAAATGTCAGCATCCGTTTGAGGTAGATACAGTGGATATATTAAAAAATCATACATTAGAAACTTCAACTCTGAAGTGTACTCTTTAACTTCTCCTTTGAGCATTAAGCTCTACATTGTGTTGTAAAACCACTAATTGGAAAATAACATAATGAAACTCGTTTAATTCAACGATTTTTTCCGATTTTTTTACATTAGTACGACCACAGCTTCCGCTCAAATTATTATTTTAAGAAACCCCTCGGTGAATCGGGCTAAAACAGTTTATTTTACCGAAATGCGGTCAAAAGTTATGGTATAGTAAAACTGATCGCGAGTTACAATACCCCATACCTCAGTTTCAACATAAGTTAATTTTCTACAAAAAGCTTGATATACCCTCGTTAGCATAAATGCTGAGGGTATAACAACGATAAGAGGAGTGGTGGACCTAAATGTTCTATGAACTGATCTCTAATTTTAAAAATAAATAAAATGTTCGTAGCAGACAAAATTGTTTTGGAAGTTTCCATCGTAAAAGCTTAGGCGTTTGTGGAATAAATATCATTTAATTGTTCCACTGACAGGGTCATCTACACAGTCAACAACAAAAAACCGCATTGCACTGTGCGGGGCTTATGGATCATTCAGACCAGTATCGGAATATGTATGGATAATAAAATAATATTTGGTGTGAGAGGTCTACGAAGAAGGAACCCTAAATATTAGAACACTTCGGGACTTATATTTTAGGAAGTCTTGGATACCCCAAGTAAATAAATAAATAAAATAAAATGCACTGGACTGATATATGTAATGTCGAAATATTTGAAATCGGCTACTGACTTTGAGACGAGAGGTATTCTTCAACATGATGACCTCAAGATGTCTTCTGCTGCCTAAAAGACATTACACTGTCAATAGGTTTTAAAACTTCTGTTGCCCGTAGACGATCATGAGAAGCTTTGTGATGTACATAGACGATCTTAAGAGGCATTACGCTGCCTATAAAGATCTTTTGGTGTCCATAGAAGACCTCAAAAGGTCTTCTTCTGCCATAGACGACAGCAGAAGGTCACCTGCTACCATAGGCGTATTTAAGAGGTCTTCTTCTGCCCAAAGATACTTTTAAGTGCTCTTCTGGGGTCCACTGAAGACCTCAAGAATCCTTCTGCTGCCTATAGAAGACCTCTAGAGGTTTTCTGCTCCCTATATCAAGAGATCTTCTGTTGCCTGTAATAGACCTTAGAGCGTCTCTGCTAGACTTCTGATGCCTCAGAAGACTTCAAGCGGTCTTTTGCTGCCTTTAGAAACCTCAAACTTTAGAAGACCTCAATCAGTCTTCTGCTGTCTATAATAGACCTCAAGCAGTCTCCTGCCGTCTATAGAAGACTTCATGTGGTCTTATGCAGTTTTTTAAAATACCTCAGAGGTCTTTTGCTGCCCATAAAAGACCTCAAATTGTCTTCTGCAGCCTAAATAAGAAATCGAATTACATCTGAACAAGTAAAAAAGTATCAGTCGGCTTTGCCGACAGAGATATACTCTCAGCCGGAGTGGACTGAAATACTTTTTCCCAAAAAAAAAAAAATGTATTTAGGGGGGTTTTCAAAATTTTGGGCGTGTGCACTGACAAAAGTATGGATAGGATTAAAGCTCAAAAAATTGCGGGGATATCGATAGATAGGGCTTTTTTTAAACACTAGCCTACGAAAAACATGATATCGCTGTAAACAGAGCCACTAGGATCCTTCAAAGGATCCTTGAATCACATAAAAATGTTGAACATTTGTGTGAGTGGTACCACAAGGATTGGACAGATATGGTCCAAATTTGAACATAAAATAAGTTTCGACAATATTTAGAGATCCAAAATTTGAACTAAATTTGTTGCTACGTCTATGAGAAATCGCGCGTACTATTTTAGCGAATATTTTCGAACTTTTGTGAAGGAGGCAGCGGAAGGAGGTGATCTATAAGCACCACCTTCGAATTATTAATAATTAATAATATTCGAAGAAATATTGCAATATACAAAGTGTGGACGAACATATGGAGCCATAGGGATTTTTTACATCCCTGAAAAAAACTTTTACTGCTGCAATTGAGTCAGCGAATGCAAGTTGCTTCAACAAAAATCAATGTGATTCGAGAGCAGGTGTTAAAGTGAACTTATCCGAACTTTTGTGTGGGAGGTGCACGAAGGAGTGGACAAATATATTCGAACCTGTTCTATATCTGGTAGATATTTTAGGATGTATATAGTATGGACCAAATCAGTCATTCTCATCAAGAGTTATCGTGCTCACAATTTTCCGAACATTTTTGAGCTTTAGTGGGGGAGGTACCTGAAGGAGTAGACCGATATGGCTTATCTTCGAACTTAAATAAGTTTGCACAAAATATTACGAATACCAAATTGTGGACCGAACCGTTCGAGAGTTATCTTGCGCTCCAACCACGAGGGCTTTTTTTGCAACATTCAGGCTATTTTTTCAGGAACTATGGACTTGTCCCTGATGAAGCTTATACCGTTATTTGAGGGGCAGTGAATACAAATTGCTGCAACAAAAATCAAAGCGATTCGTGAACAGGTCCTAAACTGAACTTTCCGAAATTTTGTGTGGGAGGTACCCGAAGACGTGGACCGATTGAGTCCATTTTTGAACTTCATCTAAGTCTGGTAGAAATTTCAGAATGTGAAAAGTATGGGCCAAATCGGTTTATTCCTACAAGAGCTATCGTGCGCAAAAATTTTCCGAACATTTCCGAACTTTTGTGGGGAGGTACCGGAAGGAGTGGACCGATATAACCTATATTCGAACTTAAACTAAGTTTGGACAAAATATTACGACGGACATTGCTAAATCAACTGAAACACATTTCGTCCAAACATACTTGGGGTCTAAAACCATTATATCGATGAGGCACATTTTGCCCGTATGAAAGTTTATATACCCTCGTTAGCATAAATGCTGAGGGTATAAAAAGGTGTATACCTCAAGCGGTCTTATGCTGCTTTTAAAAGACCTCAGAGGTCTTCTGAGCATCTAAAACAGCCAAGATCACCCATATGCGAGTATGTTAACGTGACTGCAACAACAACGTATGTTCTCTTCATTCTTATCTGTCGTGGTTTAGCAAAGGCAATACTCGCTCAGAGAGACTAATGCTCAAAATATTTTGAGCACCACCGATCTAAAAGGTCTCATACTGTCTTCTGCTGTCTATAGAAGACCTAATGATGTATTTCCCTGCCTATGAAGAGGACCTCTGGTGCCAAGCTTTTACGTCAGGAGGTTCTTTTCGGTTGTTGTTAAATAACACTTGATTCTTTGGCTTCCGATTAACCGTAGATTGCATCCCTTTCTTCTGTTCATCCACAGACTCGTCAATAAAGACTCCAACTTCTTTTAGCACGCTCATAAATATTCTCTACAACTCGTCCAAGAAAAATCTCTTCAGATCGTCTGTAAACATACCCTTTATCATTTCAATAAAGACCACCTTCAGCTCGTCTAAAAACATCTTCTTCTTCTGTATTCTATTGTCGATAAATACTCTCATCTAAGCGTCCATGGACAGATTCTTCCGCTCGTCCACAAAAGCTATCTTCACCATTAGTAACTCGTCATCAAAGGCTCCAAGCAGCCCTTCTATACAGAATTCCTGTTGATCTTCTTACATTTCCCGAGTATTTCAGCCATGACAAACTTCTCTACAAGTGGTGTGGTGTAGAAAGACACGCTGTTCGTACTCGGCAATAAAAAATAGGTCCTATATCATTGAGCAAATATGAATCGGCATGCACACATCCCCTTCCGGGATGTTGAGGGAAGGGGATGTGTGCATGCCGATTCATATTTGCTCAATGATATAGGACCTATTTTTTATTGCCGAGTACGAACAGCGTGTCTTTCTACACCACACCACTTGTAGAGAAGTTTGTCATGGCTGAAATACTCGGGAAATGTAAGAAGATCAACAGGAATTCTGTATAGAAGGGCTGTATGTATGTATGTGTGTATGTATAAGACTCCTTTCAGCAAACTTTCCTGCATTACTTTCCTGTGGTCCATATATTGCGAAAAAATGTCTCTGACACTCATCAGACTTGCCAAAGTTTGTGCAGAATCTTGGAAATATTTGTTTTGTGTGTGTTTGTGTATGAGAGATAACCAATGAATCTGCAAAGAGAAAACCAGCTGAACAAGTTAAATAAATTGAAAAAAAAAACAAAAACCATAAAATAAAATACTCATTAAACGTCAATTGTTATTGAGTTCCATGAAAAAAAGAAAAAAAGCTTCTCTTGTTTTAAATGTCAAAATCTGTTATAATACTCTGCGCGAAATTTAATGGTAACAAGAAAAACCCGCAGCATTGAATAAATGTTGGATTAAGAGCAAATGAAAAGAGTTAAAACTAAAAACAAACTCTGCAAAGAGAACGAGAGGGAAGGAACACTACAACAAAATATAGTTGTATTTCCAGATTTTTTGTGGTATTTTTTGGGAGTTGTTTTGTTGTTCGGACGAATTGAAAACCTCAAGATGCTAATAAACAACAAAAAACGAATGATTTAATGATGCTTGACTGTGGGCTATTAAGAAAACAAGAAGAAATCCGTTGTTACCAAAGCTAAAACAACAACAGCTCTTTGCACAGAGTAAGCGTGTTTTTTGGTTTTTCTCAAGCTCTTTGTATGGCGAAAGCCCTGCTGCTGCTATCTTTGCTGAGTCTTCTCGATATTGTTTAGTTCTTCGTCGACGGTCAGTTTAGGCGCACATGCGCAAAATACTCACAAAATCCGAAAGCTTAAAGAAAACAACAACGAAATCTAAAACTTTAACGGTGTTTAAAAATTTGAATAGTTCGTAAAAAAGCCAAGAAACTGAAAGATAAAAGAAATGCGGGAATAAAAACTTGCAATCTCGTTTCGTATCTTCAAAAAAAAAAAAACGAAAAAAATTTAAAAGAAAATATAAAAAGATAATTTGTCTACTACTGTAAAAAAACAAAACGGTTTTACTTTCGCTTGAGTCGTTGTCTTCGGTCTAAACTTGATTGTAACGTAACGAAGAAAGAAGAAAAAAGCGACAAAAACTAAAACTGTGCTATTGTTGACCGCTTGGAGCAAAACAATTTTTTGGAATATTTTAAGGGAACAATTTACATAAACTCCACCACATTCCTAGCATTTGGAGATGCTACCCAGAAAGAAAACAAAAAACAACAAAAAATCAGAAACATCAACATAAAAAATCCGCATTTAAATGTTGGATAAGGGGAATATTTGTAAAAAATATGTTTGGCTTTTAGAAATTTCCCTATGAAGATATAAAATTTATTTTGTTTTAATTACATAAAATTAATATTCACATATTTTAGTGTAGTTTTTTTGGCGGGACATAAAAATACACAAATTTAAATATAATTTCTTTTATTTGTTTTCCTCAGGTGGCTAATTAATTAGGCAAAATTAGTTTTTTGTTATTTTGGCCACAAAAATATATTTTTATTTTTTTAATAATAATCTAGTAAAAGTGTCCCCAATTCTTTCCCCCTCCAACTTTTTAAGTGATTTTTTATAGGTAGCAAAAAAAAAAAAAAAAATAAAAATAAACAAAATTCCAAACAAAAACAAACCAAAAAAAAATTGTCACCAATAACTTAACAACAACTATAACAATAACAACATCAACATCAACACCAACATCACTTGACACCAAAATGCAAAAATATTTATTTATTGCTGTGATACTGGCGCTGCAGATGATCGGTGCAAAAACGGCATTGCCAAAATCAGTGCCACCAAATGCAGGTAAGGCCAAAGGCCACTCAACTTTAGACCATTGAAAAAAGCCAATATTTTATTTTTAGTTATTTTTTGGCTTGTTCGCGTTTCTTTCAAATATTTGTGTTTAAGACAAAAAAATCAATGATTCAGTATTCAAATTTTGTACAATTTATTGGACATTGATTGTTGGCTTTATGTTAGACTAACAAGCTATTCTGAGCCATGGCAGAAGCCATTATCTTGGACTGCATAAATTCATTCATTGTAATTGTGAAGCGACAGATGAAATAACCAGTTCTGGGATAATCCGAATTTGTTCATTGTTTTATTTATTAAACTAATTTTGTGGATGCAATTAAAATAAATGAGAAAATAATAATGTGATTTTTTAATATGATGGATGTCGACGAGCCTTGTGTAGGCAAAATATAATGGTGAATTTACTACTGTTGCTTTTATGCTGAAAGGTTTAGGCGTCCCTTTCCATAAAAAATTTTATTTAAATAAAATAACTTTTAAGGAGTTACCTGTACTTGTCACTTTCAAAAAATCGAAAAAATATTATTGGCTTATTTTGAAGTACAGGTAGTATAGAGTATGCCGCAAAACATTAACTTTATACGCGTCTTTCTCGAAATGGCATTTTTGAATTCGGTGCCAACGATAGCTCCAAAACGAATAGACCGATCTTCATATGGTTTGGTCAGCTTATTATATACATAAAAGGCTTCTCTTTAAGCGAGACAGATTTTTTTTTAATTTTTTTGCCCGAATTTTGGGCGAAAAATGGTTAATTTTTTTACGTTAAAAACGAAATTTTTACTTTATCAGCTCACAATTTTTTTAAAATTCTGTTTCGCTTAAAGACAGTATTCTTAGGTTCTTAAAACGCCCACAAAAATGAACGAAGATCGGCGCATCCGTTTTCGAGCTATCGCTCGCACCGCAAAATGCTTTTACAAAAACGGGTTTCACAGATAGCCATTTACCACAAGACTATGCAATATTTTTCAACAACAAAAATTCCAGAAGTAGTTTAAGATTTGCTCTTTCAGGTAGAGAAAAGATCTACTTAAAAATATTAATAGTGTCCTTAAAAATTTTATGAAAAATGAGTTTTTTTTGCCTGCACAACTAGGGGTTACCCCTTAATATCTGTGTTCGAGTATTTAGTTAATCCAGTGGATTTGAATTGTTACTTCTAGTGCATTTACTTACGTAAATTAATTTCGCATAAGCGTGATTATCACGGCAAAAAGCTCTAATGCAACCTAACTACCTTGTACTTTTATATATTTTGTGTGCAAAAGTTATGCTGGCCCTGATTCCGAACAAATCTATAATAAATCTATTAAAACAAATAATAGTTAAAATTTTTCCAAAAACCCTTTGCAAAGTAGAGCTTTCAATATTTCTAAAATTAAAACACCTTATCGCAGGATATTATTATATTAAAACAAGTAAAAAAGTACCAGTCGGCTTTGCCGACAGAGATATACCCTCGACCTGTGTGGATTGAATACTTTTTTACCAAAAAAAAATGTATTTAGGGGGGTTTTCAAAATTGTGGGCGTATGCACCGACAAAAGTATGGATAGGATTAAAGCTCAAAAATTTGCGGAGATATCATTACATAGGGCTTTTTTTATCACACTAGTCTACGAAAAACTTAATATCGCTGTAAAAAGGGCCACTAGGAAAACCTTCGGTAAAAATGTCCAAAGGATCCTCGAACCACACAAAAATGTTGAACATTTGTATGGGTGGTACCACAAGGATTGGAGAGATGTGGCCCAAATTTGAACACAAACTAAGTTTCGACAAAAATTTAGAGATCCAAAGTTTGGACCAAATCGGTTGCTACGTCTATCTGATATCGCGCGTACCATTTTAGGGAATATTTTCGAACTTTTGTGGGGAAGGTAACGGAAGGAGTTTACCTATAAACACCAAAATAATATTCGAAGAAATATTCCAATATCCAAAGTGTGGACGAACGCAGTATTCGGTTCGAGCTCTCCAGCCACTACATATGGCGCCATAGGGTTTTTTACAACTTTCGGGCTGTTTTCTCAAGAAGTATGGACTTGTCCCTGAAAAAAAACTTTAACCATCGTAATTGAGGCAGCGAATGTAAGTTACTTTAACAAAAATCAAAGTGATTCGAGGGCAGGTCTTAAAGTGAACTTATCCGAAATTTTTGTGTGGGAGGTACCGGATGGAGTGGACAAATTCGAACCTGATCTATATCTGGTAGATATATTAGGATGTGTAAAGTATGGACCAAATCGGCCACTCCCTTCAAGAGGTGTAGTGCGCACAATTTTTCGAACATTTTTGAACTTTTGTGGGGAAGGTACTTGAAGGAGTGGACCGATATGGTTTATCTTCGAACTTAAACTAAGTTTGTACAGAATATTACGAAAGCCAAATTTTAGACGGAATTGACATATCCGTTCGAGAATTATCTTGCGCTCCAACCACTACACAATGTGTAGTATAGACATGCCCCTGATGAAACTTGTACCTTCATATGGGGAACAGTGAATACAAGTTGTTAAAACAAAAACCACAGCGATTCGAGAGCAGGTCCTAAACTGAACTTTTACGAAATTTTGTGTGGGAGGTACCCGAAGGAGTTTGCCGATTGAGTCCATATTGGAACCTCATCTAAGTTTGGTAGAAATATCACGATGTGCAAAGTATGGATTAAATCGGTTACTTCCTTTAAGAGTTATCGTGCGCACAAATTTTCCAAACATTTTCCAACTTTCGTAGGGGAGGTACCGGAAGGAGTGGACCGATATAATCCATCTTCGAGCTTGAACTAAATTTGGACAAAATATTACGAAAACCAATGTTTGGACTGAATCGGCAGATCCGTTCGAGAGTTATCTTGCGCTCCAATCACTACACAGGGTGTCATAGGGGTTTTTGTACCTTTCAGGCTATTTTCTCAGGAAGTATGGAGTTGCCCCTGATGTGAATACAAGTTGCTACAACCAAAATCAAAGCGATTCGAAAGCAGGTCCTAAACTGAACTTTTCCGAAATTTTGTGTGAGAGGTACCCGAAGTAGTGGACCGATTGAGTCCATATTGGAACCTCATCTAAGTCTGGTAGAAATTTCACGATGTGCAAAGTGTGGACCAAATCGGTTACTTCCTTTAAGAGTTATCGTGCGCACAAATTTTCCGAACATTTCCGAACTTTTGTGGAAAAGGTACCGGAAGGAGTGGACCGATATAACCCATTTTCGAACTTAAACTAAGTTTGGACAAAATATTATGAAAACCAAATTTTGGACCGAATCGGTTGATCCGTTCGAGAGTTATTGTGCGCTCCAGCCAGACAGATAGACAGACGGATGGACATGGCTAAATCAACAAATTGTCTGAAGCACATTTCGTCCAAACATACTTTGGGTCTAAAACCATTATTTTGATGAGGCACATTTTGCCCGTATGAAAGTGTATATACCCTAGTTAGCATAAATGCTGAGGGTATAAAAATGGGCCCATATTAGTTTTGGTTTCATATTCATGTATTGTCATCCAAAAGTGTGCACAGTTTTAGTTCGATTGGACAACGTCAACTGTGTTGAAAGTGAATTACTATATTTGAACTAAACATAGTTAAATAAAACACAGTAGAAATGAATCATCATAAAAGTAATACAAAACTATTTCAATCATTAATTTACAGTTCAAATATCATTAAGATAATTGTGAAGTGTGATATATTAACAGAAATAAAAAAATGTATTGTGCAATTTATTTATTTTAATTATATATATTTCCTTAATTTTTTGTTTGTTGGACATTAACTTGGCAAAAGAAACAACTTTGTTGTCGAGCAACAACATTTAATTTTCAAGTCGATGTTTAGAATGAATCTATATTTTGGTAACAATGAACAAAGAATAGAATATAAAAGTCCTCACAAATCATTTTTAGTAAAGAGAATGCAAAGAAACTAATTTGAAATGTGAAGAAAGCAGAGCTTATAGAAATACATATAATGAAAGAATTGTTATATAGGAAGAAATAAAAATAAGTTTATAAATACGAGTTTTTTTAGCAATTGTTTCAAACTTGCTTAATTGGTATTGCAGGTTTTTATGTTCATATATTTTGAACAGGTAAAGTAATAAGTTTTTAAAAGATGTATTCATAAAAAACAATCTAAATGATTGCTTTAAAGGGCGTGTTTTTTATCTAACATTAAATATATATTCTCTATATAATCTTGATATTATGTTAGTATATTTCTAATTTATTTATATTATTTAGGACAAGTCCAATGTTACGAGTATGTTTCCAAAGTAGTATTTCGATTAATCGATAACTTTATAGAATGTTTTAGTTTTATACCATCCACCATAGTACGGAGGATATATTAAGTTTGTTTTCCCGTTTGTAACGCATTAAAATAATCATTTGCGATCATATAAAGTACAGTGTGGTCAAAACTAAAGCACCCCCTCAGTACATTTTATTATAATGACAATTTTTTTAAGAAAACAAAGCTGTATTTTTTCGTCTTTTTATTCATTTATATCTTCATTATTGGAAAACGCAAACATAAGGAACTCATAATTTAATAAAGAAAAATTAAAATGAAGCATTGTGGCGTTTTTTTTATTGGGATAGCGTTTGCAATTTTGTTTTTTCAAAATAGTCTGGCTTAATCCCATTGTTTTTGTTTTAATATTTTAAAACAACTATTTTATTAGTGGAAAAGATTTGGCATTGTTCGCCAAGGGGTAAGGCAGGGAATACTACAGTTTCGATCCACGCCACTGGATCTCATCAGTTCCCTTGTTTCTTGTTTGTGGATATTCTCCACCGAAGTTATTTTTCAATAATTTCTTCAACAAGAAACTTTTTATACCCAAAGATCAATCGTCAGCTCGAAGTATAAAGGTAAGCAAAGAAAAAAGTTCAATGAGAAGTTTTTCCTTGGCAACCTCATACAACTCCGACGAAAGTGTCTGCGAAAACAATTCATTCCACTAATAAAATAGTTGTTTTAAAATATTAAATTCGAGGTACAACAAAAACTATTAAAATCAATATTTCGTTGCATATCCTTTTTTCTGGATGACACAAGAACATTTGTTCTATAAATTTAACTATTAATAGTTTTCATACCTATCTATTGCTTTACTTTCCCAATTTTAAATGACTTCGTCTTTAATTTGTTTACTCCATCGCACAGTGGATGCACCCAACGACAAAAATCAAAACATTCATGACATTGTTTTAAAAATTTAAAAATGCAAATCGCTTCTAAACATTCCAAATTTTTCGAAACTCAGCTTATTTTTTCCATTTTTCGCGGTTCTTAAGGAGAAAAAGCCTAACAAACATGACTAGTTTTGAATTAAAAATTGTATTTAAAAATGAGAAAAAATGGTTATATTCTAAGCGAATTTATGAAACAAAGGACTATTATTAACGCCTTAACTTAAGTTGAATCATTTAGTAAATTGCCTTGGCTTCATTTTTCTAGTTATAAAAATTACTCTAAATTGCAAGGGATGCCATATATTTTGGTTATAATATCGGTCAAAATGAACATATTTAAAGTTAAGCTACTTTCCAAAAATTCGCAAGAATGACCACCAGTACCAAATTGAAGCCTAGCGCCTGTAGATTTCAAAACTGTATAGACTTTTTGCGGACATTTGCGGTTTTGGCAGTTATGACCAACAGTTTAACACCCTTTTTATTTGCTGAATTTATATTTTTTGGAATATTTTTAAGTAATTTTAATATCCTTTCTTAAATTTGGCTTCAATATAATGTTTTTGTATTATTAGCGATTTCTATGGTCATCGTAATATAGAGCTGTAATGAAAACTCGGGAAAGAAAAAAGATTTGACAGATAATTCATTTAATTTTTTGGGACACCCTAATGTTGGATCACGCTAAAAAGAGGAGATTTTCCCCGCATTGAAAACCAAAAATACATTATTACAAGTAATTCTGCGGACAAATGTGGTTAAATCTTATAAAGTACCAAGAAAAGGATGGTAACCTCATATGGAGGTGGACCGATATGGCATTTCTTTATAATATGGTGTTCTGAAGTCTGAGTTCATTATAAGAACATATTTGCTTAGAATATTTGGTTGACATCTGCCTAAATAAATCTATATAAAAATCATATAGGGAGTATACCAAATAATGGACCAATACCGAACATTTTTCGCAGGGAGGTCTACTATGCATTAAAAATTCTTGGTACCGGATTACAGCAAATTCGGTTGAAAAATGTATTGGTAACAGTAAAATACTTCAAAATGATTCATTACCTGGCAACCACGCGAAATTTTGGACCGAGGACCCCAATATTTTACTTAGAGTGTTCTTAGGCCACTATGACTCATTGATAACAATTTCATTTCGATATAGCATTAAGAAGTATTTTTGTCACACCTTTCCATGTAAGTGCCACCACTGTGTATCGGTCCACTCCTTAAGGTACACCCCACACAAAAATTCAAAACTTTCCACTTAAATGGTTCGCACGATAACTCTGAAATGCAGTAATATCTCTACGTGACATAGATGAGGTTTGAATATGGACTATATAGGTTGACTCATTCGAGTACCTCCCACAAAAATTTGGGAAAAATTTAGTCTGTAGTAGTCTTGTAGTCGCTGCACCCATTACCATAGTACACATTTTTTCAGGGCCAAGTTCATTCTTTCTGAAAAAGCTGTGAAAACCCCCTTATGGCGTCATGTGTAGCGACTGGAGCGCACGATAATTCTCGAAGGGATTAGCCGAATCGGTTCAAACTTTGGGCTTCGATTTTTTTTGTAACAACTTGTATTCGCTTTCCCCATTACGACGGTACATGTTTTCTTCGGGGGCAAGTCCTTTCTTGTTGAGGTAATGGTCCAAACGCTCCAAAAAGCCTGGCGGCACCAACTGAAGTGGGTAGTACGCAATATAACCCTCGAAGGGAGAAACCGATTTGGTCCAAACGTTGTACATCGTATAATATAGACGTCAGAAGTATTGTGTGTTTTCTTTATGTCTGAGGCTGATGGTATTTCTCTGTCGTCCAAACCGACTGATACTTTTTTACTTGTTAGAATAAATTTTAACTCAAACACACCAAGTTCTTGCGCAAGTTCCCATGCTTCGGAACCATGCATTAGCATGGGCAGTATGAATGATTTATAAGGTTTGGACGGGGTGTGGCCAGTCAAAATATTGGCCAAAACTATTCTTCTTACTTCAATTTTTTTGGGTGGGGTCGAGATAGTTGATCTCTTTAATCACCTCAAAATTGTAATTACCGACTGCCAAGGTTGGTCCGAATTCTGTGGGTGCATTGTACGTCGATAACATCAACTTGATCTTATCACCGTTTACCACAAGAACCACTCTTTCGATTTTTTTCGAAGGTACGTATATGTTACTTCTATGTTACTTGAGGTGCAGCGTATCATGCGAGCTGGTGTTACAAGCTTGGCAGACGTTCTGCGTTATGCCATCAATCCTCGCCCAGTAAGAAAGGAGACGGCTGCACCAACGGGATCATAGTTGCACCAAAAACAAAAATGAAAACAACTTTCATTTGTCTGGGCAGTTGTTGTTCTTTCGCTGAAGCGGATGCTGGGTTCTCTTTTGTATCGTTGGATCTCCCTCTCTAGATCATGAAGATATTTCCTCATATGTCTGTGCGGGGCGTACCTATCCATTAGGCATCGAAGCAAATATGGCATCAACAACATCTTCTTGTGCCGATGCAATCCCGCGAATGCCGGTTCTATGTACTAGATTGACCAGAAGAAAAACCAAATTGGTCATGGGCCACCAACCCTGCAACTGCATGTTCGTCTTCGTTTTTATTGGATCTGAGTTGTCTTCGTTAGTATTGGGCATGCTATCTGTATTTGTTGCTAGATTTGTCGGACTTCATTCGTCTTATCCTTCGTATTCCTGTATGTTAATAATGTCGTCCTTGTACTTCGTAAATACGGGTATGCGTTAGTAACCCGATGACCAATCCAAGTATTTATTCTTATGACTGAACGCACGGAACATGTTACCTCAATACTTTTAACGGATGCAAGGTGAAATAGGGACCAAGATAAGTTCAGGGCTTTGCCACGCTAAAGCAGGAGAGGTCCGTTCTTTGATATTTGTCACTCGAAATTTCAATTATGCTATTTGTAAATCAAAGTTGTGAATTTGAAATTTCAATTGGCTTTCCGATTTTTGCCAATTTGTAAATTGAAGAAAACTTTAAATAGAAAAAATTCAAATTATAAATTGAGTAATAACAACAATATTTAATTTACTACACATGTAATTCGAATAATTTCAGTTTAAATTCGAAACATTTCACCTGTAATTGAGAATTCCAATAGAATTTCGAATTATTTCATTTGAATTTGAGGATTAGATTTTTTTCATTTGTAATTCGAATTATTTAATTTGTAATTCGATTTTTTTTTTCATTTGCAATTCGAATTTTTCTATTTGTAATATGAATATTTTCAGTTGAAATTACAAATGAAAAAATATGATTTACAAATGGAAAAATTCAAATTACTAATGGAGATATTCGAATAACAAATAAAATAATTCGGATTACAAAGGAAAACATCGAATTTCAATTGGAATTCTCAAAACACAAATGAAATAATTCGAATTTTTAAGTTTTTGCTTTTTAGGGCGAAGGCCATTATTTGCGAAATTTTGTAATTTATTTAATTAATCGTGCTATATGACCTAAGCTAAAGGTCGTGGGTTCGATTCCCCGCCCAGACAACATCAAATTTTCAACGGTGGCGAAATACGCCTCCGTAATGTTGGCGACATTTTCTGAGTATTTCAGCGATGTAAAACTTCTCGGAGATAAATTGTAGGTCCCATATCATTGAGCAAATATGAATCGGGGTGCACTTGTTGATATGAAAGATGTCTCCCTTGTCCCGCCTGGAATGTTTATGGAACAATTATTATTATATTACTTTAAATGAATGAGTGGATGTAATGTATTAATACTCGAATTTGAAGTGAAAATTCCAAATATAATCAAACTGCAACTGTTATTCCTCGAACTACATATGGAAATGCTGCTTTACATATCACCAGTTGATTTTGCATTATTTCCTTGAGGACATTTCATTCTTTATATCTTTCTGCCTATAGCAGAAGTTTAAAATGAATAACTGCATCTCTTCGAAGTTTGAACTGTCACAATTCTATAAAAACCCAACCCAAAATGTTATATGAATAATCTATAAAATGTACAACATTATTAATTATTGTGGTTTCGTTTTATTTCTGCTGAAATCCCAAAATTAATTTTGCTTTGTTTTCTTTTTATTTCTTCTTTGTTGTCAGTGATGTGGTTAGAGAGACATTTATAAATATTTTCAAATGACCTTCTCAAAAATGTAATTATGTAAACTTCTATGAATTGTTTTTATTCATCCAAATCTCAGACATAATTAGTTAGAATTGCTTCACCGTTAGACAATGCAAAGACTTTTTTGTTGATTATTATTAAAAAAAAGTTTTTAATAAGTTTGCAAATACACAGTTATTAACACTAATTTTACGCCAATCATCCATAATGAGCCAAATTAATCAACATAACTGAAATCTTGATAATAACCAAGGCTAGATGTTGGCTAAAGTTTGGCATTTTTTGAATAAAAAATATAAAAGATGTTTATTATTAGATAATAAATAGTTTTGATATAAAAACATAATAAATATTTCAATAAAGTGTTAAAAAATGCATCAAATAAAAGACAATGGTTATGGTGATCACACAAATTATCTAGGATATTTTGCAATTATTATAGTATATTAATATTATTTGCTTTAATTAAATCAATGTAAAATTGTAATAGAAAAAAACTTATTTTTAATTTTTGTCGTCATATATTGTCTTAAGAATCTCTTCAAAAAAACATCACCGAACCTGCTTTTATAATTATAGAGCAGAATATGAATAGAAAAAAAGGCCGGAAGATTTGCATATCAAATGAATACGAAATCATAATTCCCTGTTGTTGTAGCTACTACATCTACATCCATCGGAAGTGTGGTTATACGGTTTCATAATATACGGCCCATAATTTAAAATATGTTGTTGGTAGAAATGAATTTTAATTCAAGTGGAAACTACATCTAAGCAGCAAATTTTATTCAAATTTGCTAGAAGAACCCTAACATTATAGAAATCAAAACCTGAAAATATTGAATATTTTCTATAATATTTGAATTATTAAATTTTAACATTTGGAATATTTTTGGGCATATATAGTGGTATAATGCTGATGTGGCATTTTCTTAAATCTAAGACAAACCAATTATGCATACGTATATTGTATGGTCTAATAATAGTACAGAAACAAATTATGCCAATCTGGTATGTGATGGAAATCGATTCGAGGCGATTTGTCCAATCGAATTATAACTTCAATAAAACAATAAGCCACATTTACATATATAAATAAAAATTAAATCTCGTTCGTTGGTAATGGCATCAATTGAGAACGGCTGGACCGATTTGGATATTTCTTTTTTTTTTTTTTTTGAAATGTTAGTCATTACCAAACTTGTGTTTTTGTGCAAAGAAAATTTGACCACGCCCACTTTTTCAATTCAAATTTTTTTCAATTTTAATCTTTTCTACAAAAACTACTGAACTGATTTCCTGAAATTGTCAGAGAATGTGTAGGGATGACCCCCGGTGAAAATAGGCTACATATTTTGTAGAATTTCGGAAGTGGCGGGGTACTTCCCCTACGCCGTATTTCTTTAAAAACTTCTTAAGTTTTTTTGTTCGACTCAATAAAATAAATGGTATAATCAAATGTCGATTTGGATAATTCTTTTTTTGAAATGTTCGTCATAACTCATCTTAGGTTTCTATGCAAAGAAAATTTGACTTTTACGGACACATTTTCAATTTAAACCTTTTCTACAGAAACTACTGAACTGAATTTCCTGAAATTGTAAAAGCTCACCGGAGATGACTGTTCCTTTGAAAATGTTCACCGGAGATGACTTTTCCTATACAAAAGTTCACCGGAGATGACCTTTCCTATACAAAAAGTTCACCGGAGATGACTTTTCCTATACAAAAGTTCACTGGAGATGATTTTTCCTATACAAAAGTTCACCGGAGATGTTTTTTCCTACACAAAAGTTCACCGGAGATGACCTTTCTTATACAAAAGTTCACCGGAGATGACTTTTCCTACACAAAAGTTCACCGGAGATGACTTCTCCTATACAAAAGTTCACCGGATATGACTTTTCCTTTGCAAAAGTTCACCGGAGATGATTTCTCATATACAAAAGTTCACCGGAGATGACTTTTCTTATACAAAAGTTCACCGGAGATGACTTTTCCTTCACAAAAGTTCACCGGAGATGACTTTTCCTACACAAAAGTTCACCGGAGATGACTTTTCCTATACAAAAGTTCACCGGAGATGACCTTTCCTATACAAAAGTTCACCGGAGATGATTTCTCCTATACAAAAGTTCACCGGATATGACTTTTCTTATACAAAAGTTCACCGGAGATGACTTTTCTTATACAAAAGTTCACCGGAGATGACTTTTCCTACACAAAAGTTCACCGGAGATGACTTTTCCTATACAAAAGTTCACCCGAGATGACTTTTTCTATACAAAAGTTCACCGGAGATGTCATTTCCTATACAAAAGTCCACCGGAGATGACTTTTCCTATACAAAAGTTCACCGGAGATGACTTTTCCTATACAAAAGTTCACCCGAGATGACTTTTCCTATACAGAAGTTGACCCGAGATGACTTTTTCTATACAAAAGTTCACCGGAGATGTCATTTCCTATACAAAAGTTCACCAGAGACGACTTTTCCTATACAATAATTATGAATGTATCGGTTTGGAAATTAATTTGTGACACAATTCTGGTTGTTTCACCGACGTTACTACTACTTTTTAGGACCCAAAAATTTGACCACGCCCACTATTTAAAATATGTTACATCTACAAAACATAGCTGGCCAATTACAGAACATTGGTTCTATAAGCCAAACTAAGAAAATATCTCCAAATCTCTCTATTTGATGCTTCGCTCTCTGGAATACCGCGCCTTTTCATCTCTTCTTCCACTTGTTTGCGCCATCTATTCTTTGGTCTGCCAATTCTGTGTGCACCGCCATGTGTCTCGAATTTATACGCCTTTTTAGCGGGTTCATCATCGCTCATTCTTATTATATGGCCTAGACAACGCAATCGCTGCATCTCGATACGTTTAACTATATTGATGTCCTTGTATAGCAGATACAGCTCGTGGTTCATACGACGTCGATATTCACCGTCAACGCAGATTGGTCTGTAGATCTTTCGATGAATTTTTCTCTCAAACACGCCAAGCACTGCCTTATCTGCTTGCGCAAGTTCACAGGCTTCGGAACCATACATCAGCACGGGTAGTATCAGTGTTTTGTAAAACGTTATGCTTGTTTGACGAGTTGTGGCTTTGTTTTTAAACAGCTTACTTAAGCCAAAGTAGCATCTGTTGGCCAATACAATTTTTCTTCTTATTTCATAACTGACGTTGTTTGCTTTGTTTACGGCGGTGCCGAGATATACAAAATATTTTACAACCTCAAAATTATAGGAACAAACTTCAAAGGACGCATTGAGCGCCGACACCATCAATTTGGTCTTCTCGCCATTTACCGCCAGATCCACTTTAGCAGATTCTTCTTCGACCTTCATAAAGCTATCGGTTACTGCTTTTACTGATCGTCCCATGATGTCTATATCATAAGCATAAGCAAGTAACATGTGGCTATTGGTGTAGATTGTGCCACTTCTTTTGATGTTTGCATTTCGTATAACCTTTTCCAGCAGAATGTTGAATAAGTCACACGAAAGGCTGTCTCCTTGCCTGACACCTCTTTTGGTACAAAACTCTTCGGAGAGGTTCTTTCCTATGAAGATCTTCTGTCAGTTAGAGTCATTTTACAAAGCCTAATGATTCCAAATTCAGACATTGCTTGGAAAACCTTTGAACGTAGCGGGCTGTCGAAGGCTGCTTTATAATCGACAAAAAGGTGGTATGTGTCGATCTGCATCTCTTGGGTCTCCTCCGGGATTTGCCGCAGGGTAAATATCTGGTCAATGGTGGATTTGCTAGATCTAAAGCCGCTTTGGTGTGGCCCAATTATTTCGTTGAACATATGTATGTACATAGGCGTTAGTCGTTCGCACAATATCCCTGACACTATCTTGCAGGCACTGAGGAGAAGACTTATGCCCCACTTTTTATAGCATTCACTTTTATCTCCTTTTTTGTGGACAGGGCATAGGTTTCGGGTACACGTTCTTCCCGCTAGATGGTACTAACTAGCTCTTGAATACACATTACCAGGGTGTCTACTCCGATTTTGAACAGCTCGGCTGGTAGGCCATCAGCTCCGGCTCCAGCGGCAGTATACATTCAATACCATCTTCTGGGATTGGATCTGTGGTATTCGCTACTATTTTAATACCAACAGTTTGGAAATATGCTCTTTCCATATCCTAAGCACACAGTTTCCAAATTACCTTGCTGGTCTCTATAGGAGGATGTGCCTGTACCAAAATCATCAGATTGATGTTTCACTCTTTGCTAGAACTTTCGGTCTTCATTCTGGATCCTGTACATCTCGATTTTTTCACACTCCCGCTTTCCCATTTCACTCTTTTTCCTGCGCAAAGACGTTTCTCCTCGCTCCTTTTCTCCCGACAACTCTCTCGTGCGCTACGCGTTGCTACTAATTGTAGAGTAGCCATTAGGGTTATGACTTTTTTACAACCTCATATCCCTGTATCATAGCGTGATGAGTTTTGCCATTAGATTACATGAAATCTTAATTATAAGGTGATTCGGTGAAAAAACCTCACGCACAAAATGATTTTAAAATTTGAATTTATCAAAATTATGGGCAATTTTTTGAAGTCCCTGTAAGCAGATATACAATTGAAAAAAAAAAACTTTAAAGCCACATGCGATAATTAAACTGACATAACATTTATTTCTCACTAATTTTCTTTAATTCTGAGAATCGTAAAAATTTCGTAAACGCTTTTATTCAAAGATATAATTTTTTAACAAAAAATTTTAAATTTTTCCGAAGTGGTTTATGCATGACCTTTTTCAATATTTGAATGGAATAAACGTTATTATAGTTATAAGCAGGCTTGTATTATTCATTCGTGCAACAAAAAATAATTTTTGAATTTTTTTTTTTTCATTTTTTATATATTTTTTCAAAAAATTATTTTTTTAAATCGATTTGTGCGTGAACTTTTTTTATACTTCAATGGAATAAACGATAGCGTAGTGATTAATAGGCAAAAGTTCATTCAGCTCTGCTACAGGAAATCATTTTTAAGAAAAAATGTCAAAAAGTCATAACCCTAGCAGCCATATATGCCGCATTTGCCTCTTCGGTAGCAGCACGACACCCCTAGTCATACCATGGACTGCTTGGTGGAGGAAGGAAGGAGGTATCTGGTGATTTTGCGGCTGTTTGCATGGAGCAGGCAATACTTTGCCATTGTGCTGATATGTTGTCGGACCAAGAGTGCTTTGATTAAGCAATTGGGCCAGTTGAGAGGAATATGCTGTGGCTATCTGTTGTGATTGCAGCTTACCGATGTCTAATTTTCGTGTTGTGTCTGTTCGTACTTTATTTGCTACGTTTAAACGGGTAAGTACCTTTGCTGCAACAAAGTGGTGGTCCGAGTCTATGTTTGCTCCTCGAAACGAACGTACATCCAACACACTTGATGAATGTCTTCCATCTATTACAACGTGATTTCTTGTTTTATGATCCAGAGACAGCCTGGTGACCTTATGAATTTCTAGATGCTTGAATTTGGTGCGGCTAACTGTCATGTTATTTTTCCGCTGCAAACTCTGTTATCATACCGTTGTCAGATTTTTCACTGTGGAGACTGAATTTCCCGATTGTTGGGCCAAAGATATTCTCCTTTCTAATTTTGGCATTAAAATCACCTAGAAAAATTTTAATGTCATGTGCAGGGCAATGGTCGTATGTTTTTTGTATAGTCTGTTTCTCCTTGTATTCAGTGGGAGCATGAGCGCAAATAAAGCTGATGTTGAAGAATTTTGCTTTTATTCGAATTGTAGCAAGTCTATCATTTACTGGGGTGAAGCTGGAGACCAGATGTTGTAACATCCAACCAACTTCAAATCCGCAACCAAACTCAAGCTTTGTGTCATGGCAACTATAATACAGTGCGTGACCTTTAGGTGTTGTAGTGACGCCTTTCCCATTCCAACGCATTTCCTGTATGGCAATTAAATAGGCTATGTATTTTTCAAGCACATCTGCCAGTGCGTAAACTGCACCTTCTCTATAAAGAGTACGAACATTCCAAGTGCAAATTCGCAGATCATGGTCCTTAAAGCGTTTGCGGGGGTTGTCAACGATTGATATAAATGAAAAATCAATATTAGTTCTCCCTTAAATAATATCTTTTACGATTTCGTTCACCACTGATTTATGGCAAATCGAGTCAACATTTTTTTATCGTTTGTACACATTTCAATAATATGCTTCAAAGTTCTTACTATAATAAAGATTAAAAGCTTGCCGTTTATTACCAAAAAATCCACATTCCAAACTTGTCACATTTAAAATTAATTCTATTTGTGTTTTATGAATTCGATAATACCAGATACCAAACTTCAAAATCAAATAAAAGTTTTTTTTTTTGTTATTATGAAATGTTTCTTTAATTTAATTTGCACCTTTGTTGTTTGACCACAAAACGTAGCGAATGCATTTTGTTTTTTTTTATTGAATGAAATGGATTAAGTTATGAAAACTAATTTAAGCATAACAGTTTCGAAATGGTGACTTATGTCATTAGCACTCTGTATTTGAAAAGCAATTGAAATGTAAGCTATATTCATAAATGTGCGGCAGCTCTTTTGACTTTTGAGAAGCGTTGACGGCATTTTCAAGGTTATCCATCATTCGTTTGTAACATATTATTACTAATGTAACTGAGAAATTTATGATAATTTGTATGAATTTTCGTTAATTTAAGAATTTGAATTGCAAGGTTAACATTTACGTAACATTTAGCTTTTGGTGTAGACCATGTATATTAGGTCTGCAGTGAAATAATTATTTATGTACAAATACCTAATTCACAAATGCCTACAAAGTTACGCTGGAAACTTGCACACAATGTTTTTTTGTCACCTATGAAAAAGTTATTTATTTTTAAAATTAAGTATTAGTTTAAAGTCCACCACTCCTGAGGGTATTTAGCAGTTGGTAAAGACTGATTCTTTTTTAAATGTTAATAAAAAGTAGCAAGTAAAAAGTATCAGTTGGCTTTGCCGACAGAGATATACCCTCAGCATGTGTGAATTGAAACCTTCATCTATTGACAATATCGAATCTAATACTGGATACGCAGATTTTGTGGCCCTTTTTGCAAGCATGAACTTGCCGACAAAAATTATATTTTCTTTGAAGCTCAAAAGTGTCGGGGAGGATGCATTTGAAGGAATGGACCGATACAGTCCATTTTGGAAGTGGATCTTATTTTGGGAGTCATTTCTTTCGATAGATATTGTGCCCACCAGTAATTTCAGTTGGTCACCTTATAACTTAGAGGTTTTAGACAAACACAAGTAAAAAAGTGTCAGTCGGCTTTGTCGACAGATATAAACCCTCAGATCGAATCTATTTAAGGTCTCTTCAGAATATTGTGGCCCTTTTTGGACATTTGAACTTGCCGAGAAAAATGTGGATTAGGAATTAACTGCACTAAGACACATATGTTGAACCTTTGTGGGGGAGGTACCATTAAGGAGTATCGTTTTAGGCCATTTTAGAAGTTAAACTTAATTTTGACAAAATATTAGGAGATCCAAAGTTTGGACCAAATTGGTTGCCCCATTCAAGTGATATCGTCCTAGCATTTTAGCGACATTTTTTAAATATTGGGGAGAAGTACAGGAAGTTGTGGACTGGTATTGCCCCATGAAACTAAGTTTGGATATAATATGACGAAGATTAAATGTTGGACCAAATCGGTTGAACAGTTCGAGAGTTATCGTGCTCTCCGACAGCCACATATGCTGACATAGAGATTTTTACACCTATCGGGCGGTTTTCCTAACAAATATGGACTTGCCCCAGAAAAACTTTTACCGTCGCACAGTGGTTCAGAATCGTTTTTTCCTGTCAAAATTCTGTAACTTTTAAACGGATAGAGATATTTTTATAATTTTTTTTTGTTAGACAGATAACACAATCAGCTTTCAGATGAATTATAAGGGGTCAAATTAGGTCCTGTAGTTGCAGAGAAATTCAAGGAGAAAGTTAAACTTTTGAGTTTTTTTTACTATTTTTCATCAAAATATGGGCGTTTTTATATGTTCATGTTCCTATGTATTAAAGATGGCCACACACCAACAAACAAACTAAAAAATTACCAAAAATTTAAAAAAAAATCGAAAAAAAAAATTGTTTCAAAAATTTAAAAAAAACTTTTACAACAAAAATTAAATTTTTTAAAAAATTAAAAAATACTTGTTGGGGTTTCATAAAACTTATATAATTCGTACAAAAACTCATATATTCAAAAAAATGTTAATTTGTGTCAAAAAGCTGTAATTCACATGGGAAACGGTATAGAAAAACACACATTTTTACCCATGTAATTTCAATAAATTGAAACAAGTGTTAAACGAACGGAACGGGACGGATACAAAAGTATATATGGGCTGAAAGAGGAGACTTTCGGGCATCTTTCTTTGTAAACGCAACAGTGTTCCATGTTGTTCCACAAAAGTTCTAGTCCACTAAATTTGGAATTTCATAAAATTTAGTACCTGAGGAAAAATAAAATAGCTCATGTTGTTCAAACGTTACGGTAATTTATTGAAACGATTTTTAAAGGCGACAATTCTTCCTATCTTACAAAAAACAATGAACACAATATCTGTTATAGTTTCCAAAAAATAGCTGCTTCTTCCTCCAGAAATTTTCAAAAATTACATATTTCCCAAAAATGGGGAACATTTTAATTTTTGGGGGCACACCACGCCCACACCTTCCAATATTTTGACTTAATTTTTTGGTTTCCTTAGTTTCAATATGTTTACTATCGAATCCAATATAGAAATTAAATATCTATGGCAAAACAAAATTTTGATTTTTGGCCAGGAAAATCGATTCCGAATGCAAATCGCTTCAACAAAAATCAAAGTGATTCGAGAGCAGGTCTTAAAGTGAACTTATTCGAAGTTTTGTGTGAGAGATACCAGACGGAGTAGACAAATATAGTCCATATTCGAACCTGATCTATATCTGGTAGATATATTAGGATGTGTAAAGTATGGACCAATTCGGTCACTCCCTTCAAGACATATCGTGGGCACAAATTTTCCGAACATTTTTGAAGTTTAGTGGGCGAGGTACCTGAAGGAGTGAACCGATATGGTTTATCTTTTAATTTAAACTATGTTTGGACAAAATATTACGAAGGGCAAATTTTGGACCGAATCGGCAGATGCTTTCGATAGTTAGCTCGCGCTCCAACCACTATAGACGCTGTCATAGAGGCTTTTTGCATCTATTTTCTCAGGAAGTATGGACTTGCCCCAGATAAAACTTGTACCGTCGTATGGGGGCGGTGAATACAATATGTTACAACAAAAACCGAAGCGATTCGAGAGTTGGTCCTAAACTGAACTTTTCCGAAATTTTGTGTGGGAGGTACCCGAAGGGGTGAACCGATTGAGTGCTAATTGGAACCTCATCTAAGTCTGGTAGAATTTTCACGATGTGCAAGTATGGACCACATCGGTTACTCCCTTCAAGAGTTATCGTGCACACACATTTTCCGAACATTTTCGAACTTTTGTGGGGGAGGTACCGGAAGGAGTGGACCGATATAACCCATCTTATAACTCAAACTAAGTTTGGACAAAATATTACGAAAGCCAAATTTTGGACCCAATCGGCTCATCCGTTCGAGAGTTATAGTGCGCCCCAGCCAGCCAGACTGACAGACGGACGAACATGGCTAAATCAACTCCAAATTGTCTGAAACACAAACATACTTGGGGTCTTAAAGCATTTTTTCGATGAGGCACATTTTGCCCGTATGAACGTGTATATACTAGGGTTATGACTTTTTGACATTTTTTCTTAAAAATGATTTCCTGAGCTGAATGAACTTTTGCCTATTTATTAATCACTACGCTATCGTTTATTCCATTGAAGTATAAAAAAGTTCACGCACAAATCGATTTAAAAATTTTTTTGAAAAAATAAATAAAAAATGGAAAAAATTTTTTTTTCGAAAATTATTTTTTGTTGCACGAATGAATAAATATAAGCCTGCTTATAACTATAATAACGTTTATTCCATTCAAATATTGAAAAAGGTCATGCATAAACCACTTCGGAAAAATTTAAAATTTTATGTTAAAAAATTATATCTTTTACGATTCTCAGAATTAAAGAAAATTAGTGAGAAATAAATGTTATTTCAGTTTAATTATCGCATGTGGCTTTAAAGTTTTTTTTTTTCAATTGTATATCTGCTTACAGTCCCTTCAAAAAATTGCCCATAATTTTGATAAATTCAAATTTTAAAATCATTTTGTGCGTGAGGTTTTTTCACCGAATCACCTTATAATTAAGATTTCATGTAATCTAATGGCAAAACTCATCACGCTATGATACAGGGATATGAGGTTGTAAAAAAGTCATAACCCTCGTTAGCATAAATGCTGAGGTTTTTATACCCTGGACTTTGATGCGATTTATTTGATAATCCCTCCGGCGATTTTTTGGTTTTTTTATTTTTCTCATCTATGAACATTCTTGTTTCAGAATCCGCAAAAACTTCCCTGGTGTAAGCACCTTTTGGTGGAGATGTTTTATAAGCTGTGGGAACCTCAAATGTTAACTTACAGGAAAATTCGATCGGGAGGTACCGTTTAATGGGGGCTATACCGAAACATAGACCTATGTTAACGGTTTTGTGTGGATATGTTTTGTGACCACTGCAAAAATATAGCGTTCTAGCTCAATTATTGCGGACGCTAGAGTAATTACAACAGACGGACATGTCTATATCAACTCAGAATTTTATTCTGATCAATACTATATATATTTTATATGGTCGCAAATGATTATTTCAATGAGTTACAAACGGAAAAAACCTTAATATATCCTCCATACTATCGTGGAGGGTATAAAAACTACCTACGGTCCGAACAGGTCGAACGTAGGCTTAGAGAAGAAGTGTGGGGAAAATACTTTTGTTAGTGAGACTTCTTTCTCCCTGCAGTCAGTGCCGAGATAACTGTAACTCTACGGTTGTAAAGGGCAAGGGCAGTTGTAGGTAAGTTATGTGTTCAAGAATGCATACCTCTACGATCCATACCGGGTGAAGTTTGGATTCTATGGATTCCGCGTAATTCATTGTAATATTAAATAAGGCGATTAACTCGATGTTCAAAGATTGTATAAAATCTGGTACTCCTATTAGGAGTAATTCCATATATAATGAAACGGATTTGGTCGAAAAGTATGTCTTTATATTAATGTTGGCGTTTTTTTTTGGAAATTAGTAGTGCATTTAAAAATAAAGTTTGCCATAACTTCACTCTAAGAATGAAACGTAACTGATAATCGAGTCTTTCAAGGTCTCAATTCAAATCATAAATCTCACAGATATCCTTAGCTTACTTTACTTGATCTTAAACGAAAAATTCAAATATTTGAAATTTGGTTCTATTTGGAAATGTCTATGTGGAACATGTTTATTAAGAATATTTCTAATGTCAATGTAATAATTCATACTCATATGGGAAAAACGTGTGCCTCTTTCATTAGAATCAATGAAATGACAAGCGACTTATCAAACAAACTCTTGCAGTGTGTCGGTGCACCAATCATTGCTAAACGTCGTATTTACAAGATAGTATACAACATTTATTTATTTACTTATTTTCAAAAAGTTTACTTCTTAATGAATTTATAAAATTATATTCCCACGTTTCTCTAAATAGTTTTAAGCAAATTGTAATTTATATTTCAATCTTTAAAATAACAACATTTGTTAATTTTATTCTTTAACTCTTTTGCTAATCTTCTTCCATCCCTTTTGTTTCATTTGCAGATTGTCCACACTGTGTAGATGATACGCAATACATGAACAAATGGACAATGCCTCTGTTGAAACTTGGCGAAAAGCGTTATTATCTTGGCATCTTCTTCAAGGTAAGTGACATTCCAGGCAGCATTAATGCCGCAAGCGTAAACGTTAGCGTAACCAAGCGCAGCTAAGCCAACCATAAAACCATCCATCCAGACAGACAAGCCAACAGCCTCATGACAAGTCAACCACCGCGTGTGTGTTGGGCGAAAAAAAAAAATGCAGATATCTGCTCAATTCATGGAACTTGTCTTGTAGGTTGGTCGGTTGGTAGTTAGGTAGCCGCCGAGTCGTTAGGTACTTCATATTTACATTAATAGATGATGGGTTAGTTGAAGATGACCAAATGTTGGCGGCTAGCCGGTTGGCTGTTTGGTTGCCTAGGTGACGAGCCACACTTAATAATTGCTTGACATACGCCAATGGATTGTATTATTCAAATGGCTGTTTTGATTTGGTTTGCTTTACCATTAAATTACCATAAATCAAAGAGAGAATATGACAATTGTTAATGGAGATTCTATAATGATTTTGAACATTGTTTTGTGTTGTTGTTTTTTTTTGTTTGGATGCAAATGATCAATCAATGGCATAGAATGCAGTTAATTTGAACATCTTGTAATCAATGAAGAATTTTTTGTTTTTGTTTTATATTTTAAATACTTGTCCAATATATTCTTTAAATGTATGGCCATTTTCGATTAAAGGCAAACAAATGCATAATTAATTATTTATATAAAAGAAACGAGTTAAAAGCAGGTGTTTCCATAATTGGAGGAGAAACACAGACCTGATACTTGAATGGGGGATGGCTACATCAACTATCAAATCATTCAAAATGGGGTTTGGTTAATGGAATAACCAGTGAGGTCCACATAGAAGCTGCAGAATAATTAAAGTGATTATTATGATGTGAGTTACTGAAACATTGGGACTCAAGCTTAAGGGGTTATGGCCACGAAAAATGAGCACGAAAAATTACATTTTTCGAAGATTTTGTTTTAATTTTTAGAAGAT
The DNA here is from genome assembly GCF_047663935.1 of Musca autumnalis. Classification (NCBI taxonomy): domain Eukaryota; kingdom Metazoa; phylum Arthropoda; class Insecta; order Diptera; family Muscidae; genus Musca; species Musca autumnalis. The sequence continues at coordinate 43,844,256 of NW_027411977.1, read as the reverse complement.
TTTGTTTTCATCTGATAGATCAAACATTGAGCTACTTTAGGAATTTTGTGTTGATAAATATTGCCAGGGTTCCAACAAATGGAGGTCTACGAAACACTGTTGTTACTAAAGCAGTTTGCGTTGGCCATCGTAGCTCGAAAAGGAATAAACCGATGACCATATTTTTTCTGGGATCATTAAGAACCTAATAAACTTGTACGTAAGCGAAAAGGAATTAAAAAAATTACAATTTAAAATTGATTTTAACTAAAAAATTGTACCGTTGTAAATAGGGCAAAATAGGACAACCTACTGAAAAAAGAACCAAAACGATCCAAGCTGAGCTTTCACTTTCACACGCTTTTCCCGAAATTTATGCGGAAGTTACCCGAAGGGGTGGACCGATGTAGACCAAATTCCAACCTGATACCTGACTGGATGAAATAATACGATGTGCAAAGTCTGCACCAATCAGAAACTCCCTGCGTATTTGCCATTTTGGTTTGTGCCGTCAGGGTTTCTTGGAGTTTTTATGCCAATAGCTCAGGAAGTATGAACTTGCGCGGAAAAAAATTGTACCCTCGTAAAGGGAGTCGCAAAGACAACCTGCTGAAAAAATTTCAAAACCATCCGAGAAAAGCTCTTAAACTTCACTCTATCCGAATTTTGTGTGGGAGGTACCCGAAGGAGTCGTCCGATATAGTCCCTATTCCAACCTGATATATGACTGGATGAAATAATACGACGTGCAAAATTTGGATCAATCAGAAACTCCCTGCGAGAAGTATCTTGCAGATTTGCCATTTTGGTTGGTGCCGTCAAGAACTTTTTTTTTAGAGCTTTTAGGCCATTATATCAGGAAGTATGGACTTGCGCCTGAAAAAAATTGTACCGTCGTAAAGGGAGCCGCAAGGGCAACCTTGTGTGGGAGGTACCCGTAGGAGTGGACCGATATGGTCCATATTCGACCCCTATCTATGTATGGTAGGAATAATGCTATGTACAAAGTTTGCACCAAATCGATTGTTCCCTTCGAGAGTTATCGGGCACACCATTTTACAGAAAAATTGAGAACTTTTGTGGAGGAGGTACCCGAAGGAGTAGACCGATATTGCCCATCTTCGAAAGTGCGTGCGTACCAGCCTGACAGACGGACGGACATGGCAACATCGACTCCAAATTGTCTTAAACGAATTTCGACCAAACATACTTGGGGTCTAAAACCGTTATTTCAATGAGGCACATTTTTGGTCGTATCAAAGTGTATATACCCTTTTTAATCTAAGGGCTGAGGGTAAAACAAGTAAAAAAGCGTTAGGTTCGGCCAGGCCCTCCACCATAGAATATTCTGAACTAAAACGGAATAATAATTTTCTTTCTTGTCCACAATTTTAGGCGGAGATATTTTGTGACCACTGATACCCAAATAAGGTAAAAAAGCATAAAAATGTATTCAATCGGTCGGGAACCTTATAGGGGGCTATATGAGGTTCCCGTGGACCTATGATTTTGGTGGGAACCTCAAATGTAGAAACTTGGGTAAAAAATTGTAGCTAAAATCCAAAAACCGAAAATCGGGAGGTACCGTACAAAACAAAACATGGACCTATGTCGACAGTTTTAAGTGGAGATGTTTTGTGATCACTAGGAACCTCAACTGTCAACTTACAGGTAGATCGGTGAAAAAATTTAGCTAAAATCCTCAACATACCGAAAATCTGGAGATACCGTTACATGGGGGCTGTTTCAAAAACTTTGACCTTCATTTACAGTTTTTGGAGGAGAAATTTTGTGACTACTGGGATCCTCAAATATTATATTACAGGTAGTTCGGTTAAAAATTGTAGCTTAAATCCTCGAAGTACCGAAAATCGGGAGGTATCGTTATAAGGGGCCTATACCAAAACATGGACCTATGTTGACAGTTTTTTGTGGAGATGTTTTGTGACCACTGGGAATACCTAACGTAAAATTACAGGTAGTTCGGGTAAAAATTTTGCTAAAATCCCCAATATACCAAAAATCGGGAGGTACCGTTATAAGGGGGCTATACCAAAACATGGACCTATGTCAACGGCTTTTAGAGGAGATATTTTGGGACCACTGGTAAGCCTAAACGTGAAATTACAGGTAGTACGGTCAAAAAATGTAGCTAATATCCCCAAAATCGGAAGGTACCTTTATAGACCATCTTCGAACTTGACCTGCCTATGAAAAAAGACACTCGGGTTCAAAAATATAGCGCTCTAGCTCAACTATTGCGAACGTTAGAGTGATTACGGCAGACGGTAAGACGGACATGCCTAGATCGTCTTAGCATTTTATCCTGATCAAGAATATATATACTTTATATAGTCGCAAATGATTAGTTCGATGTGTGACAAACAGAAAAACAAACTTAATTGACCCTCCATACTATGGTGGAGGGTATAAAAACTTGATCTGTTCGTGCCGCTAAATGGAAAGTGACAAATTACAGTCAATTGGAAAAATGTGTTTAACAGACTGACAGGGACTTGTACAAAAGAGTTTATAGAGAAATGTACGCAAATCTCGGCTATATTTCTCTGACAATATTTCCGCATGCCGTTTCATCTCAATAAAGTTCCAGCCAACTAAAGTTTCTATTTGATTAAAATATAGTATATCGTATATATATGATAAATATAATAGCTTATGTCGTGTAAATGTAACACTAATTTAGTTTACCGTTTCTTTAAGTGTACTCGATTTGTACACTTTGTTGTTGTTGTATCGATTTGTTGTAAGGTAGGTAGGATACATTACAACAAATCGATAGTAATTTTCGAGAAACGGATATTTCTTTCTCTAAAAATTTACAAAAATTAGGCAATTTTCCAAATAGGAAAAAGTATTTAAGGGCGAGCCACGTCTTCCGATGTTTTTAACTACTTTTTGTTCTCCTTAGTTTCAATATTTTTGCTATTGAATTCCTTATGTAAATTTGAAATCGGTGTTTTAAAAAAATTAGTTTTTGGTCAGAAAATTTGAATTCTAAATCAGTGTGCACCTTAAAAAATATGATATCTTATCTAATTCCAAGTTTATACTTGCGCTCCAAAATCCACTGGATTTCACGAAATCCTGAAATACACCCCGGTGTATACACTTACTTTTTTGTTGATTTCAAACATATCGAACATGCATTTTCAAAACAAGTTGTTGTAAATTGAATTAGTCAACAAAAATATACGACAATACAGAATTTTACAACTTTATTTCGAAAATTATTGTAAAATTATCTCTATATCGTATTAATTGTGTATAGTACTAAAAAAATTAAAAAAAAAATATTATTTTATTATTGAGACATCATAATAATAAATTTTGATTGATAAAAGCTGTGTTCGGAACCTGCAAAATATTACTACTTGCTCTAGTTTTCCCGTTTAGTGCTAAAAATACGTTCCCGTACTCCGAAATATAGCAAGACTTGCACTTCTCTTTAAACAAAAATAGCGCCGAATAACACCCTCTTCTCCTATTTTCTGCAATACAATTTTGGCTTAGTAGAAACTAGCGGCAATTTCTTTGCCTGATACGTTGATTTTGGCATTTCTGCTGGAGTTTTTACAATTTCCGTCATTTTTCGGTTTCCGTATTTTTTAAGAAATTTGTATGCACGCAGAGAAAAAATATTTTCGCTTTTGTTGGAACAACAATGTCTATTTTTGTTCGAACAATGCATTTGTTTTATTCAAGCATTCCTCAATATTCCTCAATATTGTAAAAATCATTGACAATACCTATGGTAGGAAATATCATAATCTAGAATTTGTACAAAAACTATTGTCAGCCCAGAAAACCTGTCACTGAAATTTTTGATTTGATCGCATATAATTCTCATATACACTTTCCACATAACTTTGGTATAAATTCCACATATAATATAATGAACATTGCCAACACTACACATATCCAGGTTTTGCCAGGTCTACCTAAAAAGGCAACAAATTGAATAAAGAAACATAACTACTCCATTGCGCTCATCCCCCAAGCACCTACCCAAACATAAGGAATACCATAAAGCCACAACAAATATGAAGAGAAAATACAAAACACTTGTCAGATTGTGGTGTAACTCAACTATCAAAACACAAAGAAGAAAGAAGAAACAAATAAAAACAAGAATCTCATTATGTACATACACAAAAAGAACAAAGATAAAATAAAAAAAAAAACAAAGATAAGAGGAACAAACAAAACTCACCGAAATTGTTTTTTGTTTTTCACCACGGCATCGAATACTGAGAGAAGAGAATAAAATTGTCGAAGAAAGGAGATTAATATTGTCCAGCAGACAAAAGCTATTGTTGGATATGACAGCAACTATTGTTGGATATGACAGCAACTATTGTTGGATATGACAAAAACAATTGTTGTAATTAGCAAAAACGATTGTTGGACTCACAATACTACATGCGGAATCTAACAATATCTTTACAATACATTCTTTGCTCTTCGAATATTGTTGGATCAATCATATTTTTTTCTCTGCATAAGATTAGAACTCATAAACTTTAAGAGCACCCAATTGTGACATCAAATATTCAAACCATTTGAAATATTTATTCAATTTAAACGTGCCAATCACTGAATGATGTAGTTGTAGTTAGTGAAAATACGAATACACATTATTTTTCTCTTTAAACTTCATTTCATCATATGTATTTCAAAATATAACTCACTTATCTATTTTTACATATTTCGTATTTTATTATTTTGCTACCTTAACATTCCTTGCATATTTTTGCACAACTAAAAAAATTCTTTTCAACGCCTTCCATTACTCCAAACCACCACTCATGGTGTTGCATGTAAAACAAAATAGAATATTTATTAAAAAAATGTAAATAAATATCAAGGTGAACAAAAAACCAGAATAAACACAATTTAATCTGGTTTAAGTTCAAGGTCATTTGAAAAGACTTGATAGACAATTTGCAGTTTATAGCTTACAGCTGTGTTATTTGCTTTGTACAGTAAATAACTAACAAATTATAATTACTTTAATACAAAACTACTATTTTATATTAAACGCCACAGATGAGATTATGGTTTTACTATAGAATTTAATTTAACAACCAGTTTGTTTATTATTTACATTTTGACAATAGAGTGACATTAAGTCAAGCACACATTGTGTGTGGCTTTATTAAAATTAAAAAAAATATATATTAATTGTGACTTTTTTGCAAGTGTGTGTTGGCTATAAAATGGTGATGGGCAAAGTGATTTTCAGGGATGCAAATAGCACTATGCTCCACACGCAGCGGAGTTCTGTTTCGGCTATAAAAAGGAGATCACATATAATAAAACTATCGATTTGAACTGTACTCATTTATATTTTGGTATTCTCTTTTTGATTTTAAAAATGTATTGTTTCTAAATTTTTGTTTGTTTCTGAGAGCATCTTGAATCCACGTTGTTTTTTGGTTTCTATTTTTTTCTGTTAACTTTAGCTTTGAGTATTATACAAATTATTTAACCATAAAAGGAAACATTCTACGTAATTTGGTGGCCAATACTATTACGAATTTTGACGAACCTATAAAATTCGCTTACAAAATCAGGGCGCATGTTTTAGGAAAATATTTTTTTTTTAACTCAAGCTAAACAGGTTTTTATGCGTAATGTGTGTTTTATAGCTTTAATTAAATACACATGAAATTTATTTTACATTTAAGAAAATCGCCTTAAAACTTATTTCTTTATTTTTTGTTTATTTTGATCATAGGTTGTTGCTTAATTAGTGCAGTTTCATACAACACAAACTACATTATGATTATAATCACAACTTTATTGCACCTATCAACTGAAATTTCAAGGTCAGACTGATTTTATCACTAAAAAGTATTCAAAATCTTTGCAAACTGATAATCGTATAAATAGGAAATAAAGAAAATATGTCACTGTTCAGAAGTTAAGGTGTGAATTTAAGAACAGCACTAAACTGTTGTAGGAAATTGTAGCCAAAAAATATTCTTTCCTGCGTGTTGCTTAAAACTTGTTTTTCGAACGCATTAGCCAGCAGTTATTTTGTGGGATTGAAAGCGCATGGTGATATGAGTGATTAGAATAAGTCATTGGAATGTTCTCCGGACCATCCATCAACTTTAATATATCAAGTTTTTAAAAGTCAAATAATCAAGAGAGGTAAGAGGTAAATACAATACTTCTTACTGTGTTCCTTCAATTTTGAAACATTGTTGATAAACAAATTATTGACTATTTTTAAATCTATTGTATACCATCTAATTTTTATCACCTAGTACAAGAAGTGTGTCGAAAATAGTGCAACACCATTTGTAGAGAAGTATGACATGGTTGAAATGCCAAGGAAATGTATGTCAATATTACGCTGAGCACGGTGCTCTTGAAGCAACTTTATGGAAGGTGCTTACACCTGAGAAGTTTTTGGCGGATTCTGAAACTACAATGTTCATAGATGAGAAAAATCAAAAAGCAAAAACAAAAATCGCCGGAGCGCTCTTTAAATAAATCGGGATTCAAGTTGACATTTTTAAGGGGCTTTTTAGGTTTTCTCGGTTTTGCTTGGAAACCGCAAGGCCTATCGAAAGACTGGACCTTTAACCTCTTTCGTCAGAAGTCTTACTGGTCTTCTCACAAAGTTCTATTGGTATTCTCATCTTGGTTTTTATGAGAAGTCATCCTTGTCTTCTATTAAAGACATTGTGATCTCTATGGGAAATCTTACTGAATACCCTGTGACACAAAATGGAAGTTAAGATCTGGGGGAGGAAAATTCCTTTTGGGTATGAAAGCCCCAATTGAGAACCCCAAAGGATCCCATAGCTGAAATTTCTGAGTCATTACATAATGAATTTTTTTTATTTGACCCCCATCAATCATTGAGAAAATAGTTTTATATCTCTGTTTGGAGATATTGTTTCGTCATTTTTAGATGACATGTGCAATGAGGAACCTTTCTGTCAAATATGCTGTCCTAGCTCAGTTTCTTCCATGTCCGTTTTGTTCTTGAACCCAAAAACTAAAACAAAATTGAATTTTCCACAAAAATGTTCCACCGAAAATTATATGTAGGTTTCCCATATCCAAGAAATCTATATTTTCAAGTTGTCATTGTCCTTTATCAGTTTTACTCGTTACTTTCTCAAAAATGTAAATTTCGCATAATCTATTAACTATATATCAAATTCGGATAGTTACGCTTCTGAATTAGGCATCATAAATTCGTTGTTTGTTAACGACAGATTCATGCCGCTATAACTCAGAAGTCTGACAAACGGTGAATCTTTCTTCTAGGATTCATTATATACTCAATGAGGGCTTTAGATGTAGACATTCAAATATCCGGATCTGTCCGCCAGGAGCAGATATAGTTCATGTGTATCCGAGTTTTCTACACAATCAATTGCATATACAAAATTCAATGAAATACATAATCATAGAGTTTTCATAAGAAAGGATCGGGTAAAAGTGATAAAGGACAATGAAAACATGACAATATCGATTTCTTGTCCTAGTGGACCGACCCTACATAAAATTTTCCTAACAATATTTTTGTAGAATATTTTCATGCACGAAATCTCATCGTTTGCTAATTTTTTAGTTCCAGAAAACATCCATCTGCCTACGTGCTGAGTAGTGTACACAATATATCTCAAATATTTTAATAAAATTATCCACACCACACCAAAGTTCAAAATGTGAGCGCTGCATTTTAGTTTAAGGTGTGATCCCTACATATAAATTTCAGAAAAAAGTAGAGAGTATAAATAGCATAGAATATGTGGTCAAATTTTTAAGTCGATCGGAACAATATTGCCGCAGATGAGCGTTGGATGGGAACAATTTATTTTATTTTGTATGCCGCATATAAACTGTTTTTTTCTCGAGATAGTTTTCAAGATAGAGTTGGCACCGCAAAATGCTTTAATAAACACAAGGTTTCGTAGACGACCTCAAAACTTGGTATTATTTTTCTCTTTCAGATGAAGAAAAAAATCTGCCAAAAAGTTACGTAGTTTTCTCGGGGGAAAAATCATGAAAAATGGCTTTTATTGTGCTTTTCAACTGGGGTCATCTTTTGAGGTTAAGCACAATAAATTGTTGGCTTACATCCAGTTTGAAACTTGGCCGTGAATTGCTTATAGTTTTTATTGCATGTAGTCCTTACGATTTGTATTGCTTCATCATTTTCACATATTTTGAAGGCTTTCTCACGCGGAAGAATTCCGTCCAGAATATACTCGTGCAAAAAAGGAAAACCCGCAAAAACTTTCTAACTTTGCTATTTGTCAATTTAAGATTCGGCAGAAACAGTATTTATATGTTCAAATGTATTCGAACGAATGCCCTTTCTATTGAATATGTAAGGAAAAACTAACACATTAGCCTATATAGGCCAAAATATAGGAAAAAATTAAAATTCTGTGCACATTTTATTTTTAGTGGTATAGGAATTCACTCTCGGAGTCGACCCGGAGTCTGAGTCGAAGTCGGAGTCGTGAAAAAAACTCGCCTGGAGTCGGAGTCGGAATCGAGCCGAAAATACCTCGACTCCGAAACCCTGCTTTCACCTAACACAGTCACCATATCATTATGAATTTCTTGTCCCGATAAACCTTTTTTATGCAAATATTTCATGACAGCACGCATTTCTAATTTTTCAATTGTAAAAAAATTGCGGATGCGTCTTTTTTGAACACCTGTTTCTATATGAAGGAGTTGCCAGATCTAAACAAAATTAAACATGTGTTCATAACAGAGATGGAAGTTCCCAAAACAGAAGAAGTTTCCGAACTGCCCTCGTATGTAGCCTGTTTTCGGGGGCAATCCCTGTACATTCCCTTACAATTTTAGGAAAATCGGTTAAGTAGTTTAAGTAGAAAAGATTAAAATTAAAAAGTGGGCGTTGTCAAATTATCTTTGCATAAAACCCTAAGATGGGTTATGACGAACATTTCTAAAAAAGAGTTATCAAAATCGATCCAGCCGTTCTCAACTGATGCCATTACCAACGAACGACATTTGATTTTTATTTATAAAGATTTAAACTCAAAAGTGTTGCAGAGGAATTCGTCGGCATTAGGCTGGGGCGATTTGAAAACCTTAATGGGCCCCTCGCGTTTCTGATTCCTGGGATTGAACTGAGCAAAAAAGTCCCCTAGAACCTAGGTCTACGGTGAAAATCTAGTCTTCAGATTTTGACTTTAAGTTTTTTTATCCAGGTTTTTTTTTGAAATGTTGGCATATAACGGTCAAACCATTGCGATTTTCGATCCAACACAAAGACAAAAATTGTAGCCAAGACAGTAATTAAGAACTCTCTAATATATCGCAACAGCATTGGAATGCTCCTTCAGGCGGTTTTGGCCTTGAGAATATGGACCATATCCGTCTGTACGTCTGTCCGTCAGTCCGTCTGTTGATATCGATATACAGATAGATCATTGTAATTTGGTATAGAAGTTTCTATTACTCCTAGGATGTTTGGTATTGCAAATGGGCTCTATAGGTCCACGTTTTGATATAGCCCCCATATAATGGTACAACCCGATTATCGGTATTTTTAAGGCTTTAGCTTCATTATCACACCGAAATGACTGAAATTTGGTAATTAGTCTTCGTTGGGGAGTATACAACTTTCCCCCAGAATTTTGTTGGTATAGGTCAACGTCTTCATATAGCCCCCATAGAACGGTACCTCTCGATTGTCGGTATTTTGAAAGTTGTGGCCTCAATATTCCACCGAAATGGCTGGAATTTGGTATTAAGTCTTCGTTGGGGGATATAGAACGGTACCTCCCGATTTTCGGTATTTTGAAGGTTGTGGCCTCAATATTCCACCGAAATGGCTGGAATTTGGTATTAAGTCTTCGTTGGGGATATACAACTTTCCCCCAGAATTTTGTTGGTATAGGTCAACGCCTTCATATAGCCCCCATTGAACGGTACCTCCCGATTTTCGGTATTTTGAAGGTTGTGGCCTCAATATTCCTCCGAACTGGCTGAAATTTGGTGTTTAGTCATCATTTGAGATATAAAGCTTCCCACATGAAATTTGTGGGTATAGGTCCTTGCCCCCATAGAACTGTACCTCCCGATTTTTGTAATTCTAAAGGATGTGACGTCAATATCCCACCGAAATGACTGTTTTTTTTATTTAGTCTTCCAGGGGGATTTAGAGTATTCCTGAAAATAATTAATAGTATATGTCCACGTCTTGGCTGCCACCGTGGTGCAATGGTATGCACACCCGCCTTGCACGCTTAAGGTCGTGGGTTCAATTCCCCGGCCAGTCAACATCAAACACTTTTCAACGGTGGCAAAATACCCCTCAGTAATGTTGGCGACATTTTCTGAGTATTTCAGCCTTGAACAACTTCTCTACAAGTGGTGTCTTAGACACGCCGTTCGGACTCGGCGATAAACAGTAGGTCCCATATCATTGAGCTAATATGAATCGGGGTGCACTCTTTGATATGAGAGAAGTCTCCCCTGTCCCGCCTGGGATGTTTGTGGAATAATTATTATATGTCCACGTCTTACTTTATCCGCCATAGAAGCATACCTCTTAATTATACCCTCAGCCTTTAGGCTAAAGAGGGTATTTACACTTTGATATGACCAAAAATGTGCCTCATCGAAATAATGATTTTAGACCCCAAGTATGTTTGTACGATATCCGTTTCAGACAATTTTGAGTAGATCTACCAAAGTCCGTCCGTCTGTCTGTCTGTCTGGCTGGTGCGATTCGGTTCAAATTTTGGGTATCGAAATATTTTGTCCAGATTTGATTTAAGTTCGAAGATGGGCCATATAGGTCCACTCCTTCAGGTACCTCCCCCACAAAAGTTCCAAAATGTTCGGAAAATTTGTGGGCACCATAACTTTTGAAGGAAGTAACCGATTTGGTCAATACTTTGCATATCGTAAAATTTCTACCAGACTTAGATGAGGTTTCAATATGGACTTAATCGGCCCACTGCTTCGAGTACCTCCCACACAAAATTTCGGATAAGTTCAGTTTAGGACTTGCTCTCGAATCGCTTTGATTTTTGTTGCAGCAACTTGTATTCACTTCCCCCCATACGATGGTACAAGTTTAATCATGTGCAAGTACATACTTCCTGAGAAAATGACCGGAAATGTGCAAAAAGCCCCTATGACACCTTGTGTAGTGGTTGAAGCGCAAGATAACCCTTCAACGGATCTGTCTATTCGGCCCAAAATTTTGCCTTCGTAATATTTTATCAAAACATAGTTTAAATTCGAAGATAAGCCATATTGGTCCACTCCTTCAGGTACCTCCCCCACAAAACTTCAAAAATGTTCGGAAAAATTTTGCGCACGATAACTCTTGAAGGGAGTGACCGATGAAATCCATACTTTGCACATCCTAATATATCTACCAGGTATAGATCAGGTTCGAATATGGACTATATTTGTCTACTCCTTCTGGTACCTCTCACACAAAATTTCGGATAAGTTCACTTTAAGACTTGCTCTCGAATCACTTTGATTTTTGTTGAAGCGATTTGCATTTGCTACCTTCATTACGACGGTAAAAGTTTTTTCAGGGGCACGTCCATATTTCTTGGGAAAACAATCCGGAAGGTGTAAAAAACCCCTGTGTCACCATATGTGGCGGTCGGAGAGCACGATAACTCTCGAACTGTTCAATCGATTTGGTCCAACATTTGGACTTCGTCATTTAATATATACAAACTTAGTTTCTTGGGCCATCCCGGTCCACAACTTTAGGTACTTCTTCCAAATATTTAATATCGGCTCGGCCGAACTTAACGCCGTTCTTACATTTTTAATATGTTATAAATGTAAAACATTTCCCTAAAATGTGACTCACTTTCAGTATGACCCGCTGTATATACGATATCTGTGTACAAGTTATGTAATTTAAATTGGTTAAATGACATTTGTAACGACATTTCAGCTAACAACAAACCCTATTAGCAACTACAAAAATCCACATAAATTCACAAGAGACAAATCACACAACACAAATACAACAACGTATTAGCAACAATTTGTGTCTGCATAAATGTTTGCAATAATTGTTGTTTTGATTTTGAAATAGTCATAAATTCCACAACAAATGCTTTAATTAACACAATGAATTTTTCTTCTCTGTACAGACATCCGTTCGCAGACATATGGTCAAGCCACCATCAAGGCAGCGAAAATGTCTCAACATCACTGAAGAACATTACCTCTTCAACATGGTGGTGGCAATGTAACAATTTAGGTTGTTGGTTAGGCAATTTTTTTAGAAACGCCTCGAACTAAAATTGCATCACAACCAATCGCCATCAATGACTGATGGAATAAAATCACTCAAAAATAATTCTCAAAAAAAAAAAAATAAATAAAATAAAATAAAACACACGCGAAACGATAATATGCAATATCTAATTACCAAAGACACTATCTTTGAAGGTATTTTTAAGTATTGCATCGAATAGTATCGACATTTGAGAATTAAATATCAATGGCAATACCACCACCACCATTCGGTGTGGCCCGAATTTGGTGGCAAATGCCAAACATGGTAATTATGACAATTTAACGCATGAAAAAAACATTTTGCAATTTTAGTAATCCAGTTGGGCTACTTCTTACTTGTTTGCTGACTAGCTTAATCTGAGGTGGTAAAGCTCGTTATCATTTCTTTCCTTGGCTGAAATATCGTTAGAGTTTTTTCTTGTCGTTTAACTACGCACCATCTGTTTGGGAATGGTCGGTCGGCTGTTCGGTCACTGCTGGTTGCAGCGTTTTCTTGTTGTACCAGATGTTTAGCTTGTTGAATAGACAAATTAAGAAATTTGTGACAGATACAAATAATTAATTTTATAGGCATAGGAAAATACAAATTAACACGAAGTGGTTAAAATCGATTGCACAATAATACACACATATCAATTAAAAACGATGTCATGTTCTGCATTTGTCATTCAAATAGAATTTATAACGACATATTTTAATACAATTTCCTGTGATTGACAAACTTTTATATTGGCAAAATTACAATTTGCAGCCACTTTGGTTAAAAATTATGTTTAAAGCCTAAAAACATATAAAATTGGTAAATTTGGTTATATGGGAGAGGGGCTTCAAGCCACGAAATGTTTAATTACACACAATTTCCTCAAATGTTCCAGATATAAAAGTACGTGTTATTTTTTACTTATTAAGGTGGAGGTATTTTTATTGATATTTCTCTTACGAGTACATTGAAAAATTAGGAGTGTAGAGAAACTCCCACACATTCCACTTAGAACGCTAAGACGTCGCACAGTGGTTCAGAATCGTTTTTTTCCTGCTCAAAAGTCTGTAACTTTTGAACGGATAAAGATAATTTCGACAGATTACACAATCCGCTTTCTGGCGAATAAAGAACGATCAAATTCGGTCTAGTAGATGCATTCCTCTGCACCAAAGTTCAAAGTTAAACTTTTGAGTTTTTGTACTATTTTTCATCAAAATACGAGCGTTTTGTGTTTTTGATACCTTACTATATATTAACAAGTAAAAAAGTATAAGTCGGTTTTGCCGACATAGATTTACCCTCAGCCTATGTAAATTTAAACTTTCATCTACAGACCAGAGCTCCGATTTACTCGCGAGTGAAAATTTGGGGGGAGGTGGCAGTTTTTTGTGGGTCCGATTTTTTTGGTGGGAGTGGAGCTAGTTTATTTGTGGGTGGGGTAAGTTTTTGTTTGGCGGTGGGGACGAGGCAAGTTATCCCCCTCAACTTGCTTGAATTCGAAAAGAGTTTCACTCGCGAGTGGAACTCGGGCGAATTCGGTCGAGTATTCGGAGCTCTGCTACAGACAGATCAAATGTGTTTAGGGTCTTTTCAGAATTTGGTGGCTCCTTTTTGGATATTTGAACTTGTCGATAAAAATGTGGATTAGGATTAAAGCTCAAAAGTGGAATGGACCGACTTGGTCCATTATGGAAGTGGATCTTATTTTGCGAGTCATATCCTTTCGATAGATATTGCGCCCACTAGTCGTTTCAGTTGGTTATCGTATATATTTTGGGCCAGTATGCCTGAAAGCATGGACTTGACCACGGAAAACATAACACCGATTTAAACAGGACCTTAACGAACAGCATCGGTATATATTTTCGAAGGATCTTCGAACATAACTTGCACTTAGACACAAATGTATAACTTTTATGGGTAGGTACCCTAAGGAGAGGACAGATATGGACCATTATAAAAGTTTAAGTACATTTGGACAAAATATTAGGAGATACAAAGATTAGACCAAATTAGTTGCCCGTTTAAAATACATCGTGCATACTATTTTAGTGACATTTTTTAATTTGGGGAAAAGTACCGGAAGTTGTGGACAAAATATTACGAAGGTCAAACTTTGGACCAAATCGGTTGATGAGATCGAGAGTTATCGTGCTCCCCAGCCACCACATATGGTGCCATAGGGGTTTCTACACTTTTCTGGGTGTTTTCTCAAGAATTATGGACTTGACCCTGAAAAAACGTTTACCACCGTAATTGAGGCAGCGAATACAAGTTGCTTTAACAAAAATCAAAGTGATTTGAGAACAGGTTTAAAAAAGAACTTATCCGAAAATTTGTGTGAGAGGTACCCGAAGGATTGGACAAATATTGTCCATATTCGAACCTGATCTATATCTGGTCAAATCGGTCAGTTCCATCAAGAGTTATCGTGCGCACAATTTTTCCGAACATATTCGAACTTTTGTGGGGGAGGTTCCTGAAGAAGTGGACCGATATGGCTTACCTTCGAACTTAAACTAATTTTGGATAAAATATTACGGCAGAGCTGTTCCAGAGTTATCTTGCGCTCCAACCACTACACAAGGTGTCGTAGGGACTTTTTGCACCTTTCAGGCTATTTTCTTAGGAAGTATGGACTTGTCCCTGATGGAACTTGCTACGTCGTATAGGGAACAGTGAATACAAGTTCACGGTAAGCCTTAACTAAATTTAAATTGAAGGTGCTTACACCTGAGAAGTTTTTGCGGTTTCTGAAACTACAATGTTCATAGATGAGAAAAATAAAAAACAAAAAACAAAAAAATTGTCGGAGGGATTTCGCGGTCAAAGTTCACATTTTTAGGGTTTTTTTAGGTTTTCACGATTTTGCTTGGAAACCGCAAGGCCCATCGAAATGGGATTAAAGACAATGTTGTAGCAGTGAAAATTCTCCAAAAGATTGAGCTCAATGGTACTTTCGTAGGTTTTACCATTTTTTAGATATATTCAAATTGGGACAATGTACTGACTGTATGGCCCACTATAAAACAATGTCATGCAGGGGGCACCTTAACTAACTTTGAATGAAAACCGCTTACAACTGGGAAGTTTTCGCGGATTCTGAAACAACAATGTTCGTAGATGGGAAAAATCCAAAAACAAGAAAAAATCGCTGAAGGGATTTTTAAATAAATCGCGGTCAAAGTTCACATTTTAAGGTTTATTTTAGGTTTTAGCGATTTTGCTTGGAAACCGCAAGTCATATAAAAAATGTCGTCTTTAGGAGCACGCCACGCCCACACCTTCCAATATTTTGAGCTAATTTTTTGGTTTCCTTAGTTTCAATACGTTTGCCATTGAATCCCATAGAGAAATTAACAATCGATGACGACAAAAAGTGGGGTTTTGGTCAGGAAAATCGATTCCTGAACCAATGTGAGTCGGCAACCTTGATCAGAAATGCTTATTTATTTTCAGTGGGTCTTTGAGACCTCTTGTTTAATAACTCAAAGGTACAGCTAGTTACTTTGAAATCTTTCAGCGCGGAACGGGTTTCAGGCATCAAAATAAACGCAAGCATCGCTAGAATAGTTTGAGCTTGCACTGCAAATGTTTGGAATCTCAATCCTCTCAGTAAGGAGTAAAGTAAAGAAGAGAAACTTTATGTTGACTGCTCTCCAGCCGCCTGTTTCCTTAATCTCATTTCTACCATAGCTGAAATCGGCTTCCAATTGAGCATAATTGATCATGGTGATTTAGTCAACACATGGAGATCATCTTCCACGACAACGCCAAATACGCAATTTTGCACATGATGTTTGCTTTGACCGGGCAGTTTAAAAGGCGCAGCGTATCATGCGGACTGCTTCTACTGCATGTTGGGCTGATATTCTGCGTTGTGTCATCAATCTTGGCCCAATAGGAATTGAGGCGGTTATACGAACCAGATCTCACTTGCACCAAAACAATTCAAACTTATGGAGGCAGCTGCTGTCCTTCCGCTGTCCCGGGTGGTTAGTGATGTCCGAGGACGGTAATCATATGATAGGCGCTTATATCCTCGGCGACTGCATCAATATGAATATTCCTCAAACCTGCCTGATATGTCTGGTTATCTAGAGGTTTAATTTTGCATTTTTGGACCACTCTTTCTAAATTATGAAGATCTATCCTGAATTGCGTGGGCAGGGGGTATCTATCCACTAGATGATGATTTGGATGGTCTTACGTATAGTATCCAATGCATCGATAACATCCTCTTTTGCCGACGCACCGGCAAGATCTTACTATCCTCATGTATATGATCCACGGAAGACATAAAAAAGACTGCATTCTGCCAAATTGGCAAATTTTTCAATTGCATTTTACTTACCTTGTCAAACAACACTGGCGCCGCATAGCCTACCACAGACCGACCTATCGCGTTGTATGAGCTTAACAAAGTTTCTTTATCTTCTCCCACAGTCGGCGGGACACCTTGTTCCTACTTCTCATGTCATCGCAGATAGATGTGGCATGCTCGAAGGACTTGTAAAGCTGTCGAATGTGACCGCCAGGAGTTTGAGATCTCGACCTGCACCGCAGTACATGTGGTGACTTAGTGGCGGATATTGTCATATTTCTCGCTTGGAAGATCTCAACAAGATCAATGAGAAAGACGTTTAGCCTGACACAATTGTGATCAACTGTACATACAATCATCCACGTACCAATGCATTTCAATGCCGTCGAGAGGGCGAGGTATTGTGGGACTCCTTGTTTTACTCGGGGTTTGTTTAAACGGGGTTTGGACTTCTTGTTTCCGAATTGACTGATGGCCACACATATAGTTCGCGACCCAACATTTCAAACAAGGCCGGGGGGGTAGTATTCTTGACATCCTCGAACAGCTTGGCATGACTGATTGTATCAAATCAAATGCTTTAATGCTACCATCATTGTTCTATGGCCTGTTCTGGTTGAGACCTTGGCTTAAATGGCGTATAGTACTGTTGTGGTACTATGCTGCTTCCGGACCCGTGTTTATGATCTTCAACTGAATAACACGCTCTGATGCTTGGGAGGAGTAACTCCTCAAGAATTTTTGGTGCGGAAGACAAATATGAGAACGGCCGGTATGATTCACCTTTGCTGGCAGCTTTGCCAGGTTTCAGTAACACCCTGGCCATTTTTTTAGGCTTCGAGAACTATTAGGGTCAATGATAGGTTGAGGATCTTGCTCAGATACCTTACTCCTGGTTCCTCCAACTGATTTAACATCAACATTGAATGCGTTAGTTCGACGCTGTTTAAAATGACATATATTCGATCATCTTTTTTATCAGGGTTCCATAACGCCTTAAGCGTTGTTCACAACGCTCCATCACTTCAGATGTTCTATCCACTTTTTTCGCTTGTACTCACCGACTTATTCATTTTCAGTTTTCTGACTTTGGGGTAGCAAGGGTTCGTACGGCTAAGTTTATCACGCTCATTCGCTAATCCCGTCGCCTCAGCAGGGAAATTTGGCCGTATTTCAGATGTCCGACCAGCATGAATATGCAAGCGGCTGCAGCAGTAATGATGTCTCAGAAAATACCTCTCTGCTACCCGACCATCAGAGGGATTGGACAGTTCTCTAAAATGTCGGTGAGTTATGTGAACCCTTGCCATGGCAAAGGTTATGAAGTCGGGTGATCTAGTGATGGAGATGAAATGACGGGTTGCAAAGTCACGTCATTCAAAAGACCAGGTGACACGAGGGATATGTCAGGCGAACTATGTCAGCCTCTTCTAATTCTGGTTATTACGTCCTCGCTCATGGTGCAAAAGGTGGACCTATCTATTTCTTCAACCCGCATGCTTACCAAGTTCGCCTTCAGCTAAATAGCTGCCTTGTGCATAGCCTTGTGCATTCCCGACTGACATGGGGATGAGTTTCAATACCCTCTGTGAAAAGGTAGTGCCCCAAGAAAAATGTTGGATGGTTGTGGCGGAGGTACCTGAACGAGTGGACTGATATGGTTCACCTTCGAACTCACTCTTCGAGTCTCTCTTTTAATTAATTTCTCGTTAGAGTCGAGCTTAATGATGCGAGTGTAAAAGGGACATGCATGTTTCGCCTTTGGTATGTGACATGCATGTTTCGTCTTTGGTAGAGGCTCTTCAGAAATATCATACAATGATTGAACAAATATATTCAGCGTTGTAAAAACAAAAAACAAATTGCATTTGAAAGTGGAAAAGTTAGATTATAGCGAAGCCGCTCCACAGCCGATATGTCTGAACAGACTCTACCAAAGACGAAAAATGCATTTCACGTAGTGGTGGTTGTGTGGGTTCGAATCGTCGGCTTTCCTTTTCCACTTGCATCATTGGTTATTAAGCTCGACTCTGACGAGAAATTAATTAAAATTAATATTAAAAATAATCTTCGTCCTAATAGGTAAAATTTGCAGATTTTCAATTTTATTTTTTTTAAATTGAAAAAACTCTCCATATTTCTGCGAATATTATGACAACATATGCATTCATATAACGGACTTAATAACACTTCATTAACACCACTTAACGATTTGAAGTGAAATGCTGACACTTAAATGGCATGGCAAAACCGGGTGGCATGAGAACGTGAAGCACATGTTTTCAGTTGAATTCATTTAATTTTCACAACCTCCATAAAACAATTACAACTAATTCAATTGTGGACTAACACCAACAACATTCATACATACCTACACAAGTACGTATGTATGTATGTTCATACATATATCAACAGAACAAATAGAAATGCTTCTTGCTATAATATAAATTCTCTCACAACTCACCGTAAGGAAGTACCAGGAAACGGAAATTCACTTTGGCACAGTGTTAGGTTGAGGTGAACAGCAGCTAGTCGACATAAATATGTCAACAGTGTGTACACTAGAGAGCTGTTTATGTCATCAACAAAGGTCATTAATGATATTATATTGTTGTGTATGTTTGATTGTAACTTAAGTAAGGATATTAAAGATCTTGACACTCAAATACATAACACAAACAATGGCGTGAGGGGGAAGGATAAATAGAAGGGAGGGGTGTTTTTGTGAAAACAAACATCAACTAAAAGTTATTTATGACAGAATTCTAAGGGAACCCGAAAATCAAAAATATGACGATATTTTTCATTGGTAGTTGAAGGAGGTGACCCTCTTGTACCCATGTTCAAAAAGCCACGCTTGTTTTATTTTCTAAAGACAGCAATTTCCACATGAATTCACATTTGTATCATGAAGATGCTATTATACAAACTTAGGTAGTAATATAAAAGGGTTAATTATAATATACACAATACAACAACAGTAATATTTACCATGAACAACTGTGAAAATTCATATAAAATTCACACACACATATGGTGTTCATTCATTAACGATACCTTTTGTAAACCACATCAAATGCCAACCGTAAGTAGGTGATGTTAATGTTGCCATTGATGGAAGCAGCTGTAAAAGCCTTTTTCAATAGTGAAAACCGTTCAACTCTTGCGCTTTATAACAAGGTAAAATTAAATGGAAATAATTGAATGAATTTCAATAGCGGTTTATTTGGTTTAATTTCATTAATTTCTGTAAAGCAACGATAGCTGGAGACATTTAAAATTTGTACTCTTCCACAATCAAAATATAACAATGAACTTGCCTGTGGGTTTGGTGTCAAAAAGTGGGAGACAAAATCATTCCAACCTGTAATAAAAACAATATTATCAAAAATTATTTTTTTAATATTTCATTTACTTAGAAACAAAAAGTCGAAGGGAATAATAGAAACACCTTTCAATATTTCTCTCTCACGCAACATTTTCGCATTAGGTATTGCGTTCATAATCTGAATGAATCTGAACATGGCCAATACTTTTTGTACATTATTCGTAATATGTATGTATGAATTATTTTATCTTTATGTCGGCCTTCAAAACCGACCTCAAAACCTACTGGTATTTTCATATTTGATTTAATTATTGAAAAAATGCCTTAGCAAGCTATTGCAAACAAAGTTCCATTTTTTTTTGAAAACAATCTAAGCAGCTTACCGTTTTAAATTGATCCATTGTATTATCCCACTGTTTTCAGTCACTCAGTCAATATTAATTCACATCAAGGACTAAACGGATTCACTCCATGCATTCTAAGTGATTCTGTGCTCAACCACACCTTACAATAAGTGATGTAAATACCCATACCCATCATTAATAAATTATACAATAGATATCGATTGAAATGCATCTGTGAAGAGCTACTAATGCGAATCTATGTGCCTTTTTGTAACCATAACTGTCTATTGAATTGCCATTGTGTGTGTGAGTGCGTCCTTGGAGCCTTGAAGTTGTGCTTTGAATCATTAATTACAAATGACTTCATTTCTCAAGGATGCACATTAATGCCTGGTATAGACAATAATGCATTGTCATGACAATGTGGGATGTTTGTAGAACGTAACTATTGTACGATTAGATAATCATAGGGTTGGTTGGAAAGAATATTTGTTAGTAGTGGATGTTGATTAATACTGTGTTCATTACCAAAGTGAAATGTGTCAAAACTTGCATTGAAAACATTAAGTAACCAAAATGGCGTAAATTTCGACAGAGGATAATTTTGTTTCTTATCTACATATGGGAAATACTCTAAAATGTGGCCCTCTGTGTACTACTGGTAGGATCTCTATTGGTAAGGTGGATACTTGATAGACGGCATTTGGATAATATCCACGTCATTTGGCTTATTAGATAAATTATTAATGTGGATCACATAGATACATTATCAAGGTCATTGGATAACGTAGATACTTTATTTAAGACATGTGGGTAGTGAATATACCCGATCCAAGGCATTTGGATAGGGTAGATACTTTATCTACAGCATTTGTATACGGTAGATAATTTATCCAAGTCATTTGGATAATGTACGTTGGATAACATAGATAATTTATCAATGTTATTTGGATTATATAGATAATTGATCCAGGTCATTTCGCCAACGTAGACATTTTATCCGAGTCATTTGGATAACGAAGATAGCTAATTCACGTAAGTTGGAGGACGTAGATAAGTAATTTACGTCAGTGAGATAACGTAGATCCTTTATCCAAGTCATTTGGATAATGTAGGTGCCTTATCCAAGTCATTTGGATAACGTTGATACGTAATTCACTTAAGTTGGATATGGTAGATACTTTATTCAAGCCATTTCGATAATGTAGATAATTTATCCAGGTCATCTGTCTAACGTAGATATTTTATCAAAGTCATTTAAACAACGTAGATACCGTCTTCACGAATGTTGGATAACGTAGATACATTATCCAAGTAATGTGGTAATGTATATACCCGATCCAAGGCATTTGGATAAGATAGATACTTTATCCACGACTTTTATATACGGTAGATAATTTATCCAAGTCATTTGGATAACGTAGATACTTTATTCACGTAAGTTGGATAACTAGATACTTTATCCATGCTATTTGCATTATGTAGCTAATTTATCCAGGCCATTTCGATAACGTAGACACTTTATCCAAGTCATTTGGATAACGTAGATAGGTAATTCAAGTCAGTTAGATAAAGTAGATCCTTTATCCAAGTCTTTGGATAATGTAGGTGCCTTATCTAAGTCATTTGGATAACGTAGATACTTTATTCACGTAAGTTGGATAACGTAGATAGTTTATCCATGTTATTTGGATTATGTAGACACTTTATCCAAGTCATTTGGATAACGAAGATAGCTAATTCACGTATGTTTGATAACTTAAATACTTTATTAAAGTCATTTGGATAATGAATATAATTTCACAAGGTAATTAATTTAACATAGATAATTTGTCCAAGTAATTTGGATAAGGTAGATACCTTATCTACGTAATTTCGCCAACGTAGATACTTTATTGAAAACATTTGGATAAGGTTGATACGTAATTCACTTATGTTGGATAACGTAGATACTTTATTCGAGTTATTTCCATAATGTAGATAATTTATTCAGGTCCTTTGGCCAACGTAGATATTTTATCCAAGTCATTTGGATAGGGTAGATACTTTATCCTCGACATTTGTATACAGTAGATAATTTATCCAATTCATTTGGATAATGTAGATGCCATATCCACGTCATTTGGATAACGTAGATACTTTATACAAGTAATTTGGATAATGTAGATACCTTATCCACTTTACTTGGTTAACGCAGATATTTATCCAAGTAATTTGTATAATGTAGATGCATTATCCACGTAATTTGGATAACGAATATACGTTATACATGTCATATGCGTAATGTATATACCTAATCCAAGGGTAGATATTTTATCCACGTCATTTGAGTAATTAAAAAAATTATCCAGGACATTTGGCTAACGTAGATACTTTACCAAAGTCTTTTGGATAACGTAGATACCTTATTCACGTATGTTGGGTAACGTAGATACTTTATCCATGCCATTTGGATAATGTAGATAATTTTTCCAGGTCATTTCGCCAACGTAGATACTTTATCCAAGTCATTTTGATAACGTAGATACGTAATTCACGTAAATAGGATAACGTAGATACTTTATCCATGTAATGTGGGTAATGCATATACCCATTCCAAGGCATTTGGACAGAGTAGATACTTTATCCAAGTCATTTGGATAATGCAGATAATTTACCCAGAACATTTGGCTAACGTAGACACTTTATCAAATTTATTTAGATAACGTAGATACGTAATTCACTTAAGTTGGATAACATAGATATTTTAGCCAAGTTTTTTAGATAACCTATATTCTTTATCCACGTCATTTTAATAATATCGATACTTTATCCGAGTCATTTGGGTAAAGTATATGCCTTATTGATGTCATTTGGACAATGCAGATACCTAGTACACGTCATTTGGATAATCTAGGTACATTATATATATCATCTGAATAAAGTAGATACCTTATATAAGTAGTTTGGATAATGCAGATCCTTATCCACGTCATTTGGATTCCCTAGATATTTTATCCACGTCATTTGGATAATGGAGATACCATATGTAAGTTATTTGGCTAATGTATATTGTTATCCACATCATCTGTAGGTATCTAATCCAAATCACTTGGTTAATGTAGATATTTTATCCACGTCGTTTGAATAACGCAAATACTTTATCCGCGCTATTTGGATAATGCAAATACTTTATCCACGTCATTTGGATAACTTAGTTACATAATCCAAGACATTTGAATAAAGTAGATACTTTATCCAAATCATCCACATAATTTGGACAACATAGATACTTTGTCCCAGTCATTTTTCTAATGTAGATACCTTATCCACGTCATTTGGATAACGTAAATACTTTATCCAAGTCATTTGGATAATGTAGATAGCTTATCTACCCCACTTGACTAACGTAGATAATTTATCCGAGTCATTTGGATAATATGGATTCCTTACCCAGTTCATTTGAACAACGTGGATATTTTGTCCACATCATTTGTGTAATGTTAATACAGGCATGTGGATAACTTAGATACTTTATCCACTTGGGTTGAATAAATACTTTATCCGATTTCAATTGGATAACTTAGATACTTTGTACAAGTAATTTCGATAATGTAGATACCTAACCCACGCTATTCCGACAAACATATAGATACTCTCTCCTAGTAATTCGGATAATATAGATAATTTATCCACGTGTTTTAAATAATATTGATACTATGTTCACTTCATTTTGGCTAATTTAGATACTTTATTCAAGTCATTTGGTTAACGTAAATACTTTATTCAGGTTATTGGGAGAATGTAGATACCTAATCCACGTTATTTGATTAACGTAGATACTTTATCGAAGTCATTCGGATAACGTATATACTTTATCCACGTCATTTGGTTAATTTATATACCTGATCCACGACATTCGGATAATCTTGGTACACTATCCACGTAATGGAGATATCAAAATTACATGATATGAAAATAAAACTGCATTAGGCTAATCAGCTTCTGTTTCTTCTTATTCCGGAAGCTAGCCTCCCTCGAAGTTATATAACGAAACCCCCCAAAACATTTGACATTGATATACATCATATGTGTGACATATTCCCATCATTTCCCTTTTGATGTTTGTCAGCTTTGGCGCTTCCACGCAGTCACTTAGACATACAGCTCGAAGCATACATCCATTTCCCATCAAAGTGGAGCAGGCAACAACGCGACACATTTTAATGAAAATGTAATTTCTATTTCACTGTCAGCAACATGTCACATGACATTAATCCAGCAAGCAATCCATTCAATCAACAGCCATCTAGCAAAAAGTTGGCCAACTTTGGCAGCTCCCTACTGCAACAGTTTTCATCATGGACGACGACGGGCCGGGAGACATTAATGCAATTTCCTTTTTTCCACGTCTTGTTTTTTCACTACTACGCAAAAAAACTGCACAAACAATAACAGCATTAAAAAACGAACGAAAGCAAAATTTTAAATGCATTCTCATTTTTCACTCTCACTCACTCACTCCTCTCTTTCCTGTTTTTCTTCTTTAAATTGCAGGCAAATTGGTTTAAGGCCACACAATATTGTCGTTACCATGGCATGCACTTGGCAAGCATATCATCGCAAGAGGAGAACGATAGACTGGAAAAACATATCAAAGATTTTGGTAAGTACAAAAACGAAGATAATGATGATGATGATGACGATGAAGAAGTAGAAGCAAACAACTCTAAGGTATTATTAAGGCAAATGTAAGAAAGGAAAAAAGAAAAACAAAATTGAAAGATTAACAAGCCCTATATTCGTAAGCAATAAATGGTGAATGATGCTATACTAATTGGAGGTAACGTTTAAAAAGAGAATGCAAAGGTAATCGGAGGCAAATGCAAGAGTGGGTTTACTAATGGTTATCAGGCAGCTGTAATTAGGCAGTTATCTGGTTAAATTAAGGAATTAAGCTTTCATTGTTCATTTTAAAATGTTAAAAACAGGTTATACCCTACGAAGGCTGCGGATAAAAGTAGATGGATATTGCATTTATTTACAAGCAGTTGATCTAGACGCTCAGTTCCCTATTAAAACCTATTCAGTTTGATAAATACACCTTATACAGGGAAGTAGATAGCTCATATAAGTCATTTGGATAATACAGATCTGCTCTGTTACAGAACCTGCAAGAAGCTACTACTTTTTACTACGATAAAATTTTTTCCTTTATGTTATCGACAAAAATAGTAAAAATTAGTAGATTCTTGCAGTACAGGAACAGAAGAAGTCACTTGGGACCTACATACTTTATCCACGTGATTTGGCCTATATAGGGGCTTTATTATGGACCCATATTGACAATTTTTCGTGGAGAGGTTTCCTATGCAGATTACAGGTTACCGGATTACAAGCCATTCTTTTAAAAAAATGTGTTTGTAACAATAAAACACCTCAAATGGAGATGATTTCTTATATCGGGACCACGGCAAAAAATTAGACCTAGGGGACTGCAACTGTATTACAGTCTTCTGAAGTCATACAAATTTCAGTTCGTCTTATTATCTAGAAGAAGTTTTGGTGCACCTTCCCATTTAAGTGCACCCACTGTGAGAAGGGAATAGGGGCATGGGTACTTGTAAATAAATAAAAAAATTAACACCAACTTTCCTTAAAATTTAGCTGAAATATCAAAATAGCTAAAACCGGAGGTACCGGAGGTTATATGAGGACTAAACAAAAACGTAAACCTACGTACACAATATTTTTGGAGAGAATTTTTTTGATCGCTGGGGATCTAAAATGCAAAATTAGCACCAAAATTTATGCAGAAACTTTAAAGTTGCTACAATTGGGTTGGTGGGCTTAAACGGGGGCTATACTAAAACGAGGCGCAGTGTCCACAGTTTTCTACGAAAAAGTTTTTTTTTTTACCATGGCGAACCTGAATACCAAATTACAGTTAAATCGGTCAGAAAACGTAGCAAACATTTTCAGAATACATAAAATCGGGAGGTCCTGTTATATAGAAGCTATACCAAACCATGGGCCGATAAAGTCCATCTTCGAAGTTGGTATGCCAGCAAACTAAATATTAATTTGTGCAAAAGTTTAGGGTCCTATTTTAATTTGTTTGTGACTGAGGGTATAATTATGATCGCGACAATTGAGTAAATGATGCTGAATAGCACATGCAGTTACCGAGGTTTATGGACAAGTAACGGACGCTCGTCATATTCCAGACTATCCAGTAGAGTTGGGTAATCTAGTTCCTAGTTCCTTGTACCAGTTCCAAAACGTATGAGTAACATCATGAAATATAACGTGTGATAGTAAGTATACGCAGTATGTTCAAAGAAGAAAGTTGGGCCATTGGAACTGCGAAGTGAACTAGATAGTTCCATATAGTTCCTTTGGCACAACTCTACTATCCAGAAACCATGGGTTTAGCAAGAGAGTACGATGAGCTTCGCCATACGAAGGCAATAGTGGAAAAATTGGTGAATATAAGAGGAATAAATAAAAAAGTATCAGTTGGCTTTGCCAGCATCAACCCTATGCTTCAACGTAGGTTTCATGCTGCTACAACAACAACAGAGAATTGCAGGTGCGTATCAGTAGTGCCCATCTAGACTTAGACTATGTCATGCTTAAAAGCGCATAGGTGATAGATGCAAAGAGCGCATGTTATATTAGGCGAGCAGTCGAGAGGAGGTACACAATATTATAGGATGAATAATGTTGCAGATGTTATGCATAAAAAAATTATCATTACGATGTAAAATGCTTGATAAACTAGACCAAAACGCTTAACTTGTCTAACTCATTGCAGAAGTCTGTAAAATGCCAGGGCGTTCCATCTACTGATGCTATATAGGTTAGGTTAAAAAGAGGGGAAAAGTCGCCAAATGTCCGTGTGGACATATGCTTACTTCAGAATAAGCCTGTTGTTTGCTCTAGTCTGAAATCTGAAGCTAGGTAAGTTAAGTTAGGTTGAGAAGAGGGACGATACAAAAATCGCCACATGTCCGTATGGACATACACGTAAGCCAGCGTAGCCCTTTTGTGCGGCTCAAGTATGGAATCTGGAAGTGCCAGAAATAGTGTTCCAAGGTTTCGTCGTTCTTTTCCCATTTTCTGCATTCATTATTTTCTGCACAATTTATGTTGTCCAGGTGCTCTTGTAGCCCTAGGTGTCCGGTAAAGATGCCTGGGTTTTCCCATAGGATTTTTGTGTGCTTTTTTCCTTTTTCTTCATTAGTCAACTCTAGATGCGTCGCTTTTAAAAGCTTATCATTATCTAGGCTCGTCGTAGTTTGCTCCCTGGCGTGTTTTGCCAATAAGTTAGGGTCTATCTGGTTAACCATAATCCTTGTATGGCCTGGTACTCATATGACGTTTACTGAACCGTGATGTGAGTAGTCGTTAATTTACTTTTTACATACCAAGACAGTTTTTGATTTCAATGTCTTGTTTGTTGTAGCTTTATTTGATTTTTGCCTGTCCCTTAGGACATTTATAGTGACCAGTTCAGACAGTCTGTAATCGCTGGGACTTCCGACTGAAGGATTGTGTTATCAACCGGCAGTTGGAGAGAGAGTTGTTTCCGGTTTTTGACATAGGGACCCAGTCTCGTCCTCACCTCTTTCACATCCCCATCTGTAAAACCGCAGCTTCCATGCGGCCATTTGTGCTAGGGTTCCATCGATCCACATGTCTCTGTAGGGTATTATTTCGGGTATTGTTATTGGTCCTCCAACAAGTGGACTTCTTGGGAGTCGCTTATTGAATCGGCTCCATCTTGTGTCTTGATCGGATGTCCGTCTGTCTCTAGTTAACAGCTTTTCTCACCAATTTTCCAACTTCACAAGGAGTTTCTATGCCGACCACTACGTCCCCGAGAGCTGCAGGGTTCGCATTTAGGCCCAATTGACCTTCTATTAATGTCGAACGGCCCTGCGCCCACGTCCAATTTTATTTATTTTCGAAGTTTTGAGTAGTTCCAAAAGGTTCTGTTAACGGGCTCACCCTCCTCATGTCCCAGCTCACTTTATCGACCCCCTGACAAGGATACTCTGGGCAGCCTCCTCTTCGTCAGTTTTGCTCGGGACATTTAAAGGTGGAAGCTCTATTTCTTCTTGAAAGCAATGTTCTGTTTTTCAGGGAATATTATCCTCTTCTCAGCTTCTGAAGAATTTGAGGCAGTGTTATTAATCTCCTTTGGAACATTCCATTGCTCTAAGTTTACTCGCTCCTGGTTCTATTTGAAACGTTTGTCGTTGAGCCCCTGATCACTGCATCGAATTGTAGTTAATAAAATTATTAGCAAATTTTTTGACGATAGTTTTTCTATATATGTAGTGGAGAAAAATTCTGACTTGCTAGACTCCTTTCAACTCGTCTATAATGACTGTTTTTAAAGTTTCAGCCTTATGGCATCTGAGACCCAAATATGTTGAGACCAGATCGGTTAACACAATATAACACGAAGGAATAACCGATTTGTTCATGGGAATATTTCTTTCTATTATAGATCAAGTTCGGAGATGGACCATATCGTGTAACTGTTTCGTGAGACTTCTCTCATATCAATGATTCGATTCATATTAGTTCAATGATAAGTGACCTACTGTTTATAACCGAGTCTGTACGGTGTTTCTTACAACACCACTTGTAGAGAAGTTTTAGATGACTGAAATACTCAGGAAATGTCACCAACATTACCGAGGGGTATTTTGCCACCGTTGAAAATTTAATGTTGCCTGGTCGGGGAATCGAACCCACTTCGGGTGTGCATACCATTAAACCACGGTGGCACGTAACTATTACACACACCGTAATATTTCTTTTAAACTCACCTGACGAGCTATATCGGGCAATTCTATCGGGTACCTCTGTCACAAAATGTTAAAAATGTTTGATGGTCGTTATGCAACGTTTACCTTAGGTAGTTCCTGTGGTCCTGATTACAGTGATATAGTTTTCTTTGGTTTAGTCTATACTTTGTGACACAATGGCATGAAAGCTCTAAAATCCTACGGTGACTATCGAACATTTCAAAAGGATCTTCGAACATACCCTATACTGCACTTAGACACAAATGTTGAACTTTTGTGGGGAGACCATTATTTGCGATTTTAGAAGTTAAACTGAATTTGGACAAATATTAGGAGATCCAAAGTTTGGACCAAATTTGTTCAAGAGATATCATGCATACCATTATAGTGAAATTTTTTAAATATTAGGGGGAAGTACCGGAAGTTGTAGACCGGTATTGCCCATCTTCGAACTGAAACCAAATTTGGACAAAATATGACGAAGACCAAATTTTGAACAAATCGATTGATTATTTCGGGAGTTGTCGTGCCCTCCAACCACTACATATAGTGTCATAGTGGCTTTTTAATCTTTCGGGCTGTTTTCTCAATAAGTATGGACTTGCCCCTGAAAAAACTTTCATCGTCGTAAGTGAGGCAGCGAATGCAAGTTATTTAAAAAAAAAAGTCAAAATGATTCGAGAATAGGTCTTAAAGGGAACATATCCGAAACTTTGTGTGGGAGGTACCCGAAGGAGTAGACAAATATAGTTTATATTCGAACCTGATCTATATCTGATAAATATATTAGGATGGTAAAGTATGGACCAAATCCGTCACTCCCTACAAGAGTTATCGTGCGCATAATTTTTTCGAACATTTTTGAACTTTTGTGGGGGAGGTCCCCTAAATGGAGGACCGATATGTGTCATTTTCGAAGTAGATCTTAATTTGGACAAAATATTATCCAAATTTTGAACCAAATTGGTTGCCCGGTCAAGAGATCTCGTGCATACCATTTTAGTGGCATTTTTTTAAATATTGGGGGAAAGTACCGGAAGTTGTTGGCTAAAGTAACGGTATTTTAGACCAAATCGGTTGATTAGTTCGAGAGTGATCTCTCGTGCTCTTCAGCCACTACATATGTGAATGCAAGTTGCATCAACAAAAATCGAAGTGATTCGAGAGCAGGTCTTAAAATGAACTCATCCGAAATTTTGTGTGGGAGGTACATGAAGGAGTAGACAAGTATAGTCCATTATCGAACCTGATCTATATCTGGTAGATATATTAGGAAGTGTAAAAAATTATGGACCGAATTGATCACTCCATTCCATAGCTATCTTGCACACATTTTTTCGAACATTTTCGAACTTTTATGGTGGAGGTACCCGAAGTAGTGGGCCGATATAACCCATCTTCGAACATTAACTAAGTTTGGTCCAAATATTACGAAGGCCAAATTGTAGACCTTATCGGTTGATTCGTAGATTGGGCGTTTAAACACTTTTGGACCATTTTCTCAGGAAGTATGAACTTGCCCCTGAAAAAGCTTGTACCGTCGTAATGGGGAGAGAGAATGCCGGTTGTTGCAACAAAAATCAAAGGGATTCGAACGAAGCTCTTAAGCTGCACTTTTCCGAAATTTTGTGTTTGAGGTACCCAAAGGATTGGACCGATGGAGTCCATATGCGAACTTGATCTATGTTTGCTATAAATATTACGATGTGAAAAGTATGGACCAAATCGGTTAGTACATTCAAGAGTTATCGTGCGCATATCTGTTGATTCGTTCGAGGGTTACCGTGCGCACCAGCCAGCCAGGCAGACAGACATACGGACGGACATTGCTAAATTAACTCCAAATTGTCTGAAACTGAACCATGTACCAATTGCGCTGTTATCATGGAACAATTACCAAGGTTGTGGTATCACAGCAGCTGTTCGAATATAGAATGTTAAATCCATTTATAAAAAATTATTTTTGTTGTAACTTCCCCAACAACATAAAGAAAATTTGGACATAACATATTCAAAATTTTTGTTATTTTATTTTATTTATTTTTTTTTTCTTATAAAGTCGTCGGTTGAGTTTATTGAGCTGTCGGTTTTATCCGCGTAGCCTCTGTTATAAAATGTCAGTAGAATATTTAGGACCGCTCCACAGAGGACGGCGCGAAAGTCAAAAAATCAAAGTATAAAATTGCGAAATGTTTTCCATTATATCGATTGCAGACACTCTGCTGACTAAGATTTTATTTTTACTTTTTTGTTGTTGTAAATATTCACTCAGTTATTCAGTGTCAAGTGCAAGAAATTTTGACGGATCAGATTTTAATAAAATTGTTGCTAAAAATCTGATCTCATATTTGTTTAATTGTTAAATAAATTCGTAATAAAACAGTTTATTTTTTATTGATAGGGGAGGGTTTAAGTTAAATTAAAATAAAATGTTTGGGCCTGAAGTTACATAGTTATAAAGCAATAAATTTTCAAAAATTATTATTTTTTGTATGTTTTTAGTGCAATATACTTTTGTTGGATGGAGCGTAACTACAAAGGTCCACCGAGGTTCTGTCCAGTTATTTTTTTAATAATTAAATTGGACTCCCTAGATTCCGAATAACCAAAATTTAGCTGCAAATAGCTGCAAATCTTGCTGATAAAAATCTGTCGGTACGGTTATATGGGGGCTATATCAAAATGTAGACCTATGTTCGCAATTTTTGGTGGAGAATTTTTGTGTCCACTGGGAACCCCAAATACCAAATTACAACTAATTTGGTCGGAAAATGTAGATTTAAACCACCAAAGTACTGAAAGTCGGGAGGTACCTTAAAAGAGGCCTATGTCCACAATTTTTGGTGGAAAGGTATAGTGATCACTAGGAACCCTAAGTACCAAATTACAACTAATTTGGAAGGAAATTGTGGCTTAAATCCTCAAAATATCGAATATCAGGAGGTACCGTTATATGGTGGCTATACCAAAATATTTGCCTATGTTGTTCATATTTAGTCCATAATTACCAACAGACACAGATTGAGTTTGTGCAAAATTTCAGAAAGATATCTTCATTCGTTTCCAAGTTATTAATTTCGCGCCGCTAGATCAGTGGTTTCGACCACTGTGCGCTCCACTGATGTTTAACGTCAAATCTCAGATAGCTAGAATTTGCACTCCATATTCAATGATATATTTTCATTATTTCAACTCAAATGTAGTCTTCGTAGTCTGTCAGTAAGAGTGATTTTTGATCGGCTAAGAACACTGTGCAACATTTTTAAGATAATTTTGTGCAGACAATTTGAGTTTAGGAATTTTTTAAAGTACAGACCTAAATGACAAAAACCCTAGTTGGGTTTTATTGTGTCAGATCCAGCTTGGATTTTATGGCCCCATCTAAACACGGTTAAATATTGGCATTTTAAAAAAAAATCTGGGCTATATCTCGGTAACCTATGTGAATCTTCATCTCACATATGAAGCCAATTTGTAGATAAGGGCAAGAATAAAATATTTGGAGAAAAAATGAACTCGAAAAGCTACACTTATTGCCTCAAATTATGTAAAATGTTTGTTTAGATTTTTTCACCATATCTCCAAAACCGTTCATTTTTTCTTAATATATTTTTTTTTTGGAGAATATTCGCTGGAATTTAACACACAACTCTTCGGAACATGACATTGTTGTAAAATGCCTCTACCACGTTGTTTTCAGTATATTTTTCAACGACGATTTAATAAATATGACAATAGTGTGGTGAAATCCGAAATGACAGCACAGAAAAAAATTTTAGCCATTTGATAATGAAATTCAAAAATTCAATCAAAAATTTATCGATTTTCCGGCGATAAAAAAATTGTCATATTGTCCAAATTCAATAAAATTATTTGGTCACAAAGTAAAAATACAAATGATAAAATATTTCACCTATTGACAAAAATATTCCACATTTTGCTTGATATGTAAATATTTGAAATATTTTATCAGTTCAATATAAAAATCGATAAATGTTTTAGTCAATATTAAAATTTTATTGTATCAAATAATTTTATCGAATTTCGTCAATATGATAAATTTTTTTATCGCCGATTTTTTTTTTCTGTGAGAATAAACTGTTTTTGTGAACTGTGTTTGAAATAAGTGTTGTAAAAGATATTATGCAAAATACGGCTGAAACAAAATGAAGTAAGAATTTTAGAGTTTCAGAATGTTCTGAAGAATTGCTGAAAACTTTATTTGGAATATTTTTGCAAAAGGTTAATTGGTTCAAGTCTCAATAGTTTAGCGGATACTGACCAGAATTTCAGCAATTATGTAAAATTTTTTATATATTTTATTGATTTTGATGCCCTAGATGTTCTTTTACTTATGTGGTCTGTTCAAAAGATAAGTTCTAATAGTTAAGGGCTACAATATTGCCAAAGACTGCAAAGCCAAATTCCTAATCGTTTTTTAGATAAGGACCCATTAATGTAAAAAATTTAGTTTCAGCCCGGTTTAGCTTTCCATTAGAACAATTTCATGCTTAATAAGATATTTATAGCTTTTCATTTAACATTTTTGTATTAAATTTAAATGAATTTTTTGCGGTGGACTCTTTGTTGAATTCCTTTCATTCCACTCGCTTCGCTTAAGTAAAACATGGACATTTGAACATTGTCGTTAAAATGATAAAATTGGGTTAAACATGAGACACAAAAT
Organism: Musca autumnalis; assembly: GCF_047663935.1. NCBI lineage: Eukaryota > Metazoa > Arthropoda > Insecta > Diptera > Muscidae > Musca > Musca autumnalis. The sequence continues at coordinate 43,810,498 of NW_027411977.1, read as the reverse complement.
ACCGGGGAATAATCATGTAACAAGCTAACCAAAGGGGTAACAAGGCAACAACAACAACAAAAAAGCAACAACTCCAACTACATTACCAACTACAACGAACTGTTCCAAATAATGTTACAATTGTCCATAGATAGAAGTTTCAATCTTCGAATGGTTGCAGCCAGTTGGTGAATGTTTGGAGTATGACGTTGGTGGTGGTGGTGGTGGTTAGGTGGCTGACAAGTCATTGCTCCAATATGGTATGTAGCTATGAAACGTGGAGAGCAATGTAACGATTCCAGCAGCTCAATTTACTCTGTTCACAGTTCATAGTTAATATGGCTGGCTGCAGTTAGTCAGCCAGTGACAAAAGAAGCCAAAAAGCAAAAAAATGGAGCAAAAAAATATTAAAAGCCATGCCATAATACCCGGAAATATAAATTTCATTTAGAGACAAAACAAAAAACATGGGCAAAAGCAAAAAGATAAATGTTTGCAAAAAACGAAATTGGAACGAAAGAATGCAAGCATTCCATGAACGTTTGTGTGAATGACAAGCGAATATGTTCGCTTTTGATGTTCTGTGTTACAACGTTTTTCCAAAAGGAAAAGTAAAACACAAAAGATGTGGAGCAAATATTTCACATGTCAATCGGTTTCACTTTACATTTGGGAATTGTCAGTGTTAAATGTAATTCCCCAAAAAATAGAGAAAAGCGAATTGAATAAAAAAACAAATTAAGCTAAATGTTAGAATGACCTGGAAAGATAATTGCGAAAAATTAAACTCTGCTCTGCTATTTTGTAACTAAGCTTTTAAATTTAATACTGTCTTTAGAATTTTGGTGATTGGTGTAGTTATGCAAATTGTAATGCTTTATTTTGTTGCTTCAATTGAATACCGATATCTATCTTTCTCTTTCTTTTTTCCTTCGCCTAGGTTTGGGTAATGAACACTTCTGGATATCAGGTACCGATTTAGCCGATGAAGGTAGCTTCTTTTGGATGTCAACTGGACGCCCCATAACTTTTACAAATTGGAATGCTGGCGAACCGAATAATTTCCGCTACGAAAATGGTGAAGAGGAAAATTGCATGGAATTGTGGAATCGTGATGGCAAGGGTCTCAAATGGAATGATTCACCCTGTAGTTTTGAAACCTATTTTGTGTGCGAAGTACAACCTTGAGTAAGGGCGAATAAATGGACCAATAACAACAACAATGGATTTAGGATAACAAATTTTAAACGAACTAAGAAAAAACAAAACGATTTATGATGATAATTGGCAACGCATTATAAAATAGAAGAAAATAGTAGTTGTTTATTTTAGTAGACATTTTTTTTCACACATCATCCATAAAAACGGTTCGAAATTTTTTTTCATTTCGTCATTAAATGAAAATGCATTTTTTTAGTTTAGTAAAAAATAAAATATTTTGCAATTAAAGTTTTGAATGCATGCAGCATGTATGACAATGCCACCACAACATGCACTTATCACCAAAACAATTGACACACTCACCCACCCACACACACATATGCATAATTTAACCATTTTGCTGCCACAATTAACACAATGATAACTATGCTAATGATGATGAATAGCTTAAATAGAAGAGTGATGAAATAAATGTGAATTTTCATTTCAAAGGATATATTAGATATCCTTTAGACTTTTAGTGATCCATCCATACAACCAACCAACCACACCAACAACAAACCACACAAACTCGACTATGAAATGTTGCTTTTATGCCTCCTCCTCCTCTTTTTGTAGAAAGTAAATTAAAAATAATGAATGATTGAATGTGTCTGTATGTATTTTTAATCTTTTAGTTCGTAGTTCTTATGTTTAGTTCTAATTATTTATATTTACAAAATTTAAATGTTCAAAAACAACAACAACAAATGATGTTGTTTAGCAATTAAAAAACAACAAATAAATAAAAATGTATATAAAATTAAAAAAAATAATAAAAAAATCTATTTAATTAGTTTTGTTAATTAGGAAAATTTTGGCGATTAGAAAAACAATATTATAACCCTGAAGTCCAAACATATTCAGGATTACATGAAGATTACAGCTCAACAAAATTCTACAAATCCATCATTCAAAAAATATTTCTGATAAAATCCTAAGAAGCTCCTAAGAAATAACATTTATTCTGTTCAATAAAATTAACAGAGATATACCCTCTCTCTGCGACTTAAAGAAGAGGGAAGAACCCAAATCTTTTTAGTCCTGACATCTATAGAATATACTGATTTTAAATCATGGGTTTTTCCCTAATTCCAATATATTTTATAGACATCATCCAAGAACGGATATTCATGAGGTATTCACCATTATTTGATAATTTTTTTTTTTCTTATAACAGTTACGCTATGAGACAGACTTTTGTACAGAAAATCTGAATTTAATCCATAGACAGGTCGGAAAACAAAATACTTTTACATTTCAGAATTCAAACTTTTGTGGCAGAAAGTAAGAACTTGCAAAATACAAATACGACTTTTAAGAAATTGAAATATTCTACGATTTATGTTCGCATCTGTTCCATAAGTTAAGTCATCTTCTCGTTTATTTTGTTTTAATAACATTTGTGTGTCTGTTTTTTTATTTCCTGATAGGTTTGGATGGTGAACATTTCTGGATATCTGGCACCGATTTAGCTGACGAGGGCAGTTTCTTTTGGATGGCAACTGGTCGCCCCATTACATTTACAAATTGGAATGCTGGTGAACCGAATAACTATCGTTATGAAAACGGTGAAGAAGAGAATTGCATGGAATTGTGGAATCGTGATGGCAAAGGTCTCAAGTGGAATGATTCGCCTTGCAGTTTTGAAACATATTTCATTTGTGAAGTGTCACCCTAATGTTTTAAGGATAATAAAAACCCTGTGAATGTACTATAAGAATTTATTATTTTAAGAAACAATAAATATTGAAAATCACCGTTTTTCTAAATTATTAGATTTCGACGAAAATTATATTTCTTTGATTTTGTTAGAAGCCATTGGTATAGATGGGATTCTAACAGGTATTTACCCAAAACTTGGGTAAATGACTGGTAAATTCCCAATAAATACCTTTTTCGGGTGTTTATTTTGGTATTTAAAAATTTATTTTGAAATGAAAAAAAAATTTTTTCTGTCAGACAGAAAATCAAAAAGAAAACAAAAAAGGTGGTTTAACCTCGCGGACTATCCTTTTTATATGTGAAATCGAGCGTTGTATATAGGAAGAAAATCAACGCAGACCGCAGCAAATATAGCTTTGTCGAAGAGGACCAAAATCTCAAGATTATCAGCTGAAATCAAAAGTTTAGCCATCAGATACATACATACATATATGAAAAAAAAAAATAAGAATACCGGTCCAGCATTTACGTTTTTCCGCAAGAAGGACTTCAACAAACCGTTCTAAAAGCCCTCATATGTCAAAAATTTCGCTGTAACTATATATGAGAGATTTACCAAAAATATAGACAAAAATTGGTAAAATATTAACTAGTCACATTTCAAAAAAAGGTTATTTAATTCATAGTCAGTTAAAATTTGTTAAAATACTGCGTTTTCGCGTCCAATTGGATGATTTTAGTTTCTGTAGTTTTTACCCACATATTGGGTATTTACCCAGTTGTACCCAATTTACCCATTTTAATGGGTATTTACCATTTGGGTATTTACCCATTTCCCATCTCTAGCCATTGACAAAATTTTGATTTGGACGATTGGAAGCACGTAGTGAACTAGATCGTTTAATTGAACTAGATTAGCACAACTCTACTAAACTCGACTATAGTACTGTTATGTTTTCCAAACCTCTATGTAATTTTAATTGACTGCGGAATATGGAGCGTATGACAATTGATATCATAGAAAATTGTTCATACGTTACGTTGAACGTGTGGGAGAGAAAAAATGCAGAGGTCTTTTACCTTGACCTCTGCATTTTTTCGCTCCCTTTTGCCGCGTATTAAATAAATAACTTAATTTAAGTTCAAAATTGCGACTTCTTCAAGCTCTGCAAATAAAACTTATTTCTTCTATTGATTACATCTATAAATATATACTTATAACAGAGTTGAGTAATGATGAATGACTGACTGATAATCAACGACCAGGCTAAACAGCTAAAGCTAGAATCTTGAATGGGTGAGGGTCACTCTTGGTCCGAAGGTGTCAGATAAGGCTGGATTTTTGGAAATTCGAACTAGAACTGTACTAAAAGTACTAAAAGGTACTAAATGTGGTACCCCTTGTATTAGGCAAACGCGAAGAGCTAGAATTCTGAATGAAAATGGAATGAGGTTCACTGATGGAGAGTTAGAAAGGTGTACCAAAGGGTTTTTGGAAATTCGAACTATAAGTGTACGAAAAGTACTAAAAGAACGGATAGAGCTAGAATCTTGAAATTTGGAATGAAAATCAAGGTTTAGAAGATGAGTTGATATAAGGTGGTGGTCTTGAAAATTTGTACTCATGTGTAAGAATAGTACTAAATGGTACTAAATTTGGTACAATTTGAATTTGGGCGAACCGATAAAGTTGGAATTCTGAAATTTAGAATTACTATTACTGTTGGAGCGTAGGTTTGAGATATGGAGGTAGTTTTCGAAATTCGTACATATGGGTACTAAAGGTACGAAATAGTACCAAATAAGGTACAATTTGGATTTAGGGGAATGGATGGAGCTGGAATCCGGAGTGTAGGATAGAGGTATTTTGGAAATTCGTTCTTTTGGGTACGAAAAGTACTAAATGGTACCAAATTTGGTACAATATGAATTTAAGTGATCGGATAGAGCTGAAATAATGAAATATGGGATTGGGATACTTTTGGAAATTCGCACTTATGGCAACGAAAATTACTTAATGGTACCAAATTTGGTACAGTTTGAATTTGGGTGATCGGATACATATGGAATCCTGATATTCGAAATTAAGATTACTGTTGGCGTGTAGGATTGGTGTAGTTGTGGATATTCGTACTCATGGGTACGAATAGTACCAAATTTGGTACAATTTGGATTTGGGTGAACGGGTATAGCTGAAATTCCGAGATTTGGAATAAAGAGCACTATTGGAGTGTAAGATTGATAAAGTTTTGAAATTTTTAGTTAAATAGTACTAAATTTGGTACAATTTAGATTTCAATGATAGGATACATTTGGAATTAGGAGGGTTGGCGTTTTTTGTTTGGGATGACGACTTCTATTTTGTTTTTCAAAATAGTCAGGCTTAATCCCATAGTCGTTGTTTTAATATTTTATTAAAACAACTTTAATTTATTAGTTGGAAAAAATAGGCGGTGTTTACCAAGGGGTAAGGCAGGGAATACTATAGTTTCAGATCTCGCCACAGATCTTCATCAGTTCCCTTATTTCTTGTTTTTCAACAAGAAACTTTTTATACCCATCATATTTTGAAAAACAAAATAGAAGTCGTCATCCCAAACAAAAAACGCCAACCCTCCTAATTGTGAGACCGGGCACCGTCAAAATGTTGTTTATTGCTGTAGTATGCAATGCCAACAAATTAGTTATGTGTTTTTTCGTCGAGAATCGACGAACGCATAGCAGTGGGAAAAATTTGGTTTTCTTTGCAAGTGAAGTTGCTAGAGTTTAGGTAGTGCCAAAGAAATTCTCGATCAGAGTGTTTCTTTGCGCACGTATCCATTTGAGCTAGCAATTGACACTTGGGTATAAAAAGTTTTGTTGAAAAACAAGAAATAAGGGAACTGATGAAGATCTGTGGCGAGATCTGAAACTATAGTATTCCCTGCCTTACCCCTTGGTAAACACCGCCAATTTTTCCCACTAATTAAAGTTGTTTTAATAAAGTATTAAAACAACGACTATGGGATTAAGCCTGACTATTTTGAAAAACAAAATACATTTGGAATCGTGAAATTCGGAATTAAAATTGCTGTTGGAGTGTTGATAGAGGTAGGTTTGGAAATTCGTACTTTGGATACGAATAGTACTAAATGGTACCAAATTTGGATTTGAGTTATCGGATGTATCTGGAATCCTGAAATTCGGAATTAAGCTTATTGTTTGAACATAGCACTGAGGTAGTGTAACGTGGTTTTGTCGTCGGCTGGGGTAAGCTCAGTCGCGTCCAGGGTCTCCAAAAGAACCCACTAAACCTTACGAAATGAGAAGACTAGTATTCTCCCTTTCCTGGGGGCTAAATCGGGGATTTATTGAATAAATACTAATTTACAATCTACTTGTGTTCAAATGCTATAAGAATGAATTCAATGGGTACATATTTAGATTAATAGTTGGCGTTGGATTATGCAGACTCGCTGGGATTTGGTAGCTGAGGAGCTCGTGTTGAGTTACCGGCTTCTTCTACGAGGGAAACGGTGTCGTTTGTGTTTGGTGTTCGGCTGTAGATGATCGGGATGACGATGTATTCGGTGTTCGGCTGTAGATGATCAGGAAGACGACGAATTCGGTGTTCGGCTACAGATGATCGGGAAGACGATGAATTCGGTGTTCGCTATAGATGATCGGGAAGACGATGCATTCGGTGTTCGGCTACAGATGATCGGGATGACGATGAATTCGGTGTTCGGCTACAGATGATCGGGATGACGATGTATTCGGTGTTCGGCTGTAGATGATCGGGAAGACGATGAATTCGGTGTTCGGCTGTAGATGATCGGGAAGACGATGAATTCGGTGTTCGGCTACATATGATCGGGAAGACGATGAATTCGGTGTTCGGCTATAGATGATCGAGAGTACGATGAATGTCGGCTTCGGCGCTCGGCTGTTGATGTTCGTTAGTTAGTCTAGGCTACGATCTAGTATCTACCATGCGCTACTGAGTACGAAACAGCTGACCCGAAGGCCCTGTGGAACAGCTGGCACGAATGCCCTGTGGAACAGCTGGCCCTGTGGAACAGCTGGCACGAATGCCCTATGGAACAGCTGGCACGAATGCCCTGTGGAACAGCTGACCCGAAGGCCCTGTGGAACTGCTGACCCGAAGGCCCAGTGGAACAGCTGACCCGAAGGCCCTGTGGAACAGCTGACCCGAAGGTCCTGTGGAACTGCTGACCCGAAGGCCCAGTGGAACAGCTGACCCGAAGGCCCTGTGGAACAGCTGACCCGAAGGTCCTGTGGAACAGCTGACCCGAAGGCCCAGTGGAACAGCTGACCCGAAGGCCGAGTGGAAAGCTGGCCCGAAGGCCCTGTGTATGTATCAGCCACCACAACTTATTGGGTAGATCTCAAAAAGTATTCCCAACACTAAGCACCGAGGCGTAAGTTGGCGGACTTAGAGCAACCTTCTGTTCCAGCCCGTGTAGCAAACTCCCTGCAGTAGTAAGCTCGCCCTTCTCAAGCAATTCTGGAATACTTTAGTGGGCTGAAGTGCAGAGTGAATGAGAATTATTCGCAGTGCGCGTCAAAATGGTTACGGCGAGATTACACTGGAATTGAAATCTCCGTTGCGTTACATGTTAATACCCAACAGGCAGACAGATGTAATATAGTGGCTGCTGCCTATTGAATAGCTGTTCAGTATGTCTGCCAGGGGTGCCAAGTTGGTGGTTTTCCCGCTACTTGTGGTGATTTTTGACGTACAAAAACCGCTGTTTTAGCAGGAATGTCAAATGTTTTAAGGTAAAAATCGCTACAGACCTATGGTGCCTATGTGGCTGTAGCGATTTTTACCTCGGAACAGTTGGCATCCCTCATGTCTGCAGTGTATTGGGTGGTAGCCGGTATTGTGTTGTTGTACTATGTATGTACGTGATAGTATTGTCACGTTACAGTAGTTTTGAAAATTTATACTTATGTGTACGAAAAGTACTAAATTTGGATTTTAGCGAACGGCTAGAGCTGGAATCTTGAAGTTTGGAATTAAGATTACTGTTGGGGTGTAGGATTGAGGAAGTTTTGGAAATTCGTACTTATATGTACGAAAAGTACTAAACGGTTCTAAATTTGGTACAACTTGGATTTGAGCGAACGGGTAGAGCTGGAATCTTGAATTTTGGAGTTAATATTACTGTTGTAGTAAGTTTTGGAAATGCGTACTTATGCTTACAAAAAGTACTATATTTTGTACAATTAGGATTTGGGTGAAATTATAGCGCTCGAATCCTAACATGTGGAATTAGGTAGACTTAGGGGTACGAAATGGTTCCATGTATGGTACAATTTTGTATTGGATGAAAGGATAGATCTGGATTCATGAGATTTGGAATTAAGATTACTGTTATCATTTGCTTATAACTTCCGATTTAAGAAATATGTGCCATAAATATACGAAAAGTTCTAAATGGCACAGGATTTGGTACAATTTGTTATTGTGTAAAGGAATTTTGAAATAATAGGAGGAGGTTCGTATTTATGTATTTACATGTAAAGTACTAAATAGTTCTATAATTATAACAGCATCCAGACATTTTGAGGAATAAAATGAAACCTAAGTTGTGAAGGCTGGAGCTATAGTATTCATGTTATTTGCAAAAATACGAAGAAAATATTACGAAAAAATTAAAATCATATTATTCTTATTTTATTTTTTTATGGTTTTATAGGAAAAGTTGGAGAAAAAATGTTTGAGTTCATCGGCATTTTCGTCAATAATGATGATATACCGTTGTAACAAATGTTTCACTTATGGTTTTCTATTTGATAATATTATTAGAATCTTATATTAAATCACAAGGAATTCCAATTGTGGCATAACAATGTTATATTGAATATTACAACATTTGAGACGCATATAAACCGCGTAATTATGAAAATGACATCATGCGCATCCGATTTTCCAACACAGCGAATCAATTATTTGATGTACAGTTTGTCAAATTCTATTTGGCGGCCACGATGTAGCATCTGCTGCATATTAGGGTGCAAAATACAGTAAAATGGTCATAATTTCCGCGAAGTTCATTTATACCCTAGACAGACGGCAGCGTTAATTTGCATTAACTGCCTTAATTCAAATTAATTCGTTCATTATCCACATTCTTAATGCACAAAATCAAAGGAAATTTAAACTGAATTTAGGTATTTCAATATGGCAATGCTGTAAAAGAGAGCCCATATTAATGTAGGACAGAGAGCATATTCATGCTCTGAGAAACAATTTGCATTGGAAATCAATTGTCTTTTGTCAAATTTCCATGTTTAAGAAAATAAAAAAGTAAAACAAATCAAAAATTTTTGCGTTTCTTTCAAAAAAGTTGTGGTCTTTTTCGAATATAATAGCAGCTAATCGTTTTTCAAGCCTTCTTACCCTGCGTTTACAAATGACAGGACAGTTGACTTCATGTATTGATTGTCAGAATCCCACAACTTGCCTGTGTGACGTAGGCGTCCAGACAACTGCGAAAACAGTTGTAAAATTATGAATGAAAATCTCTGATTTCTTTTTGTTTTCCGTTCACATATTTCGTTTTGTACATATTCTTTTGTTAACAGCACATTTGAATTATCATCTCACTTCTTTTTCAAAAAAATGTCAAAAATTTGGCAACCCGGCTGTCTATGAAAAACTGATGGACAGCTGAGAGACAAACGACAAATGTGTTAGTAAATCAGAGTTGTATTTGAAGACAAACTGTCTGGTGTAAACGCCTAGTAACAAATCTCTTTTTAAAATTTTTATTTTCACAACAATTTTCATTACCCACCATACCAATTCTATCGAAAATGATATCTTCTAAAAAATGTTTTTTAAAATTTTGCAATATTTTTATAATATTAAAAAGTCTCAAAAATATCGCGAATAAATTAAATTTATTTTTGCATTATCGTGGTGAAAAATTCAATGGTAGAATGTATATTTGTTTCGCATATTTTGCGAACTTTTGTAAAACTTTATGTAATGGTCTGCTGGGTACAAACAAACAACACAAACAGCTGTTTCATAAATGCAGAAACTATCGTCTGTCAGGGTAAAAAGTTAATTCAAATTAAGGAATTTTAAATGAAATTAACTCTGTGTCTGTCTAGGGTATTACATTTTATGCGCATCCGATTTCAATAATCACCATTAAAAATACATCATTCTATGCTGTATTCATACGCCTTTTTAGCGGGTTCATCATCGCTCATTCTTATGATATGGCCTAGCCAACGCAATCGCTGCATCTCGATACGTTTAACTATATTGATGTCGTTGTATAGCAGATACAGCTCGTGGTTCATGCGACGTCGATATTCACCGTCAACGCAGATTGGTCCGTAGATCTTTCGAAGAATTTTTCTCTCAAACACAACAAGCACTGCCATGTCTGCTTGCGCAAGTACCCAGGCTTCGGACCCATACATCAGCACGGGTAGTATCAGTGTTTTGTAGAGCGTTATTTTTGTTTGACGAGATGTGGCTTTGTGGCTTACTTAAACCAAAGTAGCATCTGTTGGCCAATACAATTCTTCTTTTTATTTCACAACTGATGTCGTTTGTTGTGTTTACGGAGGTGCCGAGGTAGACAAAGTCTTTTACTACCTCAATATTATAGGAACCAACATCCACAGTCGGTCCGAGCTCAATGGATGCATTGCGCGTCGACACCATCAACTTGGTTTTCTCACCGTTTACCGCCAGACCCACTTTAGCAGATTCTCCTTCGACCTTTATAAAGGTATCAGTTACTTATTTTACTGATCGTCCCATGATGTCTATATCATCAGCATAAGCAAGTAACATGTGGCTATTGGTGTAGATTGTGCCACTTCTTTTGATGTTTGCCTCTCGAATAACCTTTGCCAGCAGGATGTTGAAGAGATCACACGAGAGACTGTCTCCTTGCCTGAAACCTCTTTTGGTACAAAATTCTTCGGAGAGGTTCTTTCCTATTTTAACTGAAGATCTTCTGTCAGTTAGAGTCATTTTACAAAGGCGAATGAGCTTTGCGGGGATACCAAATTCAGACATTGCTTGAAATAACTTTGAACGTAGCGGGCTGTCGAAGGCTGCTTTATAATCGACAAAAAGGTGGTAGGTGTCGATCTGCATCTCTTGGGTCTTCTCCAGGATTTGCCGCAGGGTAAATATCTGATCAATGGTGGACTTGCCAGGTCTAAAGCCGCATTGGTATGGTCCAATTATTTCGTTCAACATGGGCTTTAGTCGTCCGCACAATATCCCTGACACTATCTTGTAGGCGATAGGGAGAAGACTTATGCCCCTATAGTTGGAGCATACAGTCTTCTCTGCCTTCTTGTGGACGGGGCACAGGATACTCAGGTTCCAATCGTCGGGTACTCGTTCTTCCTGCCAGATGGAGCTAACTAGCTGATGCATACACCTTATCAGCGTCAATCCTACACTCCAACACTCCAAATCCAAGTTGTACCAATTTTAGTGCCATTCACAGTACGTTTCGTGCCCATAAATACGAATTTTCAAAACTTCCTAAATCGTACAGTTTAATTCCAAATTTCAGGATTCCAGCTCTATCCGTTGTATTTATCAGCGTGTCGCCTCCGGTTTTAAACAGCTCGGCTGGTAGGCCATCAGCTCTTGCTGCCTTATTATTCTTCAGCCGCTTTATTGCTGTCTTCACCTCATCTTGGCCGGGTGGTATCTTCTGGGATTTAATCTGTGGTATCTTCGTCGACTTCGCTACTATTGGATACCAACAGTTTGGAAAAATTTTCTTTCCATGTCCTTAGCACACTATCTGTATCAGTTACCAGATTGCCTTGCTGGTCTCTACAGGAGGATGTGCCAGTTCCAAAGCCATCAGTTTGATGTTTCACTCTTTGGTAGAAATTTCGGACTTCATTTTGTCACCTGTACATCTCGATTTGTTCACACTCCAGCTTTTCCATATCTCTCTTTTTCCTGCGGAAAAGAAGTTTCTTCTCTCTCCTTTTCTCCCGATACCTCTCTCGTGCTCTACGGATTATAAAGTTGCCCTATATGCAGCATTTTTTTCTTCGGTAGCAGCATAACACTCCTGGTCATACCATGGATTCCTTGGTGGAGGTCTCTGGTATCCGAGTACTGATATTGCGGCTGTTTGCATGGAGTAGGCAATGTTTTGATATTGTCCTGATATGTTATCGGGACGAGGAGTGCTTTAATTAAGCAGTTGGACCAGTTGAGTGGAATATGCTGTGGCTATCTGTTGTGATTGCAGCTTACCGATGTCCAACTTCCGTGTTGTGTCTGTTCGCACTTTATTTAATCTGGTACGTACCTTTGCTGTAACAAGGTGGTGGTCCGAGTCTATGTTTGAACCTCGGAACGATTGTACATCCAATACGCTTGATGCATGTCTTCCATATATCACAACGTGATCAATTTGATTTCTCGTTCTTTGATCTGGCGACAGCCAGGTGCCCTTATGAATGTCGAGATGCTTAAATCTGGTACTGCTTACTACCATGTTTCTTACAGCTGCAAAGTCTATCAGCCTCATACCATTGTCAGATGTTTCACTGTGGAGACTGAATTTCCCGATTGTTGGGCCAAAAATATTCTCCTTTCCAATTTTGGCATTAAAATCCCCTAGTATAATTTTAATGTCATGGGCAGGGCAAAGGTCATAAGTTTCTTCTAAGCGCTCGTAAAATATATCTTTGGTCTGTTCGTCCTTGTCTTCAGTGGGAGTATAAGCTGATGTTGAAGAATTTTGCTTTTAATCGAATTGTAGCGAGTCTTTCATTCACTGGGGTGAAGCAGGAGACCAGATGTTTTAATCTCCGACCAACTACAAATCCGCAACCAAACTCATGCTTTGTGTCATGGCAGCTATGAATACAGTGCGCCACCTTTAGGTGTTGTTGTGACGCCTTTCCTGTTTCATCGTATTTCCTGTATGGCAGTAATGTCGGCCTTGTACTTTTCAAGTACATCTGCCAACGCACCTTCTGTATAAAGAGAGCGAACATTCCAGGTGCAGATTCGCAGATCATGGTCCTTAAAACGTTTCGGGGTTCGTCAACTTTAGAGGGGTTTGTTTTTCCTTTCTTTCGTTTTTTCATAGTAGGCTGTTTTTTTAGGGGAGGGTTACTAACCGGACGCCCAAACCCAAGTTTTTAACGTTCTTATGGGTGAACGCGCGGCACATGTTAGCTCACTACCTTTAACGGGTGTTATAGGCAGTTCCCCAGGTGACACTACGGGGAGGTCAGTGTCCACTTGAGATGAAAGAGGGACCAAGATAAATCCTGGACTTTGCCATGTTAAAGTCGGTCAGGACCGTTCCTTGGTATCTTCCATCCCCTACGTCACCCTCACCCAAATCCAATGTTCTAAATTTGGTGCAATCACCCAAATCCAAATTGTACCAAATTTAGTACTTTTCGTACCATAAGTACATATTTCCAAAACTTCGTCAATCCTACACTCCAATACTCTAAATCCAAATTGTACCAAATTTAGTACCATTCACAGTACGTTTCGTGCCCATAAAAACGAATTTTCAAAACTTCCTAAATCCTACAGTTTAATTCCAAATTTCAGAATTCCAGCTCTATCCGTTCGCTCAAATTCAAATTGTACCAAATTTAGTACCATTTAGTACTTTTCCCCATAAGTAAGAATTTCCGAAACTTCCTAAATCCTACACCCCAATAGCAATCTTAATTCCAAATTTCAGGTTTCCAGCTCTATCCGTTAGCCCATATCCAAAATTAGTACCATTTAGTACTTTCCGTACGAATTTCCAAAATATAAGATAGATATTCACATATTCACGATCAATTTATCCAATTAAAAACCTTTACCCTTCAAATTGCCATGATTGCATAGCAATCGTCAAGGAGTTACACTTTGCACACAAGCTAAGAAATTTTCTCTTCACTGATTGCATGAAATTAAACGAATTTTAAACTTACTTCAGTATCACATTTACAGTTTTCGAGTGAATGGCAAACACGTCCGTTAACATGAACTTGCTTTCCATTGCATTTTCATTATTTCAAAAAACCAAAAAAAAAAAACAACCTCCTTTAACAAAGAGAAAGGAAAGCGAAACTAAACAAATCAGGCAAACTATAACAGCAGAGGAAGGACAAAGTCGGAGGTAAAAAATGAAAGTTTCAACTTCATTTTTAAGATTTTTCCAGTATCAGCAGTTTTTTGAGCATTTGGCACAGTTGAGCGTGGTATGGGGCAACACCACTCAGAAAAACACAAACACTGGTTAAGTGGAGCAGACCAAAAAAAATCTTGATTATTCGCCTAACACTAGACATAGTCACAACATTGCACACACAGAAAGTTATGTCTAACCAGCCAAGCCCAAAGCAAGGGCCGGTCGGCTGGTGATATAACAATAGCAAAACAACAACAGCAAAAAACTAAAACAAAATGTGCCTTTCCTCTTAGAGACAACATGGAAACTATTGCGTCGACAACATTGTCATTGTTGCGATTATCATCGGCAACAACGAATAACAGCAACTCATAACAACAACATTTGACACAGCCGTAGAGCGAGCGTAGGCAAAGGATTACGAGCGCACGAACAACATCTACAATTCATAAAATGTTTTCTAAATTTAATCGCTGTTAATAAATGCCGACGCCAACTTGTCTAATGTCACCTAACTGCACCCTTACGCTGTTTTTATTTCAATGGATACCAGCGCCATAATTTCCCTTAGCTGTTGTGCTTCTCATCATGGCTTCCGTTTCTTTTGTTTGACGATTTGCAAAGTTTTGCAACTAAAACTCGGTAAATAATGTTTAGTTTTCTTTGCTGTCATGATATTCTAATGCAAAATCTAATTCCTAGCAGGGCACAGTGGTAGAGACTAGGCAAAATATTTTTTGAAATTTTCAGATAAGCTGCCTTAAGCACAAAATGTTCCTCAAGAAAATAACCGAAATATTCCATTTTGGATGAGTGACGTAGAAGATGAAAGATACCCAGCAACGGTACAGACCGACTTTAACAGCTCTACGTTTTGCTCTGTCAATGAGGACGCTCCTACCAGAATTAGAGGATAGTGCCCCAGCTCGCCAGACATAACCATCGTGTCACTTGGTCTGACAAATGACGATACCTGGCAACCCGTCATTTCCCTTGGAACAGACCATCTCCCCATAATTGTCTCCATTAGCAGACCACCCGATTTCATTACCACTGAACGCCGCACATTCGTCAATCATAAGAAATCAATCGACGGGATTAGCAAATGAGCGTGATGAGCTTTGCCGAACCAACCCCAATGACCCCAGAGTCAGGGAGCTGACAGGCTGGTCGGCGAGCATAAGCGGAACAAGTGGTTAAATCATCTGAAGAGTTGCAACATTGGAGCCGGTATAGGTGAATTGTGGGCAACGGTTAAGTCACTCTCGAACCCTGGAAGAAGGGAAGATAGGACCTTAGTCACGTTTGGCGACGTTACGTTGACTGACCCGAAAAGGTGCGCAAGTTATTTCAATCGACAATTTGTCGAGCACCCCGAGAGTGACAGGGCGAAGAGAAGAGTATTACGTCGCATCAGATCTAATCCTTCCAAGGAGGAACCACCACAGTTTACAATGGATGATCCAAAGCGTTGAGCCCTTATGGAATCTCCATTGTAATGCTGAAGCAGCTGGATGAGCCGGGAGTGGAGTATCTCACTAAAGTTCTCAACTTGTCGCTATCCACCCTCATTGTTCCCGAAGTCTGGAAAATGGGCAGGGTGGTCCCACTACGGAAGCCCGACAGGGATGCCAGCAAAAGTGAATCGTACAGGCCAATTTCGCTTTTGTCGCCCGTAGCAAAGACCCTTGAGGCCTTAGTCCTCCCCAGTATCAGAAATAGCTATCAAGTTTCCGATCATCAGCATGGTTCCGTATGCAGCACAGGACGACAGCGGCGCTGCACGCCATTACCACACATATTTGTCAAGGACTCAACCAGAGACGGCCGTGCGATAGAACAGTGATGGTGGTGCTTGACTTATCAAAAGCCTCTGATACAGTCAGGCACTCCACGCTGTTTGAGGACATTGAGCAGACAACCCTCCGGCCAAGCTTGAAACGTTGGATAGTCAATTATATGTGTGGACGCCAGTGGTACGTGGAATTCAGGAACAAGAAGTCCAAACCCCGTAGAGTGAAACAGGGAGTTCCCCAAGGTGGGGTGATATCTCCGGAACAGTTTAACCTCTATCTTTCCTGTATTCCGCCCCCTCCAGACGGCATCGAGATCGTAACGTATGCGGATGATTGCACGATCCTGGCGTCGGGTACCTATCCTGATGACATCTGTGAGAGACTGAACAACTATTTAACCGATCACCTTTTTCCATTCGAGGAATATGCAGATTTCCGCCACAAAATCAACAGCCACTCTGTTCACCACATGGACAGCGCAGTTTGGAAGAGAATTGAATGTCGTGGTCGACGGTAGCAGAATTCCGACCACAAACTGCCCCAAAATTTTAGGGGTCACATTCGACACTACCTTCACGTCGTGCGCGCACGCCACAGCTATCTGCGACAAACTGAAAGTAGGAACAAGGTCCTCAAGTCCCTAGCCGGCAGCACTTGGGGTGAAGATAAAGAAACCTTGTTGAACACATATAACGCGATAGGTTGGTCTGTGGTAAGCTATGCGGCGCCAATCTGGTCCCCCGAGAATATGTGATACGAATTGGAAAAAGATTCAAACTTGCCAGAATGCCGCCCTGAGAACAGCAACAGGGTGCCTCCTCAAATCTTCAGTGGACCATCTACATGAGGAGGCAAAGATTCTTCCAGTAAAGCAACACAATGAGATGCTTTCATTGCAGTACCTGTTTGGATGTTACCGTATGAGCCATCCCAATCACCATCTTGTGGGTAGGCCCGAAACATTCAGGCAGATCAGGAAAGATATCCATGCTCTAGAGGGAGAGGTCCAACGATACAGGAGAGAACCCCTAGATCAACAAGCATTGCTAAGGCCTTTAGCAATTATAGTGTGAATAAAGTCCTCGAAATACATCTCCCATCTATTGCAGCTGAGGAGCGTCAGCTGCCACAGCACACTAGAGTAGTTTTGGCTCAACTACGCTCGGAATATTGCAGTCGCCTAAATTTTTATTGGGCGGAAATCGACCGCGGCGTGCAAGACATCTGCCCAGTATGTGGCAGGGGTTCGCACGACACAAAACACCTTTTCAACTGGCCAGCCAAACCTACTCATCTAACTCCAGTGGATCTGTGGCTACATCCCATCGAAGCAGCCACTTTCCTGGAACTGGAGGTAGACCCAGAGCCAGATTGAACAGAAGAACGAACATACAAACATAATAACAAACACTGTTACAACAACAACTATGACCCCTCTAAAGTTAGCGAACCCCGTAATAGAGTTGGGCAATTGAAGGACCAGTTCACTCACTATGAGTAACATCATACAAACTAACGTGAGATATTAAGTATACGCATTTTGTTCGTACAAACGACCGGTGTCCAATGAACTAGATTGTGAACTAGGTCGTTCATTTGCCCAACTCTACCCCGCAAACGATTTAAGCACCTGAAATGTACCACTCTTTACAGAGAAGGTGCAGTTTACGCACAAATAGGAAATACGATGGATTGGGAAAGGCGTTGACCATGACACAAAGCATGATTTTTGGTTGCGGATTTGATTTGTTCACTCCAGTGAATTAAAAACTTGTTACGATTCGGATAAAGTCAAAACTCTTGAACATCAGCTTTATTTGCAGACCAAAGATATGTTTTATGAGCGGTTAGAAGAAACATATGACCGTTGTCCTGTCCATGACATTAAAATTATTCTAGGGGATTTTTATATCAAAATTGGAAAGGATAATCGCATCTTTACAATGATGCAAAGTAGGTTGGTGTAGGTGGCCAAATAACGGAGATATCGCAATAGTCGGAAATACATCCTACTTTTCCATTTTTTTTGTAATCACGCTACAGGTTGCAATTTCGATCGGGAATTGTGGGCGTTAATGGGGGTCCTACAGAGGAAGAAGCCTATTGATTTTGATGGTGGTCGAATAATATTCAAGGGTCGGAATGGGCAAAGAACTTATTTGAGAAAAAGTCAACGTTTTATTTCAAAGCAAATATCTCCGCTTCTAAAAGCAAAACTTGCTAATGAAAGTAGAAAATATCACCTTTGCAAAGACGCACAGTGTTACGACCGTGGCCAAAAATGGTCAAAATCAAGTACTTCCGAATACAAATTAATTGATGAGAATTGATAGTAGACATTTCAATTTGAAGGAATTTGAACTACGGTGTTGGTTTGTCAAGTAGTTTTGTTCATGTGAAGGTTTAAATCCGATAATTGTTGGGAATATTATTTTTTTTTTCTTATTTTACTAAAATTAATAACTTTTATTATGCTCCAATATTTTCATATTTAAAGTAATTTATCGTTCTAAAATAAATTTTACAGTTGTTTTGGATGCAATAAACATGGATTTAATTTTGTTTGGAAGTAAATAGTGATCATGTACCTGCTTCTGAACGGTGACACTTTTAAAAATATCAATTTAAAAAATAGTTGAACAGCGAAAGTCAAAATTCGATTTTTAAAAAAATGGGCCGTTTTTGACCATTAGTCGGCCAAAAAACGTTTTTAAAGGAAAATTCTCATATTTCAAGACAGCTGTTTGATGTATTCAATAAGATCACCAAAAATATGAAGACTGAACCAAATTTCAGTCATTTCGGGTGGATATTGAGGGAAACGTGTTTTCTTATTTTTTGGTCTTCTCAGTGTAATGGTGTCAGAATATGGTAATTTTCGTGTCGCACAGTGTAATTGTAACAAGTAAAAAAGTATCAGTCGGCTTTGCCGACAGAGATATACCCTCAGCCTGTGTAAATTGAAAATTTTTTTCACAACAAACTTATGTATTTAGGGGGTTTCAAAATTTTGGTCGTATGAATCGACAAAAATGTTGATTAGGATTAAAGTTCAAAAATTTTGCGGAAAATTTACTTAAAGGAATGGACCGACATAGACCATGGGGGTGCCATAGGGGGTTTTTACACGCTTCGGGCTGTTCTCTCTAGAAGTATGAACTTGCCCCTGAAACAACTTTTACCATCGTAATTACGGCAGCGAATGTATGTTGTTTCAACAAAAATCAAAGTGATTCTATAGCAGGTCTTAAAGTGAACTTATCCAAAATTTTGTGTGGGAGGTACGGGATGGAGTGGACAAATATAGTACATATTCGAACCTGATCTATATCTGGTAGATATTATTATTTTTATTTTATTATTATCTGGTAGATATTATGAGAATGTGTAAAGTATGGACCAAATCGGTCACTCCCATCAAGAGTTATCGTGCGCACAATTTGTCCGAATATTTTTGAACTTTTGTGGGGTAGGCACCTGAAGGAGTGGACCTATTTGGCTTATCTACAAACTTAAACTAAGTTTGGAAACAATATTACGAAGGACAAATTTTGGCCGGAATCGGCATTTCCGTTCGAGAATTCTCTTGTGCTTCCACCCATAAACATGGTGTTATAGGGTTTGTTTCCAACTTCCAGGCTTTTTTTTCAGGAAGTATGGACTTGCCCCTGAGGAAACTTGTACCTTCGTATAGGGGACAGTGAATACAAGATCTTACAACAAAAACCAAGGCGATTCGAGAGCAGGTCCTAAACTGAACTTTTCCGAAATTTTGTGTGGGAGGTACTCCAAGGAGTTTGCCGATTGAGTCCATATTGGAACCTCATCTAAGTCTGGTAGAAATTTCATAATGTGCAAAGTATGGACCAAATCGGTCACTCCCTTCAAGAGTTATCGTACGCACAAATTTTCCGAACATTTTCGACCTTTTGTGGGGGAGGTACCGGAAGGAGTGGACCTATATGGCCCATCTTCGAACTTTAATCGAATCTGGACAAAATATTTCGATACCCAAAATTTGAACCGAATCGATTGATCCGTTCGAGAGTTATCGCGCGCACCAGCCAGCCAGACAGACAGACGGACGGACATTGCTAGATCTACTCAAAATTGTCTGAAACGGATATCGTACAAACATACTTGGGGTCTAAAACCATTATTTCGATGAGGCACATTTTTGGTCGTATCAAAGTGTAAATACCCTCTTTAGCCTAAAGGCTGAGGGTATAAAAAACACAAATTTCCCATGCAAATGTACTCTCTGTTTAAAAGGACACCCGGTTCCGAAAAAACTCAAGTTTTAAGAAAAAAAAAGTTATTTAATAAAAATGCTTAAAAATTTAAATAAAACTAAACTTAATAAAAAAATTTACATTTCAAGAAAAAATGTGAGAAACAAGTAAAATAGTATCAGTCGGCTTTGTCGACAGAGATATACCCTCAGTCTATGTATATTGAAACAAATTTTTCCCAAAAAAGGCATGTATTTAGGGGGTTTTAAAAATTTTGGACGTTTGAACCGACAAAAATGTTGATTAGGATTAAAGATCAAAAGTTTTGCGGAGGAGATACTAAAAAGAATGGATGTCCAGCCACTACATTTGGTACCATAGGGGGTTTTCACACCTTTCGGGCTGTTTGCTCAAGAAGTATGGACTTGCCCCTGACAGAACGAATGGAAGTTGCTTCAACAAAAATCAAAGTGATTCAATATCAGGTCTTAAAGTAAACTTATCCGAAATTTTGTGTGGGAGGTGCCGGATGTAGTGGACAAATATAGCCCATATTTGAACCTGATCTATATCTGGTAGATATATTAGGATCTTTAAAGTATGGACCAATTCGGCCACTCCCTTCAAGAGTTACCGTACGAACAATTTACAGAACATTTTTGAACTTTTTGCTTGGCTTATCTTCGAACTTAAATTATCGTTGGACAAAATATTACTAAGGCCAAATTTTGGACCGAATCGGCAGACGCGTTCGAGAGTTATCTTGTGCTCCAACCACCTCACACGCTGCCATAGGGGTTTTTTGCAACTTTCACGCTATTTTCTCAGGAAGTATGGACTTGCCCCTGATGAAACTTATACCGTCGTATGGGGGCAGTGAATACAAATTGCTAAAGCAAAAATCAACGCGATTCGAGAGATGGCCCTAAACTGAACTTTTCCGAAGGAGTGGACCGATTCGAGAGATGGCCTTAAACTGAACTTTTCCGAAATTTTGTGTGGGAGGTACCCAAGGAGCAACCCGGTTACTCCCTTCAAGAGTTATCGTGCGCAAAAATTTTCCGAACATTTTCGAACTTTTGTGGGGGAGGAACGAGGAGTGGAGCGACATAACCCATCTTCGAAAGCCAAAATTTGAACCGAATCGATTCATCCGTTCGAGAGTTATCGTGCGCACCAGCCAGACAGACAGACGGACGGACATTGCTCAATCGACTCAAAATTGTCTGAAACGCATTTCGTACAAACATACTTGGGGTCTAAAACCATTATTTCGATGAGGCACACTTTGCCCGTATGAAAGTGTATATACCTTCGATGCACAGAGGGGAAATTGGTATTAAAAGTTGATCAAAAACCCTAGAAAGCTCATTTATTGTCGGATTGATATAAAATTTTGCACAAAGCATATCTTCTGTACAAGGATTAATCCTATAGAAAATAATGAAAATCGGTCCAGATTTGGATGCAGCTTCCATATATATTCGCATCTGATATGAGATAAAAATGCACCAAAATCACTGAAATTTGACACATGCAACCTGAACTAGCCTAAAAAAACATTGAACCAATTTTCAAACAAATCGGTACAGATGTATATATAGTTCCATATACATATATTTTATTCTAAATTTTATTTTTTGAAACTTACTTAAATTATTTTTTTCTCAATTCACATGAGAAAAGCCGTGAATGTTTCTGAATAATGCAAACATATTTGATAGGTGTTGGTTTAGTCTGATAAATAAGAGTCCCGGTTATAAGGCGCGATGGCACAAATGCTGAGGGCATAAAAAAACTTTAAATTAACATGCTCCAAATTTAGAGTGGGAGATACCCTAAGGAGTTGTACGATGTACGTTCCATTTTTGGATGTAATCCAAGTATGTACGCGAGTGTTATGTTAGGCACAACCAAGTTTAGTTAGCGCCGGCAGATTTTTTGGAGCTCCAGGGCCATTATCTCAAAAAGTATGGACTGTCCCCGAAAAAGAATACACCGTCAAGGAAAAGAATACAAAGTCAAATTTTCGATTTTTAACAAAAAAATTGCCGTTTATTGACCATTAATCGTTAAAAAAAATTTTTAAGGAAAATTCTCTTATTTGAAGACAAAATTTTGATGTATTCAATAAACTCACAAAAATATATGAAGACTGAACACCAAATTTCTGTAATTTTGGGTGGATAATGTGGCTAAAACCTTAAAAACCCGAAAATTGGGCGGTACCGTTCCACGGGGGTTATATCAAAACGTGAAATAATACCAACAATTATCTATACAAATATTTCGCAAGACCTGGCAAAGACTAAATACCAAATATCAGCTACATTGGTTGTTTAATGTGGTTATTGGAGCTATATCAAAACGTGGACCTATGTACATAATTTTTATCAGAAAAGTTTTTTGGTCCATTGGGAACCCTCAATGCAAATTTTCGGCGTATTTGAGCGTGAAACATATGTAAAATCTTCAAAATTCCGAAAATCGGGAGGTACCGTTATGTGGGGTCTATATCAAAACGTGGACCTATATATAATTTTTATCGGAAAAGTTTTTTGTAAAGTGAAAACCTCGCATCTCAAAATTCAACCAATTTGGTTGATAAGTTTAGCTAAAATATGCAAAATACCGAAACATTAAGAACTACCGTTGCATGGAGACTATCCCAAAACGTGGACCGACCTTCCCAGTTTTTTGCTCTCGACATTGTCAGTGAACTATAAGTATTTATACCAAAATTCATCTGCCAACGCCAACTCCTTTTATATTTGGCCAATGTTTATTTGAACTCGCGACATAGTGTAGCGTTTTTTTGAGGTTATGCGCCATTTTCTCGGGAACTATGGACTTGACCTCAAAAAAAATTGCAATGACGTAACGGGGGCCGCACGAACATCCTGCTACAAAAAATTTCATAACGATTCGTGAGGTGTCATTAAACTGCACTTATTTCAAATTTTGTGTGGAAGGTACCTGAAGGAGTGGACCGATATTCGATATTCGAACCTGATGTATGTCTAGAGGTAGTATTACCATATGCAAAGTTTGTTCAATTCGGTTACTCCCTTCGAGAGTTATCGTGCGCACAAGTTTTGCGACAATTTTGAACATTTGTGGGAGAGGAACCTGAAGGAGTGGACCTATATGGTCCATCTTCGAACTTAAATCAAATCTGGACAAAATATTTCGATACCCAAAATTTGAACCGAATCGATTGATCCGTTCGAGAGTTATCGTGCGCACCAGCCAGCCAGACAGACGGACGGACATTGCTAGATCTACTCAAAATTGTCTGAAACGGATATCGTACAAACATACTTGGGGTCTAAAACCATTATTTCAATGAGGCACATTTTTGGTTGTATCAAAGTGTATATACCCTCTTTAGCTTAAAGGCTGAGGGTATAAAAAGTGGATTAACCCATTTGATATTTTGATTTAGAATTACGCGTACACCCATGTATACACCGAATAGAATGTTTTGCAACAATAGCAATAACAACAAGTCGTTTGTTAACAACAATGAAATAACACAACGAATACGTACGACAAACATATTATACAAACATATTAACGGATACACCTACCAAAAAAAAAGTGCTAAATAAATGTTAAAATGTCCATTCATAACACTGTGACACAAAATGGAACTCAAAGTCTGGGAGGTGGAAAATTTCTTTTGGTGATGAAAGCCCTTGATGAGTATAGTAAGAACCCAAAAGGAAATTTTCGCCATAGGTCAAGTTTCTGAGATATCGCGCGATGAAGTTTTAAATTTTTTCCCTATAATACTTGGGAAAATAGCTCCATATCTCTGTTTGGCGTTGTTATAGCTTCGTTTTGAGGTGACATGTCTTCAGTCAAATCGATTGGCGAATCTTTTTGTAGAACATTTCATTCTTCTAACTCAATGCCTTTCATGTCCTTTTCGTCCTTTATTTCTTGAACCGTAGTGAAAGTACCACAAGATGAGGTTTTTAAGCATCCAAACATGCAAATGACCTACGGCATAACTGTCCTTCTGGGTTCGTAATATAATCTTCATCGACATTCATTGCCAAAAAGAATTTTTCACCCCCCAGCCTTTGATCTCCATATTTGCGCGTATTGATATTTTTCCTCAAAAACGGTTTAAGAAAACGGTTTTTTTGTTCTAGAACTGCAACTAACACAGTTTTCGTAAGCGAATTAATTTAGTTTGATTGACAACTCTATAAGCTTTTTAATGGTATACATATAAGTATAATCGGTTACTTAAAACCGGTTCAAATATCGGTTTTAATGTCGGAATATCCGGTTCAAAAACTGAGATAACCGGATCTATCCTCCAAGAAAATTTGTTATTAAGGTGTTCATCATTACAAGAGCTATTTGTGGTAAATATTTCAGAAGCACCCCAGATGTCTACATAATCAATAACCAATTGTTATGTCTACATACCAATAAATAACCAATGTAATATACAGAAAAACAAAACATAGTTTAATTCTGAACCAAGTCCGAATAAATGTCAAAAATGACTATGAAAACGGGACAAAATCGATTAGTTGTCAAAGAGAACCGTACCTAAAATCTTCTGAGCAACATTTTTGTAGAATGTTTGGATGCTTAAAAACCTCATCTTGTGGTACTTTCACTACGGTTCAAGAAATAAAGGACGAAAAGGACATGAAAGGCATTGAGTTAGAAGAATGAAATGTTCTACAAAAAGATTCGCCAATCGATTTGACTGAAGACATGTCACCTCAAAACGAAGCTATAACAACGCCAAACAGAGATATGGAGCTATTTTCCCAAGTATTATAGGGAAAAAAATTAAAACTTCATCGCGCGATATCTCAGAAACTTGACCTATGGCGAAAATTTCCTTTTGGGTTCTTACTATACTCATCAAGGGCTTTCATCTACAAAAGAAATTTTCCACCCCCCAAAAATGCTGCTGCACAGTGTAATTTGTGTGCGTGAGTGTACGAGTATGCCTCTACAGATGCGTTTGTGTTTGGACACAATAAAATCTACCGGTAAAAGTTTTTTGTTATTTAAGTTGAATTGGGTGCGTGTTGACAACTGCGTAATGGTCTCTGGCTGACAACACGATATCCTTACGCTGTTATGCATGCCAAATTCGCCGAGTACAAACACACACCCACAGGTTGTATATACTCCTTACTTTCTAATTACACCACCCACACAATAAAAAACACCCATTGGCATGCAAATTGTTGTGGAGCACTTGAACGTGTTCGGTCAGCAGTAGCATCATGACATGACACTTGTACTCTCTATGCATTATATTTTGTTGTTGTTGTTTTTTGTGCTTGTCATAACACTGCTGCTGGTGATGTGCTTGTTTTGTTTTTGTTTGCTACTGTTATCCTGTCCGCTTTTTTTTTTGTGGGGGCAACTACAAATGTTGCTGCTAGCTGAGGCATTGGCTGCATGGTTGGCTGATCCATGAGTGTAGCATAGTTTACATTGCTGGAATTTAGGTTGTTGCTGATGCCAGCAGTTGTTGTAGACAGGAAAAAAAAACGTGGTTGCTCCCCTTAAAAAAACACGGTCATCTTTTTATCTCTCTTTTCGATTGGTGTTTTTTTCATGTGGCATGCGATATGTGGTAAATTTGGTATGCCTATGCGTTTGTAACCCTTTGGTGTAATTATGTGACTCCAGCTAGAGGAACGTTGCATATAGGGTAAACAAATGATTAAAGTTAGGTAAAGCAAGTTTGAAAAAGTTAAAGAAAACTTTGCCAAAGTATTTAAGACAAATGTTTGGTCTGAACTCCTATGAGATATATGCTCTGTTCCAGAACCTGCAAGAAGCCACTAATTTTTACTACGATAACATTTTTTTCTTTATGTTATCGGAAAAAATAGTAAAAATTTATTTTTTGATGTCATACTTACTATCAGTAAACCACATGTAAAGCTTTACAACAGAACTTGTAGAACTTGTGTACAACGGTAGTGTTGTAGGGTATCGCATGGTCTGCCCCGTCCCAACTATAGCCTTTGCTTACTTTTTTTTGTTATATTCTGCTCACATTTTTTATTTTTCTCCGAATTTCAAAACGTGTGCCATATGGCCATATGACTGTCCTACGCACAATTTGCTCAAATGTCATGTGTTTTTATTTTCTCATTCGACGCCATGCGGATAGTTCTCTTAGCATTTTGTCACAAATGAGGGAGATGCATAATGCGCATGTCCTGGCATTATCTTGCACGTTGTTTTGGGCCATTAAGAGCATATTCTTATTTTCTTTGCCAGCTTTAATTGAATTTGAAATAGAGAAGAAATTTCTGGTAGGGTTGCCTTGCGTAATTAACCCTTAAGTCAGACTTATGGCTACGAAGTTTATATAAACTGTGATATAGCCAATATGCATGATAACATGTTTACTTAGTTGATCTTTAACAGAACGTTTGTCCTATAAGCCGAACTAAGAAAAGATTTCCATTCCTGCATAAACTGCTTGGACAATACAATTTTTCTTCTTATTTGTTGTGTTTATGGCAGTACCGAGGTAGATAAAGTCTTGTACTACCTCAAAATTATAGGAACCTACTTCCACAGTTAGTCCGAGCTCTATGGATGCATTGCGCGTCGACACCATCAATTTGGTCTTGTCGCCATTTACTACCAGACTTACTTCAGCAGATTCTGCCTCGATCTTCTTACAGTTACTTCTTTTACTGATCGAATCACGACGTATATATCGTCAGCATAAGCGAGTAACATGTGGATATCGGTGTAAATTGTGTAATTTTTTCTATTAACATTAGCATCCCATACAACCTTTTCCAGCAGGATGTTGAAGAGATCACACGACAGGCTGTCTCCTTGTCTGAAACTTCTTTTGGTACTAAACTGTCCGGAGAAGTTATCTCGTATTTTAACTGAGGGCCGGGTATCAGTTAAAGTCATGTTATAAAGCCGAATGAGCTTCGCGGGAGGCTGCTTTATAATCGACAAAAATGTGATCTTTAAGGTCAATGGTGGGTTTGCCAGGTCTGAAGTAGCAGTAATATGGCCCAATTATTTCGTTGACCACAGGCTAAAACATTTGATACTAGCTTGTAAGCGCATAAGTCTTTTCTCCTTTCTTGTGGATGGGGCACAGAATTATCAGGATCCATCCGTCGGTTACGGGTTCTTCCTGCCACATGGTGCTAACTAGCTGATGCATATACCTTATCAGCGTATCGACTCCGGTTATGAACAGCTCGGCTGGTAGACCATCACCTCCTGTTTATTATTCTTTTTTCTTTGAACAAACTGCGTATACTTAACATCACACGTTATATTTCATGATGTTACTCATACGTTTTAGAACTAGTACAAGGAACTAGGGACTAGATTAACCAACTCTAGATACGATGAGTTTTGAACAAGTAAAAAAGTGTCTGTCGACTCTGCCGATAGAGTTATACCCTCAGCCAATGTTAGGTGAAACTTTCATCTACGGACAGATCGAATGTATTTAGGGTCTCTTCAGAATTTTGTGGCCCTTTTTCAAGATTTGAACTTGCCGACAAAAATGTGGATTAGGAATTAACTGCACTAAGTAACAATTGTTGAACTTTTGTGGGGGAGGTACCCTTAGGGAGGACCGATATGGGCCATTTGAGAAGTTAAACAAAATTTTGACAAAATAAAGGGTGTTTTTTAAGCTAGACAGAACTTTAAATTGTAAAAAGTAACACAAAAAATTAAATTTTGATGAAACTTTTTTTTATTTGTTTCATTATACTCTGACAAATCATCATGAATAGACTCACGCTTGAACAACGCTACGAAATTATCGAAATTTACTTTGAAAATCAGTCGTCGATTCGCGCAACTTATAGACGACTTCGTCATTTGTATGGCGTTCAGCGATGAGGCGCATTTTTGGCTTAACGGGTTTGTTAATAAGCAGAATTGCCGCATATGGAGTGAGACCAATCCACAAGAGACCCTACAGACTCCATTACATCCAGAAAAAAGCACCGTATGGTGCGGTTTTCACGCTGGTGGCATCATCGGACCTTATTTCTTCAAAAATGAGGCCGGAGCTCGCGTTACGGTCAATGGAGATCGTTATCGCACCATGATCAATGATTTTTGTTTTTGAAAATATGGATGAAATTGATCCGGTTTCAACAGGATGGTGCTACGTTCCATACGGCGAACGCAACCATCGACTCATTGAAATCAAAATTTGGCGATAAGTTGATTTCGAGAAGTGGACCTGTCAATTGGCCTCCAAGGTCGTGCGATTTGACACCTCTCGATTATTTCCTGTGGGGCTACGTGAAGTCACTGGTTTATGCTGATAAACCAGCAACAATCGATGCCTTGGAGGCAAGCATTGTTAGTGTTATTCGTGACATACGGCGAGCAGTGCTCGAAAAAGTGGCCAAAAATTGGACGTCCAGAATGCGCTTCGTCAAGAACAGCCGCGGTGCCCATATGCCCGAAATCATTTTCAAATGTTAATGTCAAGTATTGATCTTTCGAATAAAAAAAATTTTGATTACAATTTACTTTTTTGTGTTATTTTTTACAATTTCAGGTTCTATCGGATTTAAAAAAACACCCTTTATAAGGAGATCCAAAGTTTGTAACAAATTGGTTGCCCCATTCAAGTGATATCGCCATAGTATTTTAGTGCAATTTTTTAAATATTGGGGAGAAGTACCTAAAGTTGTGGACCGGTATTGTCCCATGAAACTAAGTTTGGATAAAATATAACGAATACCAAATGTTGGACCAAATCGGTAAAACAGTTCGAGATTTATCGTGGCCGCCACATATGGTGACATAGGAAATATGGACTTGCCCCTGAAAAAACGTTGTAATTCGTATTTCGAGAGCAGGTCTTAAAGTGAACTTATCCAAAATTTGTGTGGGAGGTACCAGAAGGAGTGGACAAATATAGTCCATATTCGAACCTGATTTATATCTGGTAGTTATGTTAGGATGTGCAGAGTACGGATTACATCGGTCACTCCTTTCAAGAGTTATCGTGCGCACAATTTTTCCTAACATTTTTGAACTTTTGTGAGGGAAAGTACCTGAAGGAGTGGACCGATATGGTTTATCTTCGAACTTAAACTAATTTGGACCGAATTGGCAGATCCGTTCGAGATTTATTTTGCGCTCCAACCACTACACACGGTGTCATAGGGGCTCTTTTCAACTTTTTGGCTATTTTCTCAGGAAGTATGGACTTGCCCCTGATGAAACTTGTACCGACGTATATGGGGCAGTGAATACATGTTGTTCATCAAATCAAAGCGATTCGAGAGCAGGTCCTAAACTGAACTTTTCCGAAATTTTGTGTGGGAGGTTCCCGAAGGCGTGGGCCGATTGAGTCCATATTGGAGCCTCATCTAATTTTAACGTTGTACAAAGTATGGGCCAAATCGGTTACTCCCTTATCGTGCGCTCAAATTTTCGGGACATTTTCGAAATTTTGTGTGGGTTTTACCGGAAGGAGTGGACCGATATAGACCGTCTTCGAACATAAACTAAGTTTGGGCAAAATATTACGAAAGCCAAATTTTGGACCAAATCAGTCGATCCGTTAGAGAGTTATCGTGCGCTCCAGCCAGCCAGACGGACGGACATGGCTAAATCAACTCCAAATTGTCTGGAACACATTTCGTCCAAACATACTTGGGGTCTAAGACCATTATTTCGATGAGGCACATTTTGCCCGTATGAAAGTGTATATACCCTCGTTAGCATAAATGCTGAGGGTATATATAGTACATATTCTAACCCGATCTATGTCTCGTAGAAAAATTATGAGTATGGACAGAATCGGTTACTGCATTCGAGAGTTATCGTGCGCAACATTTTAGGGAAAAATTTTGAACTTTTGTGGCGGAGATGCCCAAAGGAGTGGACCGAAAAGCCCCTCTATAATTTGATTTAACTTTGGGCAAAATATTAAATTTTCCAAATTTTGGATGGAATCTGTTCGAGAGATACCGCACGCTCCATCCACAACACATGGTGCCATAGTGGCTTTTTACAGCTATCAGGCCTTTTTCTCAGGAAGTATGGATTTGCCCCTGAAATAACTTGCACCGTCGTTTTAGAGGGAAGCTAATACAAGTTGTTGCAACAAAAATCATAAGGATTCGAGCAGAGGTCTTAAACTGAACTTTTCCGAAATTTTGTGTGGGAGCTACCCGAAGGAGGGAACCGATATTTTCCGTATTCGAACTTTATCTGTCTGGGAGAAATATTACGATGTGCAAAGTATGGTTAGTCCCTTCAAGAATTATCATGCGCATAATTTTAAAGTTATTAATGTTGAATTGAAAATAAAAAAATAGAATGTTTAAATTCAAAGTTTAGAAAAATAAAAATTAAAAATTAAAAAGTAAAAATTAAAAATTAAAAATTAAAAATTAAAAATTAAAAATTAAAAATTTAAAATTTAAAATTTAAAATTTAAAATTTAAAATTTAAAATTAAAAATTAAAAATTAAAAATTAAAAATTAAAAATTAAAAACTAAAAACTAAAAATTAAAAATTAAAAATTAAAAATTAAAAATTAAAAATTAAAAATTAAAAATTAAAAATTAAAAATTAAAAATTAAAAATTAAAAATTAAAAATTAAAAATTAAAAATTAAAAATTAAAAATTAAAAATTAAAAATTAAAAATTAAAAATTAAAAATTAAAAATTAAAAATTAAAAATTAAAAATTAAAAATTAAAAATTAAAAATTAAAAATTAAAAATTAAAAATTAAAAATTAAAAATTAAAAATTAAAAATTAAAAATTAAAAATTAAAAATTAAAAATTAAAAATTAAAAATTAAAAATTAAAAATTAAAAATTAAAAATTAAAAATTAAAAATTAAAAATTAAAAATTAAAAATTAAAAATTAAAAATTAAAAATTAAAAATTAAAAATTAAAAATTAAAAATTAAAAATTAAAAATTAAAAATTAAAAATTAAAAATTAAAAATTAAAAATTAAAAATTAAAAATTAAAAATTAAAAATTAAAAATTAAAAATTAAAAATTAAAAATCAAAAATTAAAATTTTAAAATTCAAAATTTAATTTATGATTTTAAATTTTTATTTTTTTACTTTTTAATTAAAAATGTTTAATTTTTTGTTTTTAATCTCAAGAAGTGCACTTCTGGAAAAAATTTTTGAAAATTTGTATGGGGGGTACTCGAACAAGTGGACCGATATAGTTCATATTCGAACGTTAAAACTTTGGATCCAATCGGTTAGTCCCTTCGAGAGTTATCGTTTGCACCACTTTTGTGAACAATTTTGAACTTTTTTGTGGGCGAACTGATCTCAGTTTTGAAGAAAATATTACGAGAATCAAATTTTGAGCCAAATCGGTTGATGCGGTCGAAAGTTATCGTGCGCACCACTCAGCCAGGCAGACAGACGAGCAGACGGACATGGCTAAATCAACTCCAAATTTTCTGAAAAGGATTTCGTCCAAACATATTTGGGGTCTCAAGCCATTATTTCGACGAGGCACATTTTCACCGCTTTAAAGTGTTTATAGCCTTCTGCCTACCATCTCACAAATTGCACAATAACGATGTATTTATTATTTCGATTTCCATTAAGTGTTAGGCTATTATTCCTCTCAACGCTACTCGTCCTAATATACAATACCCTAGACTCATAAATTTCCAATTGATTTCATGTGGCAACGTAAATCACCTGTTAATCCAAAAAGGATTTTCACAATAAAGAACTCTTTTTAATAAATATTAAGAGAGGCAGTCTACACATCACGAAGCAAAATTCTCTTGATTTACGCAAATGTCTGCCACAAACAAAACAAAAAACGGCGCATTGAGGTCTAGAAAGAATGAAAGCGTCGCGTTAAGAATGTCAAGTGTGTAATTGTTGTTGGTTCTTGGCATAGAATTTTCGTGAAAGAGAACCAACCAACCCGATATTGGCAGCTAAAAGGGAAACACACCACTGAGCAGCTGAGCAAAAACAAAAGGAGAAAGTAACGGAAAACATGTACTCGGCCAAAATTGAGACTGTCAGTTTTTTATAGACATTTTACGGTTACGGACGTGTTTTTTGGATAACGCAACGTTCGACAACGGCTAAAAATTAGCAACAACAAACACGGATTACTAAGAATAACAACAAAACAAACTACAACAAAAGTTGTTGTAGCTACAGTGCAAAATTGTAAAGGAAATACAATAGTGAGTGAGTGTGTGTGTGCTGCGCGTGTGTTTGTTTGCAAAGGAATTTGAAAATTTAATTAAAATATTCTTGGGAGTAATTTCAATAGCACGAAAGATAAAAAGAAGCTCAAGTAAGCAATTCGTACGCCCACACATTGATTGGCACAGGATATATTCTCATATACCATGACAAAGAAAATCCACGCAAAATTTTAAATTGAATTTGAAATAAAAAGTGAAATTACCAAAAAAATATATATCCAATTTAAAAAAGTTCCCAATCGAGTTACAACTGAATGAGTGATTGTTGAAACCAAAAAGAGAGCGAATCCCCCCCGAAAAAAGGAGCAAATCTGTCAATGGGTGTGTTAGTGTGTTTTAGTGTGTTATATCTGTGTGTATGTGTGTCTAGCAGTGCAAAGCTGATGTGAATTCCGACCAAACCCAAACTATAAATTTGAAACGGAAACGGAAGCTTGTTTGCTGAGATATAACGGTAATGATAATAATACAAAATTTATTTGTTATTACAACAAGAGAATTCTACAAACAACAATAACAATGACATTTTAAATGAAAGTTTTATTTTGAAAAAAAAAATGGTTTTGTCCATTCTCAAGGGTGTGTGGCTGACTGGCTGGTTGGTTGGGGGTGGTGTACTAGGTGCGCCAGCTTTGCCAGAGAGGAAATTGAAAGAAATGAAAGAATAAACAAAACGCCAAATGCGAATACGAATACGATGAGACATAAGACCACATGTCTGCATGACGACTGCTTGAATTGCTGGCTGGCTGCTGGTTGCTTGGCTGCCTATCTGATTGGCATGAATGGCAGGCAGTGCGTCTTCTTATCAAAAAAGAAAAGAAAAAACAACAAATTGAAAACGTTTGCCAAATTTGTTTGTTGTGTTGGCTATTATGTTTTATGGGATGACTTTTTCGTTCCTTTTGTTGTTTTTTATTTATTTCTTTTCTAAAGCCGTGTTGTTTATTTATGTATATTTATTTTTGTTGTGGTCAACGTCTGCTTTTACAACAAAGGAAAATCCTTAGCATCTAAAATCAGGGTCGTAAAAAGTAATGCCAACATTTTGTATTTTGTTACAAATGACTCAGAGATTCGTCATAAAAGGTATTCGCTTTTTAAACGTTTGAAGTAAAGGCGAGTACATTTGAAATTTTAGGGTCATTATATATAGATCAATGGACATGCTCCAGGATAAAATTACATTGTTATAATAGTAATCTTTAAACGTAGTAGATAGAAGACAAAACTATCAGACACCTACTACTCACGTCAATTCTTTGTGCGGGAACTGCTTACATCTCCCGCAGTTCGGGTTGAGGTTCATATATGCGAAAATATCAACTTTCCCAAGAAAAAATAAAAAAGAAAAAAATATCAGTCGGCTTTGTCGATATACTCTCAACCTGTGTGAATTGATACATTCATCAATGGAATCGAATACCGGCTACGCAACCAAAATTCTTTTCCAAAATAATTATATATTTAGGAGGTTTCAGATTTTGTTGCCCTTTTGGACATATGAACTTGCCGACGAAAATATACATTTAAATTAAAGCTCAAAAATGTTGCGGAAGAGGTACCTTAAAGAATGCATCGTTATGGTTCATTTTGAAAGTGGCTCTTATTTTGGGAATCATTTCTTTGCGATTGGTCACCATATAACTTAGAGGCTACTATGTCAGGAAGCATGGACTTGCCCACGAAAAACATAATATCCCCGTCAACAGGACCACAAGAAGTAGCATCGGTATAATTTTCCACAGGATCTTCGAAGAGATCCTAAACTGCGCATACAAAAATTTATATCTATTGTGGAGGGAGGTACCATAAAAAGAAGACCGATAAGGACAATTTTTGAAATTAACCTACATTTGGACGAAATATTGGCACGTCCAAAGTTGCTCCGTTCAACAGTAACATGGGGGAGGTACCGGAAGGTGTAGACCGATATTGACCATTTTTGAACACTCGGGCCATTCATTTTCTCAGGAAGTGTGGACTTGCCCCTGGAAAAACTTATACCGACGTAATGGGGATAGCTAATACAAGTGGTTGGAAGAAGAATCAAAGCGATTCGAGAGCAGCTCTTAAACTGCACTTTTCCGAAATTGCGTGTGGGAAATACCCGAAGGCGTTGACATACATATCGCTCATTTATTCAAAGAGTGACATAATTCAAAAAATGTGTTTTCTGAGTTAGCAATTTTTATATTTTCTACAACCTTTACTTTATCTTGTGTCAAATTTTCATGCTGTTATCTTTAAAACTCAACGAGTTACAGCTCATTTACTACGATAGTGCCATAAATCAACAAAAAGGTTTTTTGAGTTTATAAAACACTAAAACACTTCCAATCATGGACAGAAATTTAGCACTGACATCTGCCTAACTTTTTGCAAAATATGGTCCAAGTAGTTATTTTATTTTTTCTGTCATAGCCTTTTTAAGTTGGGAAGGGTTTTGATTTCTTAAACCAAACTTTTTAGGGCCCCTTTCTGGGCTATGTCTATAATCTTAACAAAAGGCAAAGGGTCTCCAATATTTAGCCCTATACTTCAATAGAATAAATATAATGCTTTTAAATTCAATAAAGGCCATTGGAATACATATACACAAAAAATATATGTTTGCATTCAAATATATGTTATGTTAGGGACCGTTGCAAACAAATATATGTTTGGGTCCAAACATATATTTGTTTACACCCAAACATATATTTTGTTTGCTGCATTTTTTCTCCATGTATAGTCATTGGTATAAAAAATGGGTTATTCCGGTCCACTTTGTGTTATAGCCCCCATATAAGGGTATTTCGCGATTTATGAGGACATAGGTTTATATTTTTGCCAGTGGCTCTTCAAGCATTTGACAGCTTGTTCAGCGTGGAACAATTGATGATCAACTATGATCAGTCTATGAATAAGAAATGAATAAACAGATTTTACGCAACCTGTTCCAAGTTTCAAACCTCAGAATAAACGCAAGAAGAGCTAGGATGGCACGAGAGTTTCAGCGTGTATTGAAACGCGAAGAACGCAATCCATAGGTGGTGTTGGCAACTGATGAACATGATTGTGTTTGCGACCTTTCTTTTCCAACATTTCACTGCAGTCGAACTTAAACGCCTGTCTTTTTATCGGTATTCAGGCATGTTGTATCGGCAACAATCATCACAATTGATTCACACAGGTTGAACTCATGCTGGAATCTTTCTGCGATTGTTTGAGCTTTCTCATTTTCAATTTGAGCGCCGCCATCTTAATTTCCACATATTGTTTCTTGAGGACCACGGTCTGATCTGTTCTGATTCAAAGCTCGCATTAGATAGCTTGTAGATTCCTGACTGCATGTGGTTGAGATTTCAATGTCCTCAGCGGGAAGCTGGTGACACACCCTTGCTTTTTTGTGCGCCGACACCTTTGAACTTATAATTAAACGTCTTGTAATTGTCGGTTATGCTTCCTTTTGCTCGTTGATGCTGCATTGTCATCCTTCCAAGGACTATCTGTACTACTATCGGATGAATCCGCACTACTTTCGAAACAATTACCTAGCCGAGATGGTAAGTGTGGACACAGTCACTTCCATTGTCCTCTTTCGCAGGGATGGGTGGATAGTACTGCCAACATCAGGTTTACAAATGCGGCATTTGCTCTCAATTTTGCAGTTTGTGGGGTGTCATCCTCTTTACACATCCATTCGCCTTTTATCTCGGTACTATCAAACTGAGCTCATTCAACAATTTACTTTTGCGCTGCACTGCTTGTACTCATCCAGATGCTTTGTTATTTTTGAGCCACTGGCTGAATCAGATAAACGCGGAAGTTCAGAACAGTTGTCCTATAAGACGAACTAAGAAAGGATTGTCATTCCTCTCTATTTGTTGCTTTATTTCTCCGATTTGGAATACCGTTTTTTGACCTCGTCTTCCACTTGTTTATTCCAACGAAGCCTTGGCCTTCCAGTTCTGCGTCAATACCGTCTGAATAAGGAAGTAGCATGTGGGTATTGGTGTATATTGAGCCATTTCTTTTGACGTTTGCATCTCGTATAACCATTTCCAGCAGGATGTTGAAGAGATCACACGAATGGCCGTCTCCTTATCTGAAACCTCTTTTTTTGGTTCTGAACTGTTCGGAGAGGTTCTTTCCTATTTTACCTGAGGGCCGGATATCACTGAAAGTCATCTTACAAAGCCGTACGAGTTTTATGCTCATAACTTTGAGCATAAGGGGTTGTCGAAGCCAGCTCCGTAATCGACAAAAAATTGGTAAGTGTCGATCTGCATTTCTTGGGGGATTTCCAGCATTTGCCGTAGGCTAAATATCTGGTCAATGGTGCATATGCCAGGTCTAAAGCCCCATTTGTATGACCCAGTTATTTCGTTGACCATATGCTGTAGTCGTTCGCACAATATCTCTGACAGCAATAAGCAATAAGTAGCAGACTTGAGCCACTATAGTTAGAGCACACCGTCGTATCTCCATTCTTGTGGAAGAGACACAGGATGCTGAGGTTCCAATCGTCGGGTACCGGTTCTTCCTGCCTCCGACTTTAAACAGCTCGACTGGTAAAATATCGGTTCCTGTTGCCTTATTATTCTTCAGTCGATTTATTGCTGTATTTACTTGATATTGGCCGTGCGGTTTATATTCAATCCCAGATACCAACAGTTTGGAAAAATGCTCTTTCCTTATCCTGAGCACACTATCTGTATCAGTTACCAAATTACCTTGTTTGTCTTTACGAGAGGATATGCCTGTACCAGTTTGATGTTTCAATCTTTGGTATAGTTATCGAACTTCATCCTGGCTTCTGTTCATCATTACTTCCTCTTTCCATTTCTCTCTTTCTCCTGCGGTAAAGGCGATTCTCTTCTCTAATTTTTTCCCGATACCTCTCACTAGCTCTACACCTTGCTACTGATTGTAAAGTAACCCTATATGCACCATTTTTCTATTCGATAGCTGCACGACACTCCTGGTCATACCATGGGTTCCATGGTGAAGGTCTCTGGTATCCACGTATGAATTTTGCGGTTGTTTGCATAGAGTGGGCAATACTTTGGCCACTGTGCTGATATGTTATCGGGACGAAAAGTGCTTTGAATATGCAATTGGGCCACTTTAGTGGAATATACTGTGCTTGTTTGTTGTGATTGCAGCTTACCGATGTGCAATGGGGCGGCCCAAAAACGATAAAGTTTTTTTGCTTTTCTTTTTCTTTTAACGCCTACCCCCTAATTTTATATATAAAATTGTATGGCAATCGGTTAACGTTAACCCGTGCCAACAGAGGGATCATTGTTTCCATAGTAATTTGTATGGGGCCGAAGGTGGATTTTCACGAAAATTCTCTATAATTAGCATTTACGGTCCAATCGAAGAAAATTTTTCACCAGTTCATTGTTGGAGCTTTTGGTGAAAATGCGTCATATGCCTCGTACAAATTACTATGGAAACAAAGATCGCAAAGATCGTGCCAACCGACTTAAAGTTAGCCGATCGCATTAAAATTTCATGTATAATGTTATTGGATCAAATGGAAAAAATTTGGGATTAGGAGTTCCATTTATTAAGTTTGTTTTTGTGTTTGTAACGTATTGACATAATCATTTGCGACCCTATAAAGTGTGTATAGTCTTGATCAGGATAAAATTCTAAGTCGATCATCCCATGTTCGTCCATTGTAGCCACTCACTCCAGCGTTCGCAAAAATTGAACTAGAACGCTAGATTTTTGTACCCGAGTATTTTTTTCCATAGGCAGTCAAGTTCGAAGTTGGGCAATATTGGCCCATGTTTTAGTATAGCTTCCATATAACGGCACCTCCCGACTTTCGGTATTTTGCGGATTTTAGCTACTACATGCAATTTCGTTCCCAGTGTTTCAAAATATGTCCAAGTTTTGGTAAAGCCCCCATATAACGGTACATCCCGATTTGCAGTATTTTGAGGATTTTAGCTACATTTGTAGACCGAACTACCTGTAATTTAAGATTTGAAGTTTTCAGTGGTCAACAAAAATTGCCAACATATGTGTGTGTTTTGATATATGTAGGATATGGGGATATGGCGGATTTAAGATATAATTTTTCAACAAACTTACTGTAATTGACATTTGAAGTTCTTAGTGGTCACAGCACCTATCCACAAAATTGGTTTGGTCAATGTTTTGATATAGGCCCCATAAAAACGTATCTCCCGATTATCGGTATTTTGAGGGGTTTGGCTACAATTTATAACCGAGCTGTAATTTGACATTTGAGGTCCTCTGTGGTCAGAAACTTCTCCATCAACAATCGTGAGGTTCTCAGTGGTCCCGAAATTTTCTCCACCAAAAATCGTCAGCATAAGCTCATGGTTTGTTTTAGCCCTTATATAACGGTACGGTTCCTAAAGAAAACTCTATTCAGCACGGCTGAATTCAAGATTTCCCAAAGAAAAATCTATTCAGCCAGGCTGAATTCAAGTTTTCCCAAAGAAAATTCTATTCAGCCAGGCTGAATTCAAGTTTTCCCAAAGAAAATTCTATTCAGCCAGGCTGAATTCAAGTTTTCCCACAGAAAACTCTATTCAGCCCGGCTGAATTCAAGTTTTCCCAAAGAAAACTCTATTCACCCAGCCTGAATTCAAGTTTTCCAAAGAAAACTCTATTCAGCCAGGCTGAATTCAAGTTTTCCCAAAGAAAACTCTATTCAGCCAGGCTGAATTCAAGTTTTCCCAAAGAAAACTCTATTCAGCCAGGCTGAATTCAAATTTTCCCAAAGAAAACTCTATTCAGCCAGGCTGAATTCAAGTTTTCCCAAAGAAAACTCTATTCAGTCAGGCTGAATTCAAGTTTTCCCAAAGAAAACTCTATTCAGCCAGGCTGAATTCAAGTTTTCCCAAAGAAAACTGTATTCAGCCAGGCTGAATTCAAGTTTTCCCAAAGAAAATTTTTTTCAGCCAGGCTGAATTCAAGTTTTCCCAAAGAAAACTCTATTCAGCAACGCTGAATTCAAGTTTTCCCAAAGAAAATTCTATTCAGCCAGGCTGAATTCAAGTTTTCCCAAAGAAAACTCTATATAGCCAGGCTGAATTCAAGTTTTCCCAAAGAAAACTCTATTCAGTCAGGCTGAATTCAAGTTTTCCCAAAGAAAACTCTATTCAGCCAGGCTGAATTCAAGTTTTCCCAAAGAAAACTGTATTCAGCCAGGCTGAATTCAAGTTTTCCCAAAGAAAACTCTTTTCAGCCAGGCTGAATTCAAGTTTTCCCAAAGAAAACTCTATTCAGCCAGGCTGAATTCAAGTTTTCCCAAAGAAAACTCTATTCAGCCAGGCTGAATTGAAGCTTTTTCTATGGAAAACTCTGTTCAACCACGCTGAATTGAAGCTTTTCCTATGGAAAACTCTATTCAGCCAGGCTGAAATCAAGCTTTCCTATGGAAAACTCTATTCATCCAGGCTGAATTGAAGCTTTTCCTATGGAAAACTTTATTTAGCTAGGCTGAAATGAAGCTTTTCCTATGAAAAACTCTATTCAGCCAGGCTGAATTAAAGCTTTTCCTACGGAAAACTGTATTCAGCTAGGCTGAATTTATCCTTTCCTATGGTAGCTGTAATTTGACATTTGAAATTCTCTGAGGGTCTTAGCAACATTATTTGACGGAACTATCCGTAGTTTGACATTTAATGTACCTTACAGTTACAAAACTTTTCCACCAAAAATTGCCAGGATAGGTCACAATTTGATATAGACTCGATACAAAGGTACCGCCAGGTTGAACACATGTTTTTACATTAGACATTTGGGGTGTCCGTGGTCGAAAAAATTGTGCACCTATAATTGTGAACAGTAAAGGAAACCAATTATTAAACTTTTGTTAAGAATATTTTATGGTGGAGGGTATAAAAAGTAAATAAAAAGTTTGGCCCAGCCGAACTTAACGACTTTTTACTTGTTTTTTTTTCTGGGTCACTCTAATATACATATAAAGAAACGTGCCAAAAATATTTGTGTACTTCGTAGCATTTTCATTATTATCATCACTATATTTTCATTATTACCTTCATTATCATTATCCTCAACATCATAATTGTCAACATTTTGCCAGAATCTCTGAGTATATCGCGCCCATAATAAATCTACATTTGTTTTCATTTTGATGATGATGACGGCGGCGACGACGACGACGACAGGCACAACGTCAACGACAATGGTGATGATGATGGCGTTGTTGATGGGGATAAAATGAAAACTTATTTTAAAGAAAAAACAAATGTGTTTTGTTTGTTTTTTGCTTTAGCGCAAAGAAGATATAAGAAAATATGAGTGTCATGGTTAATATATTGTATAAAAAATAGAATAAAATTTAGTGAAAATATATGATGAAATACTGAGACAAATGTGTGTCTTTTTTATTATTTGGCAAACATTTCAATTTTTTGACAAGAAGAAAAGAAAATATGTGCATATAATACATATGTATGTACATACATATATGATATTCAATATCGGCCACTGAAATCAATTTTTATGACATTTAACAACATATTAAAGGACGGAAAGAGG
Organism: Musca autumnalis; assembly: GCF_047663935.1. Classification (NCBI taxonomy): domain Eukaryota; kingdom Metazoa; phylum Arthropoda; class Insecta; order Diptera; family Muscidae; genus Musca; species Musca autumnalis. The sequence goes on along the minus strand of NW_027411977.1, from coordinate 43,769,689 downwards.
TTGTGTAATGTTAGTATTATTATTGTTTAAACATTGGACTTTTTCAGAATTCATGAGAAAAAAATTTTTATCCCCTATAATAAATACATTAGGTGGTTTTATTGCGATCTTTTCTATAGGTATTAAATATTCCATAGTAGCTAATGAAAGGCAAGACAATAAACAAACTGAAGAATTAACAACAATCGGACATACAGTTTGTAAAACCCTCTACAAACAACATTCATTGCCAAGAACTCTGAACAATATAATTGCAAGTTCAGACAGTATTAGCTAAAGTCACGCCTGTCGCAGCTATTCCCGCTGTCACTGGCGGGTGATGCTAATAATCATGATGATGATTTTACTACTGCAAGTGGGTGTTACTTAAAAGAGGAAATGAAATTGTGAAAACTTGCTATTTATTTTTTTCATTCCATTCCGTTCATTATATATTTGCCTAACGCAACAACAGCATTTTCAACACGTGAATGAAAATTTAATTGGCTCTTCTATGCCATTGAGCATGAATGCGTTTTCTGTTGTTGCCGTCGCTGCGAATTTCAATACCAAAATAAATAGCATTAGCATACTTTTCGCCTTTGTTGTTTCTATTTTATTTTATGTTTAATTTAGCACACGTGCTTAACATAATGACGGCCTATTGTGTTTCACATTCAATTTATATTTGTTGTAGACAATTTGTTTTCCAGCTAATGTTGGAATATATAATGTTGGTAATGCGGTGGTACAGTTTTCAAAATTGATTCATTTTACATACATACATATGCAAACAATAGGCATATATTTTCCATTGACATTCCAGAAGGGACAAGAGGTCTTTCTAGAGATTTCAAAAAGTCGATGGTAGTATCGAATATATCGATACTTTGTATGTGGAATCAACATCGATTTATAGGTTATATACCCTCAGCCATAGTATGAAGGGTATATTAAGTTTGTTTTTCCATTTGTAACGCATTGAAATAATAATCTGCGACCCTATAAAGTATCTACATACTAACAGACCCCGGTTCGCGTTGCTTGCCCATCCTAATAAGTTTTAATGGCAACTTTATATGGACTTCATGCTTGACAATTCAAAAATAGGTATTTTCTACCTCACTTCTTCGGTACATTGCCAAACCGAGGAGGATTTTAAATTTATCAACAGATTTTGTCTGTAATTTTTTATACCCTATACCACAATATGGAAAAGGGTATTATAAGTTTGTTTTGGTAAAAATTCATGTAACACGGCGAAATATTCGTCGGAGACCCCCAATGTGGTATACCAATTTTCATATCTCGACAAGATAAAGCGATTTTGAGATGTGTCCGTCCGTCTGTCCATTATAAATTGTAAACACGCTCCAGGCCGCAATTATGTAGCGATCGTCACGAAAATTTGTATGGAGGTCGTGTTCAGATCAGAATAGATCCCTATTCTTATTGGTGATGATCGTGAAATATTTAGCGGGTGAAATGGACCAAAAACATAATATTTATCCAATTTTCTAGCGGCTCTGTAGGTCTCAATTATAAACCGATTAACACGTAATTTTAAATATGTTAAGAGTATATCACAAAGGAGAAGCTTGCAATTTGAGATGGCGATCGGATAATATTTAGAGGGTTAAATGGACCAAAACTTTTGTGTGAAAATTGTGAAAATTTTTAATATACAGCTTATATCTTAATTCCTGGAAGTGACATTCCGGACAAGTGAGATATACTTGAAAGTGGAACGCTTGACCTTTCAATTGATGCCAATTATGTTGGTGTGCATGATCAGATAACAGAGTTACAGCCTAATATATCCCGTTATTTGTTTGTAGTGTAATAATAAACTCGCTAGAAGTCGCAATTATACATCGATAGTCACGAAATTTTGCTCCGGGTAAGAGTATAGGTCGAAAAAGATGCCTACAATTTTGAATGATGATCTGATATTCTTTAGCGGGTGAAATGGACCATTACTTTTGTTTGAAAAATATACAAATTTTATTATTGGTCGATATTTTAATTCCTTGAGGACATATATATTTCGCAAAGTAGCCTACATATGGAAAAAACTACTGACCTTTCCTCTGATGTAAATTGCAATAAAGTGTTTGCTAGATAACGGGCCTACTGCCTAATACATAATGTGTTCTGTGTAGAGAACCACATTTTTATCCCATGCTACATATTGTCTCTCCAAGAGTTTATGTAACACCACGAAATATTCGTCCTGGACCACTTATTTGGTATGCCAAAATGCATATCTCGACGAGATAAAGCGATTTAGCGATGTGTGTCCATCCATTAAAAATTGTAAACAAGCTTAAGGCCGCAATTATGGACCGATTGTAACCAATTTTTTAAGGAGGTTGGGTTCGGGCCAGAATAGAAATGATTAGTTTTTGGTGATGATCGTGAAATGTTTAGGGGATGAAATGGACCAAAACCAAAATTTTAACCAATTTTGAAGCGGCTCTGTAGGTCAAAATAATAACCCGCAAAATTTTAAACAAAGTTTGAGTTTATGATGAAGAAGAAGCGTACAAACCAACCTGAAATTGGTAAAAATTTCAATAACGTAGCGGTTAAACAACGGAAGTAGTAGTACTACATAAGTGGGTTTCATTACATTTTAGTTTGTGTGAACTAAATTTTCCTTTCCTGCTACAAAAATGTCTTTGTCATGCTAGATAACTTTTTGGTTTCGGTCATAAGTATTATACATTACATCTCTGATATTTGATAATTAAATTTTCACAATGATTGAAAAGAAATTCCGTGGAGAGCGATTGTCCAGGGATAGTGGGTATCCCATGGTCGGCTCCGTCCGACTATAGACTTTTCTTAATTGTTATATATTAAATTTCTTTTTCCGTTTGTAGTGTATTGAAATAATGATTTGCGACCCTATAAAGTAAGGGTAAAATTTTAAGTCGATCTATGCTTGTCGTTCCGGTGGTCCGTCAAAATTCAAAATATGCCTGATGAGCTGGCTTAAACCACCAGCGAAACGATCGTAGCATAGTGGTTGAGTGTGTGATACTTCGCTAAAATTCATTTTTCAATACAAATTCCTTAGACCATGTTAGCTCGATTAATTCAAATAATTAACAAAAAAATTAATGATTCATTTCATATTTGACTATTGTCGACATCTACTTGGTACTGATTGTAAGCTTTCCTGGTCTTCCTGGTCTGTGATAGCTTATCGTCTTTTGCAATAACTCTGATATTTTACCATAAATGCCACATTTTGTATCAATTTAAAGCTCAGATGGTTTAGTTTCATTATCAAGCTCCCACCTTTAAATATGTGCAACAGAAACAGCCATATCTGACATGAAAATAAAATTCCATAAAATGGAAATTGGGATATTCCTTTTTCAATATTACAAGCATTTCACCAATTTTGGTAATGCAATTCGGAGTATTTTAAAGCTCAGAATGTCTTCATTGTGTTCTTCAATTTAAAAGATTTTCTTGGAAGAATAATTACGTCAACGCCGTTTGGTCAACAGCTTCCAGAAATATATAACATCACCATTACAATCCTCATATATGCAAGTTTTGAAGTAACGATTGTGCCTAAATATGGTGCCATAGGGGGTTTTACACCCTTCGGACTGTTTGCTCAAGATGTATGGACTTGGCCCTGGAAAAAAAATTACCGTCGTAATTGAGGCAGCGAATGCAAGTTGCTTCAACAAAAATCAAAGTGATTCGAGAGTAGGTCTTAAAGTGAACTTATCCGAAATTTTGTGTGGGAGGTACCGGATGGAGTGGACAAAAATAGTCCATATTTAAACCTGATCTATATCTGGTAGATATATTAGGATGTGTAAAGTATGGACCAATTCGGCCACTCCCTTCAATAATTTTCGTACGAACAATTTTTCCGAACACTTTTGAAATATTGTGGGGGAGGTACCTGAAGGAGTGGACCAATATGGCTTATCTTCGAACTTAAACTATGTTTGGATAAAATAATACGAAGGCCAAATTTTGAACCGAATCGGCAGATAAGTTCGAGAGTTATCTTGCGCCCCAACCACTTAACACGGTGTCATAGGGGTTTTTTCAACTTTCATGCAATTTTCTTAGGAAGTATGGACTTGCCCGTTATGAAACGTGTACCGTCGTATGGGGGACAGCGAATACAAGTTGTTACAACAAAAATCAAAGCTATTCGAGAGCAGGTCCTAAACTGCACTTTTCCGAAATATTGTGTGGTAGGTACCCGAAAGAGTGGACCGATTGAGTCCATATTGAAACATCATCTAAGTCTGGTAGAACTTTCACGGTGTACAAAGTGTGTGCCAAATCGGTTACTCCCTTCAAGAGTTATCGTGAGCACAAATTTTCCGAACATTTTCGAACTTTTGTGGGGGAGATACCGGAATGAGTGGACCGATATAGTCCATCTTCGAACTTTAACTAAGTTTGGGCAAAATATTACGAAAGCCAAAATTTGAACCGAATCGGTTCATCCGTTCGAGAGTTATCGTGCGCTCCAGCCAGACAGACAGACAGACAGACCGACGGACATTGCTCAATCGACTCCAAATTGTCTGAAACACATTTCATCCAAACATACTTGGGGTCTAACACCATTATTTCGATGAGGCACATTTTGGCCGTATGAAAGTGTATATACCCTCGTTAGCATAAATGCTGAGGGTATAAAAACTCAAAAGTTTAACTACTAGACCGAATTCGACCGATTATAATTTATCTGAAAGCTGATTTTGTTATCTGTTTAACAAAAAAAAAAAAAAAAAAGAATTATGAAAATATCTCTATCCTTAAAAAAGTTACAGAATTTTGACCAGGAAAAAACGATTCTGAACCACTGTGTGGCGTACGGCATCGTAGACTTCACTGAAGGGGTTTTGCCTGCCTTCATACTTATTCAGTTAGGCGTTTGGTGTGGCACCGAATATAAAGTCACCTGTAGTGGGATTCTTTAACTCATTTTTTGAGTTAACGACAAATGTTGGTAAAATCAAAATGCTTATAATTTCGGTAACGATGTTTGTCGGTAAGTTAGCGACGAATAAATATTAGTCGTAAAGTTATACCGATAGCAAGGGTGCTGTCATATTTTATTTGTATTTTTCATTCATAATTTTGCGTTCTAATTTTATCGATTTTTGTCGGTAACTCAAATAATGAGTTAGAGAATCCCAGTACTGGTGTTTTAATTCATTTCCGAACATTAGGGGAATTATGTAACTCATTTTTGAACTACCGACAAAAAAACGGTAAAATTAAAACGCAAAATTATGAATGAAAAATATAAAAAAATTGACAACACTGTTGCTATCGTTAGGATTAAGAATTCCAGCTCAGAACTTTGGTTGGGGGTTTGAAATGTGGAGTCATGAATGGCTGATCTAAAGGCCATGTCCCTTTCACATTTATTGGCAAAATATTCAGAAAGTCCTCAATTGTCTTGATAAACATCCAAAAGTTTCAAAAAGTCCTATTTTTTGCAAGTCCATTGCAAAAAGGTTTCGATTGCGTTCTCGGGCGACCTCTAGAAAAAATCATAGATTGCCCTGTAGGAAGTGTGGGGTCATGTGTTGACATGTCGCCACTTTGTCTACTAATATGGTGACAGAGTCAACACTTTGTCACCAGGTTGTCAACTATTGACACCTTTACCTTAATAAGAAGAAGCATTGTGTATATTGACCGATGATAGCCCAACGAAGCATCTTTTTTTTAATTTTCTTAATTGTTTGGCGTAAAATAATTTTTGCGGTTGGTGAAAAAAGTGTTTTTGTAAAAATCAATAAAATATCGTGAAATCTTAAAGCATATAATTTCAATAACAAGTATGAGCAAAAGAAAATATAAAAGACATGTGAAAATTAAACAATTCTATAGCACGAATTCTGAGGCGACTAACAACATTTGTGGTGAAATTTCGACAATTAGACATTATGTGGAACCTTTAGAGAAGATTGTGGAGCCTGATGTGTATATTGTCCCGTCTCGCTGGAAATACTGAATGCAACTAAACATAATAATGAATTACAATGTTGAAGAATTATTTGGCAAAAATCGATTGTGAGATTTTGCCAATGTTATACAGCTGTAATAGGCACGCAAATTTAAGGACATATTTTTTATTTATGTTTATTTATACATGTTTATTCTTTCCAATTCCTAGATGTTATATCAACATTCAGCGAATCGCCTGATAAAACGTTAAGTGCAACAGAAGAAGAACTATTTTAAGCAGACAAATCATTGGTGCGACTTGGCCAAGAAAATAAAACGAAAACGTTTTTTATTATTTATATGTTAAAATGTTTAAGCAGCCTTGAAAACATTGTCTTTATTTACTAATTTTTACTTATGTGGAATCTTTGGCTTAGCCATTTAAAAAGATAAAAATACTGTAATACGCAATTTGTACATTTTTAGCATTTTCAATATTATTAGTTTTATTCTTTAATGAAAAATAGTATTTAAACAAATGTGTAGCTTCATCTCCTTATTAAACGTACTATATAGCTGTTTTATCTATGAAAAGTTCCAAATAAGCTAAAAAATTTAGTATTGAAAATCTGGTACTATTGACTCACTACCTCCAATGTCTATACTGACTCACTACCTCCATTGTCTATACTGACTTACTACCTCCAATGTCTATACTGACTTACTACCTACAATGTCTATACTGACTCACTACCTCTAATGTCAACACATGGTTCCTCAGGAACTACTGACTTACTATTGACATACTAGTTCCATTGTCAGTACTGACTTTCGAATGACACGTTCATACAAAATGTCTATAGGAAATTACATTAGTTGTCTACAGTTTGTCAGTAGTACTGTTGACAATGTCAGTAGTAAGTCAGTATAGATTCACTATTGACATTTCCTACAGGGTGTATATAAGAAATCTTCTCAGGATATATATTTCTTTCAAAGACAACAAATACTTTTTTTAACGCAAAGTTAATTTGTTTGAGCCAGCAAATTTTACACCAATATGTACGTCGGGACCTATTGTGTTAGGTTATATTGGAACGACAAACATCCCATCTAAAACTTACATAATAAAATATTCCTTATGTAAATTTTTGGAATAAATTTCGAAATAATAAAAAACTTGTTTTCCGGCTGTGTCTCTCAAGACTTTGTCATAAAATTTATGCGTTCACCCCGTATAAAGGAAATGTAAATTAACCCTGACATTAAAACAGAAAACGTATGGGGGAAAAGCCATTGCTATGGCCATCATTCATTCATTTATTTGAACTTTGGCAGGACCTCTCTTTTTGAAAATGTTGAAAAGCACGCACATTTGTGTGAATGTCTACACCAATGTTATTTTCTAAAGAGCACTTAGCATAAAGGATATTAAAGGACACCAAAAGTCGATGAATAAATACACATATGTAGCCCTTATTGTATATGGTATGTAGATATGTATGTATTTAAATATATGTATCTGTATATAAAAATACGGCAACGAGAAGTATAACAACAGCAACAATGGCGATGATGACGTCGTCGACGACAACGACAATGTTGAATTCATTTTATCATTTTATTCCATTCCAATTCGCATGCATTCATAAAACAAAGTGAATTTCCACATTTCATCCGTTATTGTTGTTGCTTTGTTTTGTGTTTGCGTTTTTTTTTTCTTTCTTTTGCTACCTTCTTATGGTTTGTTGGGGTTTGTTCTCCAAAAACCATAAAGTGTTCTTTACTTCCCACATTCATGCTGTAGACATTGTACGAGACGTAACGACAACCGTCATGACTGTAATTGTTCCCATGGCTGGTCTATGTTTTCAGGGTAACAGTCAGACATTGGATAGATAGACCCAAATGGTATGGGCCACCATGAGCCAGCTGTCTCGAGTTTTAGCATTTTTTATTCTCCCACACATGATATAGAAAGGTTTTTTTAATAAAAATGTATTGCATATTGAGGTACAAATATACATATGCATACCACATCATTTGTCAGTCTACACAGCAAAATTTTTACCTTATATGAGGGTGGTACCAGAAGGAGATGTCTCATGCTGTCTATATTCGAACTTGAGTTAAGTTCGGCCAGCCATTTTAGTTTTTCGCCGTAGAATTTTTAGAGCTTTTGGTCTGGAAGTATGAACATGCCAACGAAAATATTAAATTGCTTAAACCGGACGATACACATTTTAGGTGGGACCTAAAATATAATTATATTTTATATGTCGAAGTTGTCGAACTTATATTTTCAATTTAATTTTTCAATTTATATTTTTTTCTAAAAATCTCACTGCTACCCCTCTCTTCGTCCAACATACCTGCTGACTTATAACATATCCAAAAAAAAGTTTTTCAATATGTCGTTGTAAAATTGCCCTCTTCTTCATGGTTTTATTCAGTTTTATTAATTTTTTTCTCCTGGTCGTTTGTTTATTGAAATGTTAATATTTCAAAAAACTAAAAAAAACAGCAAGTCTACAGCAATCACAAGCACCCCACAAAGTAAGCCCGTAGACCAGTACTTTGTATAAAAATATGTAGACCATTTAAAACTATGGAAATTACCTTGTGACTATTACACTATGCAACACTGAAAATGCAAACAACTTCTAGTGTGCATTTTTTGAAAGTACATATTTAGACTACAAAAACCCTAGTAGGGTTTTGTCATGTCAGATCCAGTCCGGATTTTATGGCCTCATCTAAACCGGGCTAAATCTACACTTTTTTGCATTTATCAGGCCTTTATCTCAGAAAGGAATAGGAATTTGGCCTTGCTGTCTTTAGCAATATTGTAGCCCTAAACTAGTAGAACTTATCTCTTGAAGAAACCACATAAGAAAAACTCCATCTAGGGCATCAAAATCTATAAAATATAGAAAATTTTGCATAATTGCTGAAATTCTGGTCAGTATCGGCTAAACTATTGGGAGTTGAACCAAGTTACCGTTTACTAAAATCTTCCAAATAAAGTTCTCAACATTTCTTTAGAACATTCTGAAACTCTAAAATGCATACTTCATGTTGTTTCAGCTGTATTTTGCAGCATATCCTTTACAACACGTAATTTAAACACAGTTCACACCAACAGTTTATTCTCGCATTTCAGATTTCACTACATTATTGACATTTTTATTAAATCGTCGTTGAAAAATGTACTGAAAACAACGGCATAGAGGCATTTTACAACAATGACATGTTCTGAAGTGTTGTGTGTTACACTCCAGGGAATATTTTTCCAAAAGAAAATATTCAGAAAAAATTAACGGTTTTGGAGATACGGTGCGAAATGTATAAAAATTGTGGAATTTTTGCATATATTTTGAAATTTGAGGCAGTAAATGTAGTTTTTTGAGTTCATTATTTCTCCAAATATTTCATTCTTGTCCTTATCTACAAATTTGCTTCAGAGGTAAGAAGAAGATTCGCATTGGTTGCAGAGATATAGTCCCGAATTTCTTTAAAAACTCAATATTTAACCATGTTTAGATGGGGCCATAAAATCCGATCTGGATCTGACACAACAAAACCCAACTAGGGTTTCAGGTCGTTTGGGTCTGTACTTTCAAAAAATCCTCAGTTCGAATTGTTTGCACAAGATCACCTTAAAAATGTTCCACAGTGTTATTCAACGAAACATGGAGAAAGAGAAGAGCGAGAATATGCAAGTGCCTGAATAAACCTTAAGGCCAAGAATGAAATTTTAATTTTTGATATCCCTGAATTATTTAACAACACCAACAACAAGAGCCAAGCACAAGCACAACCAGTCTTCCTGCCTGCCATTGGCAAGCAAAAACCAACAAATGTTGTGGGTTGGAGTAAAAAAATAAAATCACAAGCTTTTTGATTTAACATGCCAGACTATTGCTCCAGCTATGCATATACATACAGTTAAACTCACACTCTCTAGTGTCTCTGTTAGCTTGAGAAAACAAATTTCTACCCCTTTTTGGGAACATGTCGCCAGGAGAGAAGTACATACATATGGATATGAAAGGTTACAAACGACCTAACAAACCAAACCAAGCAATGACTATTTGTTTCCAACACACGTTTGCATTTGAATTGGATTATGGAAGACATTGCTTGAGAGCTGCATGCTTACCTTTGGATTTTGAAAGGGTTTCCAGATGATTGAATATTTCATTTAATTGGCTGGTGTATAGCTTCTCGTTCGTTTCTCTTTGAAAACGGATTTCGTGTAAGTTCTTTTCCACTTATAAGTAGAAAAAATTAAGTGTAGAAGAGAAAATCTTGAAATGCCTGTAAAAACAGAAAATTTTAAATGTTAAGTAATATAAATTAAACAAGTAAAAAAGTTTCGCTCGGCTTTGCCGACAGAGATATACCCTCAGCCTATATGCATTGAAACTTTCATCTACCGACAGATCGAATTTATTTAGGGCCTATTCTTTTGTGGCCATTTTAGAGAAATTTTTAAATATTGGGGGGAAGTACCAGATGCTGTGGACCGGTATTACCCATCTTCGAACTGAAAATAAGTTTGGACAAAATATGACAAAGGCCAAACTTTGGACCAAATCGGTTGATCAGTTCGAGAGTTATCGTGCTCTCCAGCAATTACATAAAGTGCTTAGGGGAAGAATGGGTTTGCCCCGGAAAAAGCTTTAGTGAATGCAAGTTGCTTCAACAAAAATCAAAATTATTCGAGAGAAGGTCTTAAAGTGAACTTATGCGAAATTTTGTGTGGGGGTACCCGAAGGGGAGGACAAATATAGTTCATATTCGACCCTGATCTATATCTGATAGATATATTAAGATGTGTAATGTATGGTCCAAATCGGTTACTCCCCTCAAGAGTTATCGTGCGCACAATTTTTCCGAACATTCTTGAACTTTTGCTGGGGACGTACCTGAATAAGTAAAGCGATATGGCTTAAATTCGAACTTAAATCAAGTTTGGACAAAAAAATTACGAAAGTCAAATATTAGACCAAGTCGGCAGATCCGTTCCGAAATTTTGTGTGGGAAGGAGTGAACCGATCGTGTCCAAATTGGAATATCATCTAAGTCTGTTAGAAAATCCAAGATGTACAATGTATGGACCAAATCGGTTACTTCCTTCAAGAGTTGTCGTGCGCACAAAATTTCCGAACATTTTCGATACTTTGTGGGGGAGGTACAAGAAGGAGTGCACTGAAATAACCCTTCTTCGAACTTAAACTAAGTTTGGACAAAATATTACGAAAGCCAAATTTTGGACCGAATCGTTTGATCCGTTCGAGAGTTATCGTGTGCTCCAACCAGCCAGACTGATGGACGGACATGGCTAAATCAACTCCAAATTGTCTGAAACGGATTTCGTCCAAACATATTTGGGGTCTAAAACCATTATCTCGATGAGGCACATTTTGCGCGTATGAAAGTATAGAATAAAATATAAAACATAAAATAGAAAATATAAAACATAAAATACAAAATTTAAAATGTAAAATTTTAAGCTATATCCAAATCTGGGGTGACGTGGGGGATGGAAGATACCATGGAACGGACCTGATTGGCTTTAACATGGCAAAGCCCAGGATTTATCTTGGTCCCTCTTTCATCTGAAGGGGACACTGACTTCTCAGTGGTGTCACCTGGGGAGCTGCCTTTAACACCCGTTAAAGGTAGTGAGCTAACATGTGCCGCGCTTTCACCCATAAGAACGTTAAAAACTTGGGTTTGTGCGTCGGGTTAGTAACCCTCCACTAGAAAAAACAGCCTACTATGAAAAAAAAAGTAAAACAAACCCCTCTAAAGTTGAAGAACCCCGCAAACGTTTTAAGGATCATGATCTATGAATTTGCACCTGGAATGTTCTCACTCTTTATAGAGAAGCTGCAGTTTACGCATTGGCAGATGTACTTGAAAAGTACAAGGCCGACATTACTGCCATACAGGAAATACGATGGATTGAGAAAGGCGTTACAACAACACCTAAAGGTGATGCACCGTATTATAGCTGCCATGACACAAAGCATGAGTTTGGTTGCGGATTTGTAGTTGGTCGGAGGTTAAAAAACTTGATCTCCAGCTTCACACCAGTGAATGAAAGACTTGCTACAATTCGAATAAAAGCAAAATTCTTCAACATCAGCTTTATTTGCGCTCCCACTGAAAACAAGGACGAACTGACCAAAGATATATTTTATGAGCGCTTAGAAGAAACATATGACCGTTGTCGTGCTCATGACATTAAAATTATTCTAGGCGATTTTAATGCCAAAATTGGAAAGGAAAATATCTTTGGCCCAACAGTGGGAAAATTCAGTCTCAACAGTGAAACATCTGACAATGGTATAAGGCTGATAGACTTCGCAGCAGAAAAAAACATGGTAGTTAGCAACACCAGATCAGAAAACAAGAAATCAAATTGATCACGTTGTGATAGATGGAAGACACTCATCGACCGTGTTGGATGTGCGTACGTTCCGAGGAGCAAACATAGACTCGGACCACTACCTTGTTGCAGCAAAGGTACGCACCCGGTTAAACGTAGCAAACAAAGTACGAACAGACACAACACGAAAGTTAGACATCGGTAAGCTGCAATCACAACAGATAGCCACAGTCATAGACTAATGCATTTATAGACAGAGGTAATTGTAATGTGTTCGTTTTTTGTAGGGGTCGCTCTTAGATTCGGCCAAATACAACCCACGTATTGTCTTTTACCACCAAAAATAGTTTAAAAATGTATAGTTCCTGCCATTTTAAAAATTGAGTATCTCGTAAACTGACTCAATTCTCATTGAGTGAGAGAATTTGACTGAGAGGATTTCTTCGTCTACACATTCCTTAGTCTATGGCCACAGCATATTCCACCCAACTAGCCCAATTGCTTAATCAAAGCACTCCTCATCCCGATAACATATCAGCGCAATGACGAAGTATTGCCCACTCCATGCAAACAGCCGCAAAATCCATACTTGGATACCAGAGACCTCCACCAAGGAATCCATGGTATGATCAGGAGTGTCGTGCTGCTACCGAAGAGAAAAATACGGCATATAGGGCTACTTTACAATCCGTAGCAACGCGTAGCGCATGGGAGAGATATCGGTAGAAAAGGAGAGCGGGAGTGTGAAAAAATCGAGATGTTCAGGAACCGGAATGAAGTCCGAAAATTCTACCAAAGAGTCAAACATCAAACTGATGGCTTTGGAACAGGCACATCCTTATGTAGAGACCAGCAAAATAATCTGGCAACTGATACAGATAGTGTGCTCAGGATATGGAAAGATCATTTTTCAAAACTGTTGGTATCCAATAGCAGAGAAGATACCACAGACCCAATCCCAGAAGATGGTATTGAATGTATACCGCCCAGCCAAGATGAGGTAAAGACAGCAGACAGGTATGATCAGGAGTGTCGTGCTGCTACCGAAGAGAAAAATGCGGCATATAGGGCTACTTTACAATCCGTAGCAACGCGTAGCACAGTAGGCGATTCCTTACCAGCCGGGCTGTTCAAAACCGTAGGCGACACGCTGATAAGGTGTATTCATCAGCTAGTTAGCACCATCTGGCAGGAAGAACGAGTACCCGACGATTGGAACCTGAGTATCCTGTGCCCAGTCCACAAGAAGGGAGATAAGACTGTATGCTCTAACTATTGGGGCATATGTCTACTCCCTTTTGCCTACAAGATCGTGTCAGGGATATTGTGCGAACGACTAAAGCCTATGGTCAACGAGATAATTGGGCCATACCAATGCGGCTTTAGACCTGGCAAGTCCACCATTGACCAGATATTTACCCTGCGGCAAATCCTGGAGAAGACCCAAGAGATGCAGATGAACACCTACCACCTCTTTGTCGATTATAGAGCAGCATTCGGCAGACCACTACGTTCAAAGGTATTCCAGGCCATGTCTGAATTTGGTATCCCCCAAAGCTCATTCGGCTTTGTAAAATGACTCTAACTGACACAAGATCTTCAGTTAAAATAGGAAAGAACCTCTCCGAGGAGTTTTGTACCAAAAGAGGTTTCAGGCAAGGACACAGCTTTTCGTGTGACCTTTTCAACATCCTGATAGAAAAGGTTATACGAGAGGCAAACGTCAAAAGAAGTGGCACAATCTACACCAATAGTCACATGTTACTTGCTTATGCTGATGATATAGACATCATGGGACGATCAGTAAAAGAAATAACCGATACCTTTATGAAGGTCGAAGGAGAATCTGCTAAAGTGGGTCTGGCCGTAAACGGCGAGAAGACCAAGTTGATGGTGTCGACGCGCAATGCGTCCATTGAGCTCGGACCGACTGTGGAAGTTGGTTCCTATAATATTGAGGTAGTAAAAGACTTCGTCTACCTCGGCACCTCCGTCAACACAACAAACGACATCAGTTGTGAAATAAAAAGAAGAATTGTGTTGGTCAACAGATGCTATTTTGGTTTAAGTAAGCAGTTTAAAAACAAAGTCATATCTCGTCAAACAAAAATGACGCTCTACAAAACACTCATACTACCCGTGCTGATGTATGGCTCCGAAGCCTGGGTACTTGCACAAGCAGACATGGCAGTGCTTGGTGTGTTTGACAGAAAAATTCTTTGACAGATCTATGGACCAATCTGCGTTGACGGTGAATATCGACGTCGCATGAACCATTAGCTGTATCTGCTTTACAACGACATCAATATAGTTAAACGTATCGAGATGCAGTGATTGCGTTGGCTAGGCCATATCATAAGAATGATCAAAGATGAACCCGCTAAAAAGGCGTATAAATACTTGGCGGTGCACGCAGAATTGGCAGGCCAAGGAATATATGGCACAAACAAGTGGATGAAGAGATGAAAAGGTGTGGTATTCCAGAGTGCGAAGCAACAAATAGAGGGAAATGGATATCTTTTCTTAGTTCGGCCTATGGAACAAATGTTCTGTAATGGACCAGCTAAGTAAGTAAGTACTATATCCAAATCTAAACCGATTTCGATATATTTTGGCACATTTAGTTACAGGTCAAATTCAGTCACACATTCCAACTTTCATTGAAATCGGATATATATAGCTTATTTGGTACATCAAATACTTGAAATGGGACGAAAATATATGTGGGAGCTATATCCAAATCTGAACCGATTTCGATATATTTTGACACATTTATTTGTAGGCCAAATTCCGTCACACATTTCAATTTTGGATACTCTATCTTTAACCGTTCTATAGATATTTGCATACAAATTTTAAATTTTTGATGCCATATCTTCGATTCTGATGCCATATCTTGGGATCAGAGCGGAATTTCAAAACTTGTTATAGCATATGTTACATTAAGGCGATGAAGTAATATACCCTGAGCAATATCGGTTCAGCGGTTTTTGAGTCCATAAATTTCAAACAAACAAACATTTTTCTACTTTATATATAGATAAACTATAAACTAAATTAAAATATGAAATATAAAATTCAAAATATAAAGCATAAAATAAAAAATAAAAAATACAATATATAAAATATAACAAATAAAATATAAAACATAAAATGTAAAATATAAAATATTATATATGAAATACAGAATATAAAATATAAACTATAAATTATAAAATGTGAAATATAAAATTTGAAATATAAAATAAAAAACATAAAATACAAAATATAAGATATGATATATAAAATAAAAAAATAAATAAAATAAAAATATATAAAATATAAAATACAAAATATATAATATTAAATATAAAAATAAAATATAAAATACAAAATAAGAAATATAAAATCTAATATATAAAATATTAAATATAAAATAAAAACTTAAAATATAAAACAAAAGATATAAAATATAAAATGTAAAATTTGAAATGAAAAATATAATAAAAAATATTAAATAAAAAATATACAATGTAAAATAAAAAATATAAAATAAAATCGATTAAATATAAAATTATGAAATATAAAATATAGCATATAAAATATGATATATAAACTACAAAATAAAAAATATAAGATACAGAATATTAAAGATAAAATATAAAACATAAAATACAAAATATAAAATAATATAAAAATATAAAAAATCTAAACTATAAAACGTAATATATTAAATAGAAAATGTAAAATATAAAATTTCAAATATAAAATATAGCATATAAAATATACAATATAAAATAAAAACTATAAATTATAAAATTTGAAATATAACATATAAGATATGAAATATAAAATACATAATATATAAGATAAAATATATAATATAAAATATGAAATACCAGAATTCTCAAACAAGATCATTTAATTTCTCTCACTTTTTTGCAAACATATTTAATTTGAATATTATTTGCTGAAACCTATATTTTATTCCATGCAAGAATTAATGTTTCACGAACCCCACATGTGTCATGCTAAGCGATCAAATGAATGCAGTGTAACAGCTACACTAACTATATTCTCATAATTCCATAATAAATATTATCTGATTTATATAGCGTAAGAGCAAACGACTCTCATAGTAATTCAAACTGTCAAAACATCCGAACATTGACTAAACAGGACGCTGAACATTATCACTGCAAACAAATTATGGTAGTTTGTGTTGCACAATCTTCTTACAAACCCTGGGTGTCTTGTCCACCAGCAGCAGCAGTTGCCATAGTTAGTGTCAGTGTTAGTGTGCAAACATAATTTATAACATAATTTCCAAGCAAAAGCAAACAAATTTTTATGATTTGTTAACATTTTATGCCTCCAGCTGTAAAAACGAAATCATTACACGTTGTTACGTGAGGTGAGCTAGCGAGCATTTGCCGGAATGCAACCTTAACACGCTTCACCATTGCATGCCAAGTGATATTTTACAAAAAAAAAGAAAACCCTGGGACAAGCATGAAAAAGTGGATGTGTGTATATAGATTGCATACATGTTATAGAAAGTTAAACATGATAAAAGGATATGTAGCATGTATGTATGTGTGTGTGTAAGTGCAAAAAAGCCAAAGGTATACAAATGCCACATTACTTATGAAATTCTTGGAGGGCGTGTTGGCATGTTAAGATAAAATACTTGAAAAGCATGTTTAACTTGTTTCGTTGCTGTTGTTGTAGTGTTTTTGTGGCCACAGCCAATGCACATGGAGAAAATATGAAGTACAAATGCGAAATACCAAATTTGAGCCAAGTGAGGCAACAATAAACATACGCATATGGGAGTATCCTGAGATATTTCATATTTAACCTTTTCAATTGCACAGAGAACTGTGTCCGTTCGAGCGAATCCTTTGCATTAAATGATTGAGCATTTCATACGCTTAGACTGTATTGATTGGATCTAAAAACTGCATTGTAGAGCAAATGTTTAGGCATTCGTGGGAGAGGTATAAGAATCTGAGGGTTAATAATAAGGCCCACATGTTCTAATATCTTCCCATTTGTTCTACAATGCAGTTTATAGCCCGATCTTGATTTGTTTAAAATTGGAGTAAGACTTGCGAAGTCCAAATCTTTTTTATCAACTACAAATTTGTTTTTTTTTTTTTTTTTTTTTTTTGAAATAGAAGTGTGTTTATAGAAACGGAAGGTCCACCGGCCTTTTTATTGACAAAACCATTCATACCGTACGACCCCCACAATCTGCATAAGTGACTAGTATCTGCTGGCTTATTACGCTGTGACACAAAATGCTATTCAAAGTCTGGGATGTAACCTCGAAGTAGGTTTTTCGGAGCAGTTGAAATGGCGAAGTGTTTAGTGCGAGACTGTGCCGCATGCGGGAGAAATGTTTATCACGGTGTCATCAATACTTGCCTCATATGAATTTAGACGGCTGCAGCATCCAAAGCCTAGTTAAGTTGAAATTACTCTGGTTTGTTGTTGTTGTAGCAGCTTCTACAAGTACATTTAAATCTTTATTTTATTGATTCGGCTCTGACTCCAAGTTCAGAAAGGACGCCAACTGAATAGGATTCGTCCAAAGAGAGATTTCAGTTAAGTTAGTCGAATGTTTCTTAAACCTGCCTGGTACGCACGTTGATCTAGAGGTTCTCTTTTATACCTTTGGACCTATCTCTCTAGATCACGATAATCCTCCCTAACTTGCCTGGGGGGTTCAGGCATATCCACCAGATGGTGATTTGGGTGGTCTTGCCTATAGCATCCAAGCAAGTACTGCATCGTCAACATCCTGTTGTGTCGACGCACAGGAAGGATCTTGGTCTTCTCTTGTAAATGGTCCACTGCAGACATAAGGTGACATCCTGTAGCTGTTTTCAGGGCAGCATTCTGGCAGATTTGAAGTTTATCCCATTGCGTATCACTTACGTATGCTAACCACGCTGGCGTCGCATAGCTTACCACAGACCGACATATCGCGTTGTAAGTGGTTAACAAGGTTTCTTTATCCGCACCCCAAGTGCTGCCGGCTAGGGACTTGAGGACCTTGTTCCTGTTCTCAGCTTATCGCAGATAACTGTTGTATGCTGGGACGACTTGTACATGCTATCGAATGTGACGCCTAGGACTTGGGGGTAGTTTGAGGTCGGAATAATTGCACCGTCGACCTGCACATTCAGTGGGGGCTTCATCTGCGTTCTGATGCTGGGGAGGAGTAATGCCTCGAGTATCTTTGCTACTGGCGATAGAAGTGAAATCGGCCTGTATGACTCACCTCTACTGGCATCTTTGCCAGGTTTCAGCAGCGGGACCAGCGTCAGGAACTATTAGGGTGGCTAGCGATAAGTTGAGGATCTTGCTTAAATACTCGACTCCTGGGTTATCCAGCTGTTTTAGCATCGCCACAGAAATTCCGTCAGGTCCAAGCGCTTTGGATGACTTTGCGCTTCGGATAATATCTGCAACGTCTTAAGAGCGGTGGAATACAGGAGAGGTACACCTTAGATAGTTCTTAAGATATCACTCCCTGTTTCACTCTACGCAGCTTGGCGTTCACACATATAACTATTATCCAACTTTTCAATGCTTGCCAGTTTCAAAGGCAAAAGGCAATACTATCGCATGGCTTTCTCTGCTTGAGTCCTCGAGTAATATGTGTGTAGATGGCGTGCTACGCGGTTGTCGTGTTGTGCTGCGTACGGAACCCATGCTGATAATCGATTACTAGGGAGGAGTAAAGCCACACAAGTCTTTGTTAAGGGCGGCAAATGCGAAAACGATTCACTTTTGCTGGCGCGCTAGCCTGGCTTCTTTAGCGGAAATACCCTGTCCATTTCCAGACTTCGCGCACGATCTTGTTGGCTAGCGACAGTTTGAAAACTTTGAAGAAATACTCACCTCCCGGGTCATCGAGCTGTTTCAGCATGGAGATACCATCAGGTCTCAACGCTTTGGATGATTTAGCATTGCTGATGGCACACGCTACATCAGCCATTGCAAATTATGGTTGTCCCTTCTCGTCAGGAAGAGATCTAATTCAACGTAGTATTATCTTCTCTGTGTTCTTCCCGGGGTGATCGACAAATTGTCGATTAAAATACCGTCGCCAAACTTAACTGTGGTCTTATATTCCTTCTTTCCAGTGTTCGAGAGTGTCATAACCGTTGCCAAACATTCATTTAGTCCGTCTCCAATGTTGCACCTCTTCATATGGTTTTGCCTCTTGTTCCGCTTATGCTGACCAAACTATTTGAGAATTTCCAGTATCAGCTCCCTGACTCTGGTGTTATTGGGGTTTGCTCTACGATGAGTTTCGTCGAGTTTCACGACCAGCAGGAACATAACGAGCGGGTGCTGCAGTGATGATGTCTAGGAATGTTTCCTCTGCTTCCTGAACATCAGGAGGGTTGGGAAGATCTCCGAATCTGCCAATTACCTTTCCATTGTTTGGTGAAAGTGCAGCGTTCAGAGGTGATCAAATCGAGTGGTCTGCTGATGGAGACAATTATGGGGATATGCTCTAACCCCAGAGAAACGACGAGTTGCCAGGTGATATCATTTATCAGAACAGGTGGCACGATGGTTATGTCTAGCGAACTGTGCCACTCTCCGCTAATTCTGGTAGGGACGTTCTCATTGACCGTGCACAATGTAAAAGAATCAATATGATCAACCAGCACTATACCCCTTTTGTCCTTGTGGAGTACAGAATTCCGGAATTCATGATGATCATTAAAGTTCCCCAAGACCTGTCGCTTATGATCTTTCAAAAGCGGACTAATATTTGGCCTATATATTCTGGAGTACAGCTATTTATCGGCGGGATGCATACTTTAAGCAACTCTAATTTGGAAGTTCAACACCTGACTAGAATTAAGCTTAAACGAAATAAGTCTGTATTGAACAGACTGGTGCAATAGGAAAATCAACTCCACTTCTGGTGACTTGATTAGCATAACATTTTAAGTCGATATAACCATGCCCGACTGTCCGTCCGGCTGTTGAAATCAAGTTACAGGTCGCAGTTTCTAAAATAGAGCTTTGTAATTTGTTATAGAAGTTTCCACTACTCCTAGGATGTTTGGTATTGAAAATAGGCTATATCGGTCCACTTTTTCATATAGCCCCCATATAACGGTACCTTCCGATTTTCGGTATTTTAAACATGTTAGCCTCATTATAACACCGAAATTGCTATAATTTGGTATTTTGTCTTCGTTAGGGTTACACAATTTTCTACCTGAAATTTTTCGGTATATGTCCACTCCTTCATATAGCTCCCTAGAACGGTAACTCCCGATTTTCGGTATTTTGAAAATGTTAGCCTCATTATCACATCGAAATGGCTGAAATTTGGTATTTAGCCTTCGTTGGTGGCCTAAAATTGTCCTTTATTGCTCCATGTCTTCATATAGACCTCTTCGGGCGGTCCCTCCCAATTTTTTGCATTTTGAAGATTTTTGCTCCAACTTCCCGCCGAAATGGCTTAAATTTGGTATTTGGTCTTAGTTGGAGGTATAATATTTTCCACCAGAATTTTTTCAATATAGGCCTAAATACGTCTTCATATTGCCCCTATAGAACGCTACCCCCAATTTGCGGTATTTTGAAAGTTTTAGCCACATTCTTCAACCGAAATTACTGAAATTTGGTATTTAGTCTTCGATGGAGTACAACACATTTTTAAAGGTAGAAAACACCCCTTGCAAAAATCAGACGTCATAGGTCAACGTTTTGGTATAGCCCTCATTTAAGATTTTCTGAAGATCTTCGTGAAATTATTCTGTCGAATTGGTTGTAGAATTTTGGAATTTTGTGTTCCGAAAAGATAGAAAACTTACTCTCAAAAAACAATTCAAATCCAGGAACCGAGCTGCAATTTAATTTGGCGTGTTGCCAGGCGTTCAAAATCTTAATTCGGAAATTGTAAATATTGGCCCATGTTTTGGAAATAACTACGATGACGTTCCGTATGAGCTCTTTTGGAGGGAAAGTAGAAAGAGGAAGAACTTAGTAATTTTATAAACGAGAGGAAGCTAAGTGTTCCTATTCGCTTCAATACAGTTCGCGGGTGGAGGGTATAAAAACTTTGGCCCAGCCGAACTTAACGACGTTCTTACTTCTTTTTTGTGTTTTGTTTTGTTGTTGTTTTTCTGGTAAATCTGTCTCTGGATATAAGAATGTGGAATGTGGCTGCTTCAATGGGTTGTAACCACAAAGCTATTAGCTAGTTGAAGAGGTTTGGCAGGGCAGTTCAAAAGGTGCAGTGTTCTCAGCTTGTCGCAGATAGCTGTGACATGCACGGACATCGTGAACATGCTGTCGAATGTGACCCCAAGAATTTTGGGTAATTGGTGGTCGGAATTCTGCTACCATCAACCATGACATTTAAATCAGCGATCACCTCAGCAGTACATTTGGTGATCAGATTTAGTGGCGGATATTTGCATATTCCTCCCGTGAAAAAGATAAGATCAGTAATATATGAATTCAGTCTGTTTTCAACATACATCAGGGAAGGTACCCGACGCCAAATTCTTACAATCATCCGCACCCTTTACGATGTCAATGTCGTCTGCAGAAGCTGGAATACAGGATTGGTATAAGTTAAAGTTTCTTCTTAATTTCTCTCAGTGTCCTCTCCACATTTTCTGACATAATTCTGAATAAAAATGCAGCTCATATCCGAAGCACCTTTTACTTCTACGATGGTTTGCTGTTTAAACATGAATTTCAAATGCAACATCATCTGCAGGAAAAAAACGACCCTACAAGAAATTATGATTGCCACAGAAGAGGCCAACATAAATTTCATGCATCTTGTTATTGCTGGTGTACAATGTACGAATGTCTGTCTCACTGTACTTTCCTTAACTAGAAAATCTCTCAACGTACAAATAAATGCGGACATCATTTATGCCTTTATGCTGCAGTTGCTATAGAAAATTCTGTTAAAACGGACCCTTAAAGGAACAATTTACTTTATTATGAAGATGTGTAAACACTAATTTACTATGGCACACACTTTTAGAGAGATATGTATAATAAGAAACTTCAAGAGAGAGAGAGAGAGAGAGAGAGAGAGTGCGGAAAGGAAGAAGTGTTGTTGAAATTATATTGGCATAAAAGGAAACGAAACAAAAAAAGTTGTATAGAAATCTAAAGGAAACGGACATTAAGTTAAGCCCAACGACAACCACTGATTTGAGGAGGGGCAGGCAGGCAACTTGGAATAAAGTAGACAATTATTGGCTAATATTAAATGTTGTCCAACGGGGAGAGTTGTATTCAGAAGAGGGAATAAAATGTGTTACAAAACAATTTTGTTTTATTAGTGGAGGGATAATTGTTGTTTGTTCTGTTATAATGGGATTTGTATTATGGTTGCTTTTGTTCTCCGTTTACATGAGCTGAATATTTATGTTAAATAAATATTTTTTATTTTAACATTTTCTTGTTAGCAGATATGATCAGTGGTATATGCAATAACTCATAAAAGGAATTGCTAAAATATTTCTAATGCAACTCAAATGTTGAAGATAATCATTTTATTGTGGTCTTATGAGTATAAATTTCCAATGCCTATGTCCATAACGTTTTACCAAAAAAGTTTGAATGAACATTTTATAAATTACTAAATCTATGCATGTAAAGTCTATATTTTAAATAAAAATAAAAATTTTTAATGACTTTATGTTCATTCTCTTCAACTATAGAATTTTCAAAAGTTTGAATTGTTAACAATAAATAAAACTACAAAACCTTAGGTATATGTAAGTGTATTCCAGCATGAATTTCAACCACGTCGTTCAACAACTAAACCAACCCAATCTTCATATGACCCAATAACTTTCTTTTTGCATTTCTGTTTTACATGCGGAACATTCAACGTAAACTAGTAAAAATTGTACTTGTCCTAGTAAATTTGGTTTCATAGTTTCTTCGCAAAGCTAACGTAGAATTACAATTAAAACTTTTAACAAGTGGAAGAAATTTTCTTTTCCAAGAAGAAGTGCTTAGGAAATTCACTTTTCTGTTCCGAACAATATGGAAAGTAAAGTAATTGTGTTAATGATGCAAGGCAAATAATTGAAAAACATGAAGACGAGTTTTCCTAGAAATTTGAATACAAACAAGTAAAGAAGTATCAGTCGGCTTCAAGGCAAATAATTGAAAAATAGAAGACGAGTTTTCCAGAAATTTTGAATGCAAACAAGTAAAAAAGTATCAGTCGGCTTTGCCGACATAGATATACCCTCAGCCAGTGTGGATTGAAATACTTTTTTTCCAAAAAATGTATGAATTTAGGGGGTTTTTCAAAAGTATGGATATGGATTAAAGCTCAAAAATTTGCGGAGATAACGTTAGATATGGCTTTTTTATCACACTAGCTAACGAAAACCATAATATCGCTGTAAACAGGGTCACTAGCAAAACCTTCGGTAAAAATGTCCAAAGGATCCTCGAACAGACCCATAACCATACAAAAATGTTGAACATTTGTGTGGGTGGTACCACAAGGATTGGACAGATAGGGCCCAAATTAAAACATAAACTATGTTTCGACAATATTTAGAGATCCAAAGTTTGGACCAAATCGGTTGCAACGTCTTTGAGAAATCGCGCGTACAATTTTAGCGAATATTTTCAAACTTTTGTGGGGGAGGTACCGGAAGGAGCACACCTATAAGCACAAACTTCGAATTTCATCTAATATTCGAAGAAATATTATAATATCCAAAGTTTGGACGAACGCAGTATTCGATTCCAGCTCTCCACCCACTCCATATGGTGCCATGCCCCTGAAAAAACTTTTACTGTCGTAATTGAGGCAGCGAATGCAAGTTGCTTCAACAAAAATCAAAGTGATTCGAGAGCAGGTCTTAAAGTGATCTTATCCAAAATTTTGTTTGGGAGGTACCCGAAAGAGTGGACAAATATTGTCCATATTCGAACCTAATCTATTTTCTGGAAGATATATTAGGATGTGTAAAGTATGGACCAAATCGGTCACTCCCATCAAGAGTTATCGTGCGCGCAATTTTCGCGAACATTTTTGAGCTTTTGTGGAGAAGGTACCTGAAGGAGTGGACCGATATGGCTTATCTTCGAACTTAAACTAAGTTTGCACAAAATATTACGAATGCCACATTTTGGACCGAATCGGCAGATCCTTTCGAGTGTTATCTTGCGCTCCAACCACTTCTCTCGGTGTCATAGGGGTTTTTGGTCCTTTAAGGCTATGTTTCCAGCAAGTATGGACTTGCTCCTAATGAAACTTATAGCGCCGTATGGGGGACAGTGAATACAACAAATATCAAATCGATTCGAGAACAAGTCCTAAATTGAACTTTTCCGAAATTTTGAGTGGGAGGTACCCGAAGGAGTGGACAGATTGAGTCCATATTGGAACCTCATCTAAGTCTGGTATAAATTTGACGATGTTCAAAGTACGGACCATATCGGTTACTTCCTTTGGATAAATATCGCGCCCATCAGTCATTTTAGCTGGTCACCGTATAATTTAGAGTTTTTGACCACTATGTAAGGAAGCATGGCTACCACCGTGGTGCAATGGTATGCCCACTCGCCTTGCACGCTAAAGGTAGTGGGTTCGACATCGGCAACATCAACGGTGACAAAATACGCTTCAGTAATGTTAGAGACATTTGATGAATATTTTAGTCATGTAAAACTTCTTTACGAGTGGTGCCTTAAGACACTGTTCCAAATCCTGAATACGCATTTTTTTACAATTTAATTGCAATTGATTCAGAGCTAAGATCGGGGAAGCAGTGTATTTTTGAATCGGAACAAAATATCACGATCGAGACGGTGCAGGAAACCAAACTCAACAACAACTGCAGCATTGTGATGGTTGCACCGTATTAGAAAGGATTAAACCAGAATTGGAGGATGCGCTTTCTTATTGCACCAATCTGTCCACCTTAGAACCTATCTCGCGTGAGCATGACCCGTGCATGGAATGAAGGTAACAGTCAGGCAGTCAGGTGTGCAAGTTACTCTAATCGACTGTTTGTCGAGCACTCCGAGAGTGACAGAGCGAAGAGAAGAGTGTTACGTCGCCTGCCAAGGATGACCCACCACAGTTTACAATGGATGATGTTGCGAATGCCATCAGGAACGCTAAATCATCCAAAGCGTTGGGCCCTGACGGAATTTCCACGGTAATGTTGAAACAGCTAGATGAGCCGGGAGTGGAGTATCTCACTAAAGTTCTCAACCTGTCGCTAGCCACCCTTATTGTTCTCGAAGTCTGGAAAATGGGCAGGGTCCCGCTACTGAAGCCAGGCAAGGATGCCAGCAAAGGTGAATCGTGCAGGCCTATTTCGCTTTTGTCACCTGTAGCGAAGACCCTCGAGGCCTTAGTCTTCCCCAGCATTAGAAATAGCTATCAAGTTGCCGATCATCAGCATGGATTCCGTAAGCAGCACAGTACGACAACAGCGATGCACGCCATCTCCACACATATTTGTCGAGGACTCAACCAGGAGCGACCGTGTGATAGAACAGTGATGGTGGCGCCTGACTTATCAAAAGCCTTTGTGGAATTCAGGAACAAGAAATCCAAGACCAGTAGAGTGAAACAGGGAGTTCAACAAGGAGGGGTGATATCTCCGGAACTGTTAACCTCTACCTTTCCTGTATTCCGCCCCCTCCAGACGGCATTGAGATCGTAACGTATGCGGATGATTGTACGATCCTGGCGTCAGGTACCTAACCTGATGACATCTGTGAGAGACTGAACTCTTATTTAACCGAACTTACCACCGTTTTCCACGCGAGGAATATGCAGATTTCCGCCACTAAATCGACGGACACTCTGTTCACCACATGGACGGCGCAGTATAGAAGAGAGTTGAATATCAGCGTCGATGACAGCAGAATTCCGACCACAAACTGCCCCAAAATTCTTGGGGTCACATTCGACACCACTTTCACGTAGTCCGCGCATGTCACAGCTATCTGCGATAAACTGAAATGTAGCAACAAAGTCCTCAAGTCCCTGATATTGTGAATGTCATCAGGAACCCTAAATAATCGAAAGCGTTGAGCTCTGATGGAATGGACCCATGGTAATGCTGAAACAGCTCGATAATATTGGAGTATCTCACTAAAGTTTTCAACCTGTCGCTAGCCACCAATATCGTGCCCGAAGTGTGGAAACTGGTCAGGGTGGTACCACTACTGAAGCCTGGTAAGGATGCCACCAAAGGTTAATCGTATATATCAATTTCGCTTTTTTACCCGTTGCAAAGTCCTTTGAGACTTTAATCCTCCCCAGCGTCAGAAATAACTGTGCAGTTGCCGATCATCAGCATGGCGCTGCACGCCATCTCCACACATATTAGTCAAGAACTCAACCAGAGCACGCGGTGCGATAGGACAATGTATATGGCGCTCGACTTATCCAAACACTTTGATACTGTCAAGTCCTCTACGATCTTAGAGGACATCGAGCAGACCACTCTTCGGCCAAGTTTGAAACGTTATATGTGTGGACGTCAGTCGTACGTGGTTTTCAGGAGCAAGAAATCCAAGCCCCGTAGTGTGAAACAGTGAGTTTCTCAAGGTGGGTTATATCTCCGGAACTGTTTAACCTCTACCTCTCCTGTTTTCCACCTCTCTACATGGCATTGAAATCGTAAGGTATGTTATGCTTGTGCGATGTTGGCGTCGGGTACTTTTCCTGATGTCATTCATGTAAGGCAAAATCTTACCACTTTTTTCATTCGAGGAAAATGCAAATATCCGTCACCAAGTCTACGGGCACCGCATGAGCTGTAGAGGTGGGCACTGAGTTGTATTTCATGGTGGATAGTAGCAGAATTCCGACCACCAACAACCCTAAGATTCTAGGGGGTCAGATTCGACAGAATGTTCACGTCGTCCACGCCACAGCCCTCTGCTATAAGCTGAGATGTAGGAACAAGGCCCTCAAGTTCCTAGACGGCAGCACTTGGGGTGGAGAAAACGAACTGCAATAGGGTGCCTCCTCAGAGATCTTCATGATCTAGAATGAGAGCTCCAACGCTACAAGAAAGAACTCCTACATCAGCAAGCCTAATGACAAATGTTCTGTAGAGAACCAACTAAGTAAGTACCTGCGTACTTTTTTCTTCAACTTTTCCACATATTTATTTCTCATAGACACTGTTTCCATGATCCCCCCAAACAAACTAATTACGCATCACAAACTTCCGATCTAAGACAATTTCCTGTTAAATTAAAAATAAATTTTTCATTAAATAGATTGGAAATATTTTCTTTCAAGCAAATGAAAACTAATTAATTCTTGGAAATTTTTGTGTTGCATAACAAAGTTATTCCTAATACAATGGCAAATTACAAAGTTTACTGCGTAACAGGATGCTTTAAAAATTCTTCTTCGCATAATATTTCACCCACGCACCAATAGATAAGACCGACTGTATTCATCCTTGTAAAGGAAATTTGTCCTTTTGATAAAGTTTATAGGCAGCACAACATCTTTTCAAATTTAATTAAATTGTTGGTCCTTTTTCTTGTTTTCCAAAAGAGGAAGCAATTGGATTCCTCTCGAATGCATGTGTTTCTATTTGTCCTCAATGTGGGCCAACTTGGGAGGTTCCTAAAAACTCTCTTTTTAAAAGTAGGTTACCAAGCATTGAAATGTCCTTTCAGTGCGTGTGTGTTCTGTGTGTATGTGTCAAAAATAGACAATGTCATATCCTAATATTTGACACAAATAAGTTACCAAATATTTACAGACAACTTTAATGACCACAATTACTGTAACAAATTGTCTGAAGTGGATAACAAGAGCAGAGCAAGCAAATCAGATATTGTGTTGTATAGTGTTGACTACCATTAATGAAAAAGGGACCATTTTCTTAGATACAAAATTAAAGAATACGTCGGTTTTGTCGACAGCTAAATATACTAAGCCTATTACTGCACAAAAGAAGTATTAATGGACCTAAATATCCTTCGCCTTAATAAGGCAAAACAAAAAAATGATTTCACCATGAGCCAGGCTGGGATTCGAACCTGGGACTCCAACAACCAAGTGACACGGTTGCAGGCGTCTTAGCGTTCTAAGCCACCATCAACTTGTCAAAGATTCCGATGACAAATATTGATGATCAAAAATCTTCTGATACAGAAGGACAAATAAAATAAATGTGGAAAAAAGCTGCCTCAGTATTTGTAATAAAGCATTGAAAAATAGGTTACCAGCCAAGTGGGACTATAGGAAAGGTTTGGAATTAAATTACTAACATTAAAATATAAAATAAATAATTCGAATACACAAATTCCTAATGATTTGTGATATAAATGCTAGTTTTCAAGCTTAGCCTTCGTCCACCCACTAAAGCACCATTCAATATGCCTGATGATCGGTCTAACCACCCGTGAAACGTAGCATAGTGGTTGAATGTGTGGGGCTTCGGTGGATTCCTAATTTTTCAATGTACCTCTTAGGTCAAAATAGCTCAACTCGATAGAGAATTATTTCAAAAAAAGAAATTTTTATATTAACTTTTTTTATACAAACAAGTAGGAAAAGCGTTATACCCTCCACCACAAATTTCAGTCATTTCGGTGGATTAATGTGGCCACAACCTTCAAAATACCGAAAATCGGAAGGTACCGTTTTATGGGTGCTATATGATGGCGTGGACCTAGACCTACACATTTCTGGTTGAAAGTTTTATAACCCCAACGAAGACTAAATACCAAATTTCAGCCATCTCGGTGTGATAATGAGGCAAAACCTTCAAAATACCGAAAATCGGGAGATATCGTCCTATGGGGGCTATATCAAAACGTAGACCTATATAAACATTTTATGGTAGAAATGTTTCCTAGCCTCTGGAAAAACAAAATATAAAGTTACAACCGATTCTGTTGTCAAATGGCACTAATACATTCAAAATATATTAAAATGACGCGACTTTATATGGGGCGTTATATGGGGGCTATACCAAAACGTGGACCTATATAAACTAACTTTGGTAGAAATGTTTTTTGGCCTCTGGAGACACAAAATACCAAATTACAACCAATTCGGTGGTAAAATGGGACAAATATTTTAAAAATTCCTTAAAACGACGACGCGTCATTTTATATGGGGGTTATACGAAAGCGTGGACCTACATATCCCGCTTTTAATACCAGAAGCCCTACGTACAAATAATAGATTTTCCCAAAATGTCATCCACCTACGTCAATCCGTTCGGACGCTAGAGTGATTTCCACAGACGGACAGATGGACGGACATGGCTATATCGATGTAGAATTACACGCTGATCAAGAATATATAGTTTGTAGGGTCTACAAATATTATTTCGAGTAGTTACAAACGGAATGACAAACTTAATATATCCCCATCCTATGGTGGAGGGTATAAAAATATCATATGATTTTTAAATAAATTTAACCATATACTTTTCCTATATGAAACAAGTAAAAAAGTATCAGTCGGCTTTGCCGACAGAGATATACCCTCAGCCTGTGTATATTGAAACAATTTTTTTTCCAAAAAACGCATGTATTTGGGGAGTTTTAAAAATTTTGGGCGTTTGAACTGACAAAAATGTTGATTAGGATTTAATATCAAAAGTTTTGCGGAGGAGATACTAAAAAGAATGGATCTCCAGCCACTACATATGGTACCATAGGGGTTTTTTAGAACTTTAGGGATGTTTGCTCAAGAAGTATGAACTTGCCCCTGAAACAACTTTTACCATCGCAATTGAGGAGCAATGCAAGTTGCTTCAACAAAAATCAAAGCGATTCGAAAGCAGCAAATATAGTCCATATTTGAACCTGATCTATATCTTGTAGATATATTAGGATGTGTAAAGTATGGACCAATTCGGCCACTCTCTTCAAGAGTTATCGTACGCACAATTTTTCCGAACATTTTTGAACTTTTGTGTGGGAGGTACCTGAAGGAGTGGACCGATATGGCTTATCATCGAACTTAAACTATGTTTGGACAAAATATTACTAAGGCCAAACTTTGGACCGAATCGGCAGACCTGTTCGAGAGTATTTTTGCCCTCCAACCTCCTCACACGGTGTCATAGGGGTTTTTTGCAACTTTCAGGCTATTTTCTCAGGAAGTATGGACTTACCCCTGATGAAACTTATACCGTCGTATGGAGGGCAGTGAATACAAGTTGCTAAAGCAAAAATCAAAGCGATTCGAGAGATGTTCCTAAACTGAACTTTTCCAAAATTTTGTGTGGGAGGTACCCGACGGAGTGGACCGATTGAGTCCATATTAAAACCTGATCTAAGTCTGGTGCACGCTCCACGATGGGCAAAGTATGGACCAAATCGGTTACACCCTTCAAGAGTTATCGGGCGTACAAATTTTCCGAACATTTTCGAACTTTTGTGGGGGAGGTACCGGAAGGAGTGGACCGATATAGCTCATCTTCGAACTTAAACTAAGTTTGGACAAAATATTACGAAAGCCAAAATTTGAACCGAATCGGTTCATCCCTTCGAGAGTTATCGTGCGCTCCAGCCAGCCAGACAGACAGACAGACGGACGGACATTGCTCAATCGACTCCAAATTGTCTGAAACACATTTCGTCCAAACATACTTGGGGTCTAAAACCATTATTTCGATGAGGCACATTTTGCCCGTATGAAAGTGTATATACCCTTCATAGCCTAAAGGTTAGGGTATAAAAATTTCATTACATTTTTTGTATATTTTATTATTCTACAAAAAAACATAATATGCATTTTTTCATATAGTAAAAAATCATATGTAAATTTCTTTATAAATCTTTTTCTATATGAAAAAAATTCATGTGAATTTTTTTCTACATGAAAAAATTTCATATAAATTTTTTTCTATATGAAAAATTTTCATATGAAAAAATTTCTTTGCTTCGAGCATACGGCTTTTACCTTTTTTGATGGTCACCTTCTTGTCGTCGAATGTTACAACGCAACCATTGCTTGCCGCCTTTCCAGCAGAGATGAAGTTACATTTTAGCGTAATGTCAGCTTGCCTGATGTACACATCTCCTTTGCCGGTTGACTGGATACGGTTGTTACCTGCGAGCATAATTTCTTCCTTGCGTTCCTCAAAACTGCTGAACAAGGTTCGGTCACAACACACCATACATCTCCGTTGATTGCCCTTTCCGTTGTCATTGAAAACGCTCTATTTTGCTCTCTGCCGTTTTTTCTTTTGCATCTCGTTCTCTACATTGTGCGGCGTAATGTCCAGGACGTTCACAATTGAAGCATTTGAAGTTGCGATGATTTTTCTGCGTACTGGTACCTGCCCCATTACTTCTGCTCTTGTTGGGATGCTTGCTGTTTCTCCTTGTGCGTGCCATAAAAATCTGGACATCGTCACCTCCTTGTGCGCTGTTGTTGTTGACTTTTCGACGATCGCATTCTTCATCCAATTTGATCTTCAGGGTACTTAATGTCGGCAGCTCATCTCTCGCTTCCAGTGCAACAACAACATTTTCGTATGCAGGTGGCAGGCTCGCTAACAGCATTAGCACATACAGCTCCTTCTGTAGAGCAATTCCCGTTTCAGCCAATTTTTCCACAATGGTAGGAAATTTGCAAATATACATCTTCACGATCTGCCATGCGCATCTGAAGTAGTTGTTTGAACAGCGTCACTTTTCGTACCGGTCCCTTTGACCGATGTACCTCTTTCAACGCTTCCCACGTCTCATCACGGTGTGCCTTAACCAAATTTAAATGGAAGGTGCTTACACCTGGGAAGTTTTTGCAGATTCTGAAACTACAATGCTCATAGATGAGAAATACCAAGAAACAAAAAAAAATCGCCGGAGGGATTTTCAAATAAATCGCGATTTAAGTTGACATTTTTAGGGGTTCTTTAGGTTCTCACGATTTTGCTTGGAAACCGCTAGTCCTATGGAAATGGGCATAAAGAAAATGTTGTAGCTGTGAAAATTCGCCACAAGATTTCTCTTCATTATATTTTCGTAGGTTTTGCCGTTTTTGAGATATAGAAGTTCAAATTGAGACAATGCACTGACTGTATCGCCTCATTATAAAACAATATCATGTTCAGTGCGCCTTAACCAACTTTTGATGAAAACCGCTTACACAATGGAAGATTTCGCGGATTCTGAAACAGCAATGTTCATAGATAAGAAAAATAAAGAAAACAGAAAAAATCGCCGGAGTGATTTTTAAATAAATCGCGATCAAAATTCACAATTTTAGGGTTTTTTAAGGTTTTCACGATTTTGCTTGGAAACCGCAAGTCGTATCAAAATGAGTCTAAAGAAAATATTGTAGCTGTGAAAATTCTCTACAAGACTGATTTATAGGTTTTTTCGTAGGTTTTACAATTTTTGAGATATAGAGGTTCAGTTCAAATTTTTAAGTTTTTATCTTAAGTCTTCAAGATTTTGCTTGGTAACCGCAAGTCATATCAAAATGGGACTAAAGAAAGTTGAAGCTATGAAAATTCTCTACAAGACTGTATGATTTATTTTTTCCTAGGTTGTACCATTTTCAAGATATATAAGTTTTATTTGAAAAATAGCAGTAATGACATTGTTTTATAAGGAGGCGATACAGTCAGTGCATTGTCTCAATTTGAACTTCTATATCTCAAAAACGGTGAAACCAACGAAAGTATCATAAAGGTCAATCTTGTGAAGAATTTTCACTGCTACAACATTTTCTTTAGACCCATTTACATAGGACTCGCGGTTTCGAAGCAAAATTGTGAAAACCTAAAGAATCCCTAAAAATGTGAACTTAAATCGCGATTTATTTGAAAATCCCTCCGTGGATTTTTTTGTTCCTTGATATCTCTCATCTATGAGCATTGTAGTTTCAAAATCTGCAAAAATTTCCCAGGTGTAAGCACCTTCCATTTAAAATTAGTTAAGGCGCACCGTGTCATTGGCTGTTGTGAAGTTCTTGATATGAGCAATCTGCACCGGTGTTGCACTCAATATGATGGTTGCCTTTTCGTCTTTGCGGTTCCATGCTGCAACCTCCTTGGCATTCTTTTCATCTGGCACAGGTTTTTCCATCTCTCCATTAACCACCGACCACAAGTCTTGATGAACCAGGACACTTCTCACTTGTACACTCCATGATTCATAGTTGGTATCATCCAATTTAGCAATATTCTACAGCGTGTTCATTTTTCTTGCGGTTTCACTTTTGCGCACAATTCAACTCTCTTAGAATTCAAAAATTGTTCTTTGCACAGTTTTCTTGTTGTCCTTATTTTTCACTTAGTTTGAACACACACACTTTATTGCTGCCTGGGCCCATAACCTGTTGGGCATACACGAGAAAAACATAGAACACTTTTGTACATTTTGGTGGTTTATTCACAACTGATAACAATTCGTCATTTGGTACAGGTACTTTATGTGTACAGATAACTATAACTTCAGGTAAATATTTACATTGACTTACATTGATTATTTCTTACGTACTACGGACTATCAATTACTAATAAAAAATTTCAAATGCATTTGTTTCTATATGAAAAAATTTCTTATGATTTTTTTATATGAAAAAATTTCATTTGAATTTATTTCTATATGAAAAAATTTCATATGATTTTTTTATATAAAAAATTTTTTATGATTTTTTTCTATCTATATACCACTTCATCACAATAAAACGTATAAATTTAAAACGATTGCAATGTGTATGCTGCTTTATTGATCTTCGTTTTTTTTATTTTTTTTTTCGAACCACATCTCCACATTGGTACACATATAGACAAAAAATTACCAACAAGTTTTATAATTTGGCAATAAGTCGATACTTAGCAAACCCTGCCCACATAATTATGAATTTGATCAAATTCCAATGTCAAGTTCAAAACATTTACAGCCCTTGCTATTGTTACATCTTTTTTTATTACCTTATATTTCTTTTGTTCTGCAAACAAAACCTACCAATTCGTCATTTTACAGCCATATTGTGCTCCAATTATGTCCTCGTTTTTGTTGTTGTAATTCGTTTTAAAATCTTCAAACAAAACTTTTTTCATTGGAATTTTTGCACTGCTTAAATAAAACTAAGCAAAATCATCAACCTTGACTTGTGTTCATAAAATTCTTGGAAATCATCATCGAACATTTTTGTTCATAGCAAGTTTCAATTCCAAGAATTGATTTCAATATTACTTTAGTGTCTCTTTTATTTGAGGGCACAAAAGTTACTGCACCTACATAGTAACAACCAAAAGAAAACTTAAGTTATTGGAATATTTCTTTATTCACACCAAAAAAACAAAAATTGTAATTTCTTGGGATTCCGAAAATAAGCAAAACTTGAATAATTTGATCGAAGAAGTCCTTTTCGGTGGTTGTTAAGGGCAACTATAAGGGTATTCGAGTTGGGGGAGGGTATTATAAGTTGGTTTTGGCCAAAAAGTTTGTAACGTATCGAAGTAATGGTCGTAGACCTATCCCAGCAAAATTTGAAGGAAGGAGTTCCATGCGATGACGTGATTTCATGGCATCGTTTGCATTGGTTCAAACGAATTCGTGAAAGATCCGATCTTTTCATTAGGATTTGGATTAATGCAAAGGAAATCGTGAAAGATCTGATCTTTTCATCAGCATTTGGACCCATGCAAAGAAAGTCGTGAAAGATCCGATCTCCTCATTAGCATTTGAACCCATTCCATCGATCCAACATAGAAAATTTTGTGTTTTTATTTATACAAATTTTTCTAAATATATAAGATTATAACAATCTGGCGTTGATTGTTCAGGAAAACACAAGTGAGTATTGATGTTGACTGCCGGAGGAGCAAATTGTCTCATTGTGATCTTATCTGATAGTAACCATAACGTGTTAGAATGTAGATCACCCCTTGTGATCTTATCTGATGGTTATGTAACGCGTTAGAATGTAGATCACAAACTGAGCGATTTTATTGAATTTTGTTCTAGCTTAAGTACAAATCGTGAGAAGAAATAGTAGGGCATAAATATATTAGTAATAGTTTACAGTTGCATAAAATGGTATATCGAAAGTAGTAATTAATGAGTTGTTTTACAAGAGTAGTAGAATAAATTATTTACGTAGTTGCATTCTGTCAGTTAACTTTAAAATACAATGAATCAATCACAATGGGAAATTGGAATATTTACAAACTCACAATGACAAAGGTACAAAACTATGAAAATTTTTACTATTGAAATGTAGAGGGCATGAAAGTGTAATTATTGAAATATGGATTGCTTCAAGATTAATTATTTACAATAGGCTTGATGTTGTCGGAGACTCAAAATCAAAACCAACGTTGTTAAAACTCTCGTCGTAATGATAACGTCATTCGAAGGCTAAGTGAAAATGACATGCAATAGCATTGGTGGAAATGACATGCCAAAGCATTGGTGAAAATGGCATGTTAAAGCATTGGTGTAAATGACATGCTTTGGATCCAAAAATTAATAGCTTTTTTTGGGGTCCACGCTCATATAAAATTCATCGATGAAGATGCTAAAAAGATGACATGCCAGATCACTTGCACCCATGATTGAATGACATCTTTGACATCGAACATTTTGCTGGGATACTAATATATTTCCAAATGAATGTCTCGACGAGCTGAGTTTATCTGGCTATGTGTGTTCGTGCCTCCGTCCGTCCGTCTGACCATCTAAACTTTGTGATCAGATCGTCACCAAATTTTAGGCGTTAATGGGGTCCCGGAGGGGAAGAAGCCTATTGATTTTGCTGATGGTCGGATATTATTTAGAAATCGGAATGGTGCTATAGAGTAAGAAGCCTATTTTGGTCAGATAATATTCAAAAGTCGGAATGGGCAAACAAATTTGTGGAGAATATTCAACGTTTTATTCATATACGAATATCTCCGCTTTTAGAAGTCGTATTCCAAAAGAATGAGGACTTTATTACGACGCAAAAAAGGGTTGGCGCACATCCTACCTTCCCATTGTTATATCATCAGCATTAATGCCAACGAGGGTATTTACACTTTCATACGGGCAAAATGTGCATAATCGAAATAATGGTTGTAGACCCCAAATATCTTTGGACAAAATCCGTTTCAGACAATTTGAAGTTGATTTAGCACTATCCGTCCGTCTGTCTGTTTGGCTGGCTGGAGAGCACGATAAATGTCGAACGGATCAACCGATTGGCTCCAAAATTTGGCTTTCGTAATATTTTGTTCAAACTTTGTTTAAGTTCGAAGACTCTTGAAGGGAGTAACTGATTTGGTCCATACTTTGCACATGATGAAATGATGGATGGAAGATACCATGCAACGGTCCTGACCGGTTTTAACATGGCAAAGCCCAAGTGGACACTGACCTCCCCGTGGTATCACCTGGGGAACTGCCTTTAACACCCGTTAAAGGTAGTGAGCTAACATGTGCCGCGCGTTCACCCATAAGAACGTTAAAAACTTGGGTTCGGACGTCGGGTTAGTAACCCTCCCCTAGAAAAAAAGCCTACTATGAAAAAACGAAAGAAAAGAAAAACAAACCCCTCTAAAGTTGACGAACCCCGCAAACGTTTTAAGGACCATGATCTGCGAATCTGTACCTGGAATGTTCGCACTCTTTATAGAGAAGGTGCAGTCTTCGCATTGGCAGACGTACTTGAAAAGTACGAGACCGATATTACTGCCATACAGGAAATACGATGGAACGGGAAAGGCGTCACAACAACACCTAAAGGTGACGCACTGTATTATAGCTGCCATGACGTAAAGCATGAGTTTGGTTGTGGATTCGTAGTTAGTCGGAGACTAAAACATCTGGTATCCAGCTTCACCCCAGTGAATGAAAGACTTGCTGCAATTCGAATAAAAGCTAAATTCTTCGACATCAGCTTTATTTGCGCTCATGGTCCCACTGAAGAAAAGGACGAACCGACCAAAGATATATTTTACGAGCGCTTAGAAGAAACTTATGACCGTTGCCCTGCCCATGACATTAAAATCATTCTAGGCGATTTTAATGCCAAATTTGGCCCAACAGTCGGGAAATTCAGTCTCCACAGTAAAACATCTGACAATGGTATGAGGCTGATAGACTTTGCAGCTGCAAAAACCATGGTAGTTAGCAGTACCATATTTAATCATCTCCTCATCCCGATAACATATCAGCGCAATGGCAAAGCATTGCCCACTCCATGCAAATAGCCGCAAAATCCATACTTGGATACCAGAGACCTCCACCAAGGAATCCATGGTATGATGAGGAGTGTCGTGCTGCCACCGAAGAGAAAAATGCGGCATATAAGGCTACTTTACAATCCGTAGCAACGCGTAGCGCACGAGAGAGATACAGGGAGAGAGGAGAAACGTCTTTTCCGCAGGAAAAAGAGAGAGATGGAAAAGCGGGAGTGTGAAAAAATCGAGATGTACAGGAGCCAGAATGAAGTCCGAAAATTCTACCAAAGAGTCAAGCATCAAACTGATGGCTTTGGTACAGGCACATCCTCCTGTAGAGACCAGCAAGGTAATTTGGTAACTGATACAGATAGTGTACTCAGGATATGGAAAGAACATTTTTCAAATCTGTTGGTATCCAATAGCAGCGAAGACGACGAAGATACCACAGTCCCAATCCCAGAAGATGGTATTGAATGCATACCGCCCAGCCAAGATGAGGTAAAGACAGCAATAAATCGGCTGAAGAATAATAAGGCAGCAGGGGCCGATGGCTTACCAGCCGAGCTGTTCAAAACCGGAGGCGACACGCTGATAAGGTGTATTCATCAGCTAGTTAGCACCATCTGGCAGGAAGAACGAGTACCCGACGATTGGAACCTGAGTATCCTGTGCCCCGTCCACAAGAAGGGAGATAAGACTGTATGCTCTAACTATATGGGCATAAGTCTACTCCCTATTGCCTACAAGATCGTGTCAGGGATATTGTGCGAACGACTAAAGCCTATGGTCAACGAGATAATTGGACCATACCAATGCGGCTTTAGACCTGGCAGGTCCACCATTGACCAGATATTTACCCTGCGGCAAATCCTGGAGAAGACCCAAGAGATGCAGATGGACACCTACCACCTTTTTGTCGATTATAAAGCAGCCTTCGACAGCCCGCTGCGTTCAAAGGTATTCCAAGCCATGTCTGAATTTGGTATCCCCGCAAAGCTCATCCGGTTTGTAAAATGACTTTAACTGAAACGAGGTCCTCAGTTAAAATAGGAAAGAACCTCTCCGAAGAGTTTGGTACCAAAAGAGGTTTCAGATATCTCTTGAACGGGCCAACCAATTTTGTCCAAACTTTGGATCTCCTAATATTTTGTCCAAATTTAGTTTAACTTCTAAAATGGCCCTTCCCCACAAAAGTTCAACATTTGTGTCTAAGTGCAGTTTAGCGTCTGTTCGAAGATCCATTTCCAAAGGATACATATACCGATGCTGGTCGTTGTGGTCCCGTTTAGAGCGAGATTATGTTTTCCGTGGACAAGTCCGTGCTTCCTGGCATACATTTTGGACTAGAATTTATACCATGACCCAATGAAATGACTAGTGGGCTCGATATCTATCGAAAAGATATCACTCCCAAAATAATGGACTATGTCGGCCCATTCCTTCAAGTACCTGCTCCGCAACACTTTTGAACTTTAATCCTAATCCACATTTTTGTCGTCAAGTTCAAATGTTCAAAAAAGGGCCACAACTTTCTGAAAAAACACTAATACGTTCGACCTGTCCGTATAAGAAAGTTTCAATTCACATAATCTGAGGGTATATCTCTGTCGGCAAATCTCTACTTCCTGAGAAATTTGCATAAGAACTCAGCATGACTTTAATGATGAAAAAGTACCAATGGACAGGGAAAAGTTCAACCAATGATTCAACCAAGCAAAAATTGGGGAGCCACATGAGACAAATAATCCAAAACAAATTAAATTAGACAAGCAAACTTCTGAATCACCAGCATGTTAAAAACAAAGAGGGCTATAACAGGACGGAGTCGACCATGATACCCTACACCACTACCTACACAATTGGTTTTATTCAAATCATTGTACTTTTTTTCCCTTGCTAAGAATTCAAACTAAAAGTAGTAAATGCAAGTATAATCATTCAGTCATTTTTACAATTTGAATTCCAAAATTTAATAATATCTTAATTTCTATCCCAATTACAACAAATGTCCAAAATGAAATAGACGATTGACAGACATAATGAAATGAAATGTAGAAAACGACTTTTCAAAAGGCGTTGGAAAAGCAAAAACAAATACTGCTAATCAAATATTTTAGGCTTTGTAAAGTTTCAATTTACAATGTTAAAATTAGGTGATTAATTCATTTCTGTTCTGTCACATTGTTTGTGAGCAAATTAAATGATTGTGTGTTGGGGTTTTGTCGTTGTGTTGTTGCTTTTACAATTTTAATTAAATGTGTCATTTAATTTAAATACAGTACAGTGT
The DNA here is from genome assembly GCF_047663935.1 of Musca autumnalis. Classification (NCBI taxonomy): domain Eukaryota; kingdom Metazoa; phylum Arthropoda; class Insecta; order Diptera; family Muscidae; genus Musca; species Musca autumnalis. Next base: position 43,729,923 of record NW_027411977.1, on the reverse strand, counting down.
CAAATGTGTGTGTTAATTTATAGTATTGTGGTTAAATGTGGGACATATTACTGGTATTAGGTTAATATTATTGACTTAAATATGCATATCTAAATAAATAATAAGTTTAAATATTTAATGCATTAAATAAATATTCAATGGATATTGAAACTGTTCATCCTCATACAAATAGAAATATTGGATTAGATCGTTATGAAATCTTTACACTCTGAAAAATTCTAATTACCAAATAAAGGGTTTATATTGTTATTTTTATACTCTCAATCTTTAGACTAACGAGGGTATATATGAGGGCTGCATGATAACTTTCTGGCCTAACAATGAAAACGCTAATATTTAACATCAAAAATAGTTTTATTGATTTTTTTAAGATACATGATTTATACAATTTTTCATGCACTTAAGCCAATTGTTGAAACACTTTTTTCAACTATTCAACATCATGTCCTGTCGGCGAAAACCTTTGACCACGCACTTTTTTGATGTGCGGGAGTCAAATAAAGTCATTGGGTCCCAAGTCAAGGCTATACGGCAGATGACCCAACAATTCCACGTTTTGTCCGGTCAAAAAGGCGATGATTCGAATCGGTGTGTGAGAACTGGTATTATCATAGTTCACAATGATTAGTTTTCTCTTCTTTGTTTATCAAATTTCTCAGGAGACTTCATGCAAACAAATTGTAGTGTACCACTCAGAATTAATCCTTAAACCGTATTGTAGCTACATGGACAGTTAAGCCTTAGAAATAGACGATCATTTGCTTCGAAGACCCCGTGTTTGATTTGTTCGGGCTCATGCGCATAGATCCAAGATTCGTTGTCTGATACGATATTATAAATGTAGTTTATAGCACCGTGATCGTGTTTATTCAAATTTCTTTGCAACAATTGACAAGGCAAATACGTTTTTGCGGCAAGGTGTTCATGCAATATCAAATGCTAGAAATATTCAAGGACGCTCTTATCTCACAGTATATAATATGGCGATCTTTCATTATCCGTTCTCGCTCGGCTTAATATTTTTGTGGCACAACGGCCGTTTTTGGACGACGATTATCCACGTCGAAAGTTGTGAAAAATGTACAGGCGAAAATGTTCACGGGTAAATTCCATTTTTTTTTTTTTGGCAAAGTGATTTTTTCAGGGCACACAACACATGGTCGTATGTCAAACTGTCCTGAGTACGTTTAGTCTAAAAACTGTCAAACATATCCAAAAGAAAAAAATCTCAAACGGCGCCTTGCCTAGGCCAGAAAGTTATCGTGCAGCCCTCGTAAACTTTCATACAGACAAAATGTGCCTTATCGAAATAATGGTTTTAGACACCAAGTATGTTTGGACAAAATCCGTTTCAGACAATTTGCAGTCGATTTAGCCATGTCCGTCCGTCTGTCTGGTTGGCGGGAGCGCACGATAACTCTCGAACGGATGAACCGATTTGTTTTCGTAATATTTTGTGCAAACTAAGTTTGAAGTTAAGCCATATTGGTCCACTCATTTAGACACCTCCCCACAAAAGCTAAAAAATGATCGGAAAAATTGTGCGCACGATAACTCTTGAAGGGAGTAACCGGCAGTAACCGGTAACCGGTCCATACTCTGCACATCGTAATATTGCAGCGAATCTTAAATAAATTTCGTATATGAACTATATCGGTCCACTCCTTCGGATACCTTCCACACAAATTAAAAAAAAAATCGGTTTAAAGGCTGCTCTCAAATCGCTTTGATGTTTGTTTTAACCACTTGTATTTGCTGTCCCCATAAAGGCAGTACAATTTTTTTCAAAGGGGAAGCCCATTCTTAGTGGCTGGAGCGCACTATCGAATTGATTAATCGATTTGATCCAAAATTTGGCCTTCATATTATTTTGTCCAAACTTAGTTAAGGTTCGAAGGTGGAAATATCGGCCCACAAATTCCGGTACCTCCCACTATAATTAAAACAAGTAAAAAAAACGTTTAGTTAGGTCGGGCCGAACTTTTTATACCCTCACCATAAAATACCACTGTTATCTATATATTGAAACAAATGCATACAACATTTATTCAATCGGTTGGGAAACTTATATGGGGGCTATATCAAAGTGTGGACCTACATATGCTTTTGTTGAAGAAGTTTTGTGACCATTAGTAACCTCAAACGTCGAATTGCAGATACTTGGGTCAAAAACTGTAGCGAAAATCTGTAGGTACGGTTATTATATGGGGGCTCTACCAAAACATGGACCTATGTTGACAATTTATATAAGGGGGCCCATATTGGTGTCCTCCTCAGGGTACCTTTGCCACAAAAGTTTAACATTTTTATTTAAGTGCTCAAAGTGTTCAGCGGTACAATTATTTTGGGGGCAAGTCCATACTCCCATTTAAAATTGCTCGAAGGCCGTAACAAATCCTTACTACCACCATGTATAGTTGCAGGTGCGCACGACACCTCACCTGGATACCCCGTTGGTTCAAACTGTGCTATTGGTAATACTTACTTACTTACTTACTTAGCTGGCCCATTACAGAACATTTTTTCCATAAGCCGAACTAAGAAAATATCTCCAACTCTCTCTGTTTAGTGCTTCGCTTTCTGGAATACCACGCCTTGTCATCTCTTCATCCACTAGCTTGGCCAATCTATTATTTGGCCTGCTAATTCTGCGTGCACCACCATGCGGCCCAAATTTATATGCCTATTTAGCGGGTTCATCATTGCTCATTCTTATGATATGGCCTAGCCAACGCAATCGTTGCATCTCGATACGTTTATCTATACTGATGTCGTTGTAAAGCAGATACAGCTCGTGGTTCATACGACGTCGATATTCACCATCAACGCAGATTGGTCCATAGATCTTTCGAAGAATTTTTCTCTCAAACACGCCAAGCACTGCCTTATCTGCTTGCGCAAGTACCCAGGCTTCGGAACCATACATCAGCACGGGTAGTTTCAGTGTTTTGTAAAGCGTTATTTTTGTTTGACGAGTTGTGGCTTTGTTTTTAAAGTGCTTACTCAGCCCTAAGCAGCATCTGTTGGCCAACACTATTCTTCTTCGTATTTCACACCTGATGTTGTTGGTTGTGTTTACGGCGGTGCCAAGGTAGACGAAGTCCTTTACTACCTCAAAATTATAGGAACCAACGTCAACAGTTGGCCCGATCCCTATGTACGCACTGCGCGACGATACCATTAACTTTCTCCTCTCGCCGTTTACCGCCAGACACACTTTAGCAGATTCCTTTTCGACTTTTTCAAAGGTATCAGTTCCTTCCTTTACCGATCGACCTATGATGTCAATGTCATCGGTATAAGCAAGTAACATATGGCTGTTTGTATATATTGTGCCACTTCGTTTCACCTTCGCATCTCGTATAACCTTTTCCAGCAGAATGTTGCCTGAAACCTCTTTTGGTACCAAACTCTTCGGAGGGGTTCTTTCCTATTTTAACTGACGATCGAGTATCAGTTAATGTCATTCTACAAAGCCGAATAAGATTTGCAGGGATACCAAATTCAGACATGGCTTGGAATACCTTTGAACCTAGGGGGCTATCGAAGGCTGCTTTGTAATCAACAAAAAGGTGGTAAGTGTCGATCTGCATCTCTTTGGTCTTCCCCAGGGTTTGCCGCAGGGTAAATATCTGGTCAATGGTGGATTTGCCAGGTCTAAAGCCGCATTGGTATGGCCCAATTATCTCGTTGACCATAGGCTTTAGTCATTCGCACAATATCCCTGACACAATCTTGTAGGCAATCGGGAGTAGACTAATGCCCCTATAGTTAGAGCATACAGTCTTATCTCCCTTCTTGTGGAGAGGCATAGTATACTCAGGTTCTAATCGTCGTGTACTCTTTCTTCCTGCCAGATGATGCTAACTAGCTGAGCGTGTCGCCTCCGGTTTTGAACAGCTCGGCTGGTAAGCCATCGGCTCCTGCTGCCTTATTACTCTTCAGCCGATTTATTGCAGTCTTTACCTCATCTTGGCTGGGCGGTATACATTCATTACCATCTTCTGGGATTGGATATGTGGTATCTTCGCCGTCTTCGCTACTATCGTAAACAGTTTGGAGAAATGTTCTTTCCATATACTGAGCACACTATCCGTACAGTTACTAAATTACCTTGCTGGTCTCTACAGGAGGATGTTTTTCACTTTTTGGTAGATGTTTGATGTTTCACTTTTTGGTAGAACTTTCGGACTTCATTCTGGCTCATGTACATCTCGATTTTTTCACACTCCCGCTTTTCCACTTTCTCTTTTTTCTCTCTCTCCTTTTCTCCCTATACCGCTTTTGTGCCCTACGCGTTGCTACTGATTGTAGAGTAGCCCTATATGCCGCATTTTTCTCTTCGGTAGCAGCACGACACTCCTGGTCATACCATGGATTCCTTTGTGGAGGTCTCTGGTATCCATGTATGGATTTTGCGTCTGTTTGCATGGAGTGGGCAATATTTTGCCATTGTGCTGATATGTTATCGGGACGAGGAGTGCTTTCATTAAGCAATTGGGCTAATTGAGTGGAATAAGCTGTGGCTATCTCTTGTGTTTGCAGCTTACCGATGTTCAACTTCCGCGTTGTATCAGTTAGTGCTTTGTTTGCTACTTTAAAGCGGGTGCGTACCTTTGCTGCAACAAGGTAGTGGTCCGAATCAATGATTGCGCCTCGGAACGATCGTACATCCAACACCCTCGATGAATGTCTTCCATCTATCACAACATGACATGTTTTTTGATCTAGAGACAGCCAGGTGCCCTTATGAATATCGAGATGATTAAATCTGGTACTGCTAACTACCATGTTTCTGGCAGCTGTAAAGTCTATCAGCCTCATACCATTGTCAGATGTTTCACTGTGGAGACTGAATTTCCCGACTGTTGGGTCAAAGATGTTCTCTTCTCCAATTTTGGCATTAAAATCGCCTAGAAAAATTTTAATGTCATGGGCAGGGCAACGGTCACAATTTTCTTCTACGCGCTCGTAAAATATATCTTTGGTCTGTTCGTCCTTATCTTCAGTGGTAGCATGAGCGCAAAAAAAGCTGATGTTGAAGAATTTTGCTTTTAATCGAATTGCAGCGAGCTTTCATTCACTGGGGTGAAGCTGGAGACCAGATATTTTAACCTCCGACCAACGGCATATCCGCAACCAAACTCATGTTTTGTTTCATGGCAGCTATAATACCGTGCGTCACCTTTAGGTGTTGTTGTGACGCCTTTCCCAATCCATCGTATTTCCTGTATGGCAGTAATGTCGGCCTTGTACTTTTCAAGTACATCTGCCAATGCGTAAACTGCACCTTCTCTATAAAGAGTGCGAACATTCCAGGTGCAGATTCGCAGATCATGGTCCTTAAACGTTTGCGCGGTTCATCACCTTTAGAGGGGTTTGTTTTTCTTTTCTTTCGTTTTTTCATAGTAGGCTGCTTTTTCTAATGGCGGGTTTACTAATGTTGTGAGCATTTGTGAGTCTCGAAATTTTCTTTAGAATGCAGGGGAGAGTCTCTAGTTTACGATTAAAAAAAGTCCAGCTGCCCCCATCTGCCACCCGTTAAGTTATTCCTCGTATACAACGCCCGTAAAATCGTCAAAATTCCGAAAATCGGGAGGTACGTTTATATTGGAGCTATACCTAAACATGGACCTATACTGAACATTTTTGGCAATGAGGTATTTTGTTCACTCAGAACTAAGAATGCAAAATTACAGCTAAATCGGTTGGAAAATGTGGGTAAAATCGTCAAAATTTCGAAAATCGGGAGGTACGTTTATATGGGGGCTATACCTAAGCGTATACCGATATTGACCATTTTTTGCATGGAGGTATTTGGTTCACTCAGAACTCAAAATGCCATATTACAGCCAAATCAGTTGGAAAATTTCGCTAAAATTGTCAAAGTACCGAAAATCTGAGGATGCATTTATATGGCGGCTATACCTAAACGTAAATCTATATTGAATATTTTTCTGCAAGGAGATAGTTTATTCACTCAGAACTCAAAATGTAAAATAACATCCAAATCGGTTGATTAATTTGGCCAAAATCGTCAAAATACCACAAATCGGGCGGTACCTTTCTATGGGAGCTATACCTAAATATGGACCTACATCCACTAAAAATGGTTTTCTATCTTTTTGGCTTGTTATAAACCTACCTTTAAAATTTGGCGGTAGCTCGATTAGAACTATTTTTGGCACTCTTTTCCATACAAGTGGTACCACTGTTCACTGGGAGGTTAGTGTCCACTTGAGATGGAAGAGGGACCAAGATAAATCCTGGGCTTTGCCATGTTAAAGCCGATCAGGTCCGTTCCTTGGTATCTTTCATCCCCTATTTCTGTCAATCTTAGATAAAGTTCAAAGATGGTTCTCATCGGTCCCCTCCTTCCTTAGGTATATCCCTGTCGGCAAAGCAGATTGATACATTTTTACTTATTTTCGTTTCGAAGCCATGACCTTTTCTGTCTAAGGCAGTTATATGAATCATATTAAAAAAATCACTAATTTATTCTGAGTTTCTGAAAAAAAGAGTGAAAATTCCCAGTCCTTAATTTATTTGCATAAGTCGCTGAGTTTCTAAGGCTTTTTAAGCATGGCGGAAGGACACTGACGCCAACAACGAACGTGACATATTCATTTTTTTACTTATTTATCTTCTTTTATAAACATAATGAAGAGGAAGAAACCCGCCAAAACAGAAATGCAAATAACCAATACTCACCGCACAAATACAGAACCATAAAACAAAAAACTCCAATACAAGTAAAACAAGGAAATAGAACAAATCGGGAAATGCCACAAATTTGTGTGCTGTGTCTGTGTTTGTGTGTATATAAAGGATGACAAGAATTCACAACATATAACGTCATCACTTTCGCTATTTGTAACGAATATGAGAGAAGAAATACATCAGTGATGATGATGATGCGAATGAGGGAAAAGAAACGTGGAGTAGTGCCTTGCCGATTGGTGTGTAGATAATCTGTCCATGACAGATTCCCAAGATAACACAGCGACAAAAACAGTGTGAGTGACTTCTGTATCTATAGAAAAATAAACACAAACAAAATATAAATGTATGTAGATGTGTGTGGGTATGTGGTTGGTGTCTGTATATTTGTTGTGGTTTTACTTATATGTATGTCTCTGCTACGTTTTTTCTGCCGTTCATTCATTGTCCATTGAACACGCACACAACAATTTCGCCAACATTTCCTGTTCGCGGTATTATCAAGCGCTTTTCATCACATAAATGAATGACCCGCTAGCACAACTGCTCAAGCTTTTTCGTGTTTGCTCTACTTACAACCAACACATTGTAAGTTTCCACCTACTTTCACTACATCTATACCGACGAAAAAATATTTTTTTTTTCGATTTACCTCCCTTCCTTTAGTTTGGCCATCCCTAATTGTATTGATGTGGATTTTTTTTTCTTCTTCTTATATCCTCATTTGGAAGTCAATGCTGTTATGGTTAGTGATTTTGCGTGTGTGTATGTGTGTGTGAAAAAATGAGGACAGTAACTCTACTTAAGCCAAGTACATGTATTAAAGAGCACTTGTATGTGCAAATCGAACACAATTGTAGGTTTTTGTACTCAATTCAATTATTTCGTTGTTGGATAACTTTATGTTGGCATTATATTGTTGTAAATTGACTAGGATTAACTTTCAGGCGATTTTTGTTTTTTGCAATCTGTTAGGTATTCGTGTCATATCATGACCCATATTTCTAAATCTCTTTTTTTTTGCAAAAAAAAATAGGGCTTTATATTGAAGTGCTGCACTTTTAGTACTAAAAAAGCAACGTTTGTTTAAAAAGTTGCTTTAAAATTTATAGAATACTTTGTTAATAAATATTTTGGGTCAACAGCGGTCAGTACAATATGACACTACATAATCTCGAATCGCATTTAGCTGCCAATCGTTTAATTTTTTTCTGTCACATAATTCAAACAGATAGAATTTCTGTACTATCTTCTAAAAAAATTCAGATCTTAGAAAGATTTTTGTAGTTGGTGTTGTTTGTTTCAGGGTCACGTAGGGGATGGAAGATACCAAGGAACGGTCCTAACCGGCTTTAACATGGCAAAGCCCAGGATTTATCTTGGTCCCTCTTTCATCTCAAGTGGACACTGACCTCCCCGTGGTGTCACCTGAGGTAACATGTATCGCGCGTTCACCCATAAGAACGTTAAAAACTTGGGTTTGGTCGTCGGGTTAGTAACACTCCCCGTAGAAAAAGCAGCCTACTATGAAAAAACGAAAGAAAAGAAAAAACAAACCCCTCTAAAGTTGACGAACCCCGCAAACGTTTTAAGGACCAAGATCTGCCAATCTGCACCTGGAATGTTCGCACTCTTTATAGAGAAGATGCAGTTTACGCATTGGCAGAAAAATTGAAAAGTGCAAGGTCGACATAACTGCCATACAGGAAATACGATGGATTGGGAAAGGCGTCACAACAACACCTAAAGTTGACGCATCGTATTATAGTTGCCATGACACAAAGCATGAGTTTGGTTGCGGATTTGTAGTTGGTCGGTGGTTGAAACGTCTGGTCTCCAGCTTCACCCCAGTGAATAAAAGACTCGCTGCAATTCGATTAAAACCAAAATTCTTCAACATCAGCTTTATTTGCGCTCATGCTCCCACTGAAGACATGGACGAACAGACCAAATAACAGAACAAGTAATCAAATTTATCATGTTGTGATAGATGGAAGACATTCATTGAGCGTGTTGGCTGTACGATCGTACCGAGGAGCAAACATTGATTTGGAGCACTACCTTGCTGCAGCAAAGGAACAGATACAATGCGGAAGTTGGACATCGGTAAGCTGAAAACACAACAGATATCCACAGCATATTCCACTCAATTAGCCTAATCGCTTAATGAAAGCACTCCTCGTTCCGATGGCATATCAGCACAATGGCAAAGTATTGCCCACTCTATGCAAACAGTCGCAAAATCCATACTTGGATACCAGAAACCTCCACCAAGGAATCCATGGTATGACCATGAGTGTCGTGCTGGCTACTCTACAACAGTGTCGACCAAGAAGAGGGACGCCAGAAATATGAATTTATTCAAAGGATTGACAATTTATGACAGTGTGTTAGCAAGTTTGTATGCACGCAAGCTGCAAAACAAAAACAAATCAAAACACTTGCTCTCCCTTGCACGCTCCTTCTTTGCGTTCGGGTCGTGTGTGTGTAAATTACCGAAAAACTTCGTAACCAGCGACAAATGGCTGTTCGGGACTGCTCTACAATCAGTAGCAACGCGTAGCGCACGAGAGAGGTATCGGTATAAAAAGAGAGAGGAGAAACGTTTTTTCCGTAGGAAAATGAGAGAAATGGAAAGACGGGAAAAAAGGAGATGTACAGGAGCCAGAGCACATCCTCCTGCAGAGACCAGCAAGGTAATTTGCTAACTGATACAGATAGTGTGCTCAGGATATGGAAAGAAAATTTCTCCAAACTGTTGGTATCCGATAGTAGCGAAGACGCGAAGATACCACAGATCCAATCCCAGATGATGGTATTGGATGTATACCGCCCAGCCAAGATGATGTAAAGATTGAAGAATAATAAGGCAGCAGGAGCCGATGGCTTACCAGCCGAGCTGTTCAAAACCGGAGGCGACACGCTGATAAGGTGTATTCATCAGCTAGTTAGCACCATATGGCAAGAAGAACGAGTACCCGACGATTGGGACCTGAGACTGTATGCTCTTACTATAGGGGCATAAGTCTTCTCCCTATTGCCAATGAAATAATTGTGCCATACCAATGCTGCTTTAGATCTGGCAAATCCACCATTGACCAGATATTTACCCTGCGGCAAATCCTGGAGAAGACCCAAGAGATGCAGATAGACACTTACCACCTTTTTGTTGATTACAAAGCAGCCGTCGACAGCACCCTACGTTCAAAGGTATTCCAAGCCATGTCTGAATTTGGTATCCCCGCAAAGCTCATCCGGCTTTGTAGAATGACATTAACTGATACTCGATCGTCAGTTAAAATAGGAAAGAACCTCTCCAAAGAGTTTGGTACCAAAACAGGTTTCAGACAAGGTGATGGCCTCTCGTGTGATCTCTTCAACATCCTGCTGGAAAAGGTTATACGAAATACAAAGGTGAAACGAAGTGGCACAATATATACAAACAGCCATATTTTACTTGCTTATGCCGATGACACTGACTTCATAGGTTGATCGGTAAACGAAGTAACTGATACCTTTGCAAAAGTCGAAAGGAAATCTGCTAAAGTGGGTCTAGCGGTAAACGGCGAGAAGACAAAGTTAATGGTGACGTCGCGCAATGCGTCCATAGAGATCGGGCCAACTGTTGACTTTGTTTCCTATAATTTTGAGGTAGTAAAGGACTTCGTCTACCTCGGCACCGCCGTAAACACAACCAACAACATCAGTTGTGAAATACGAAGAAGAATAGTGTTGGCCAACAGATGCTACTTCGGGCTGAGTAAACAGTTTAGGAATAAAGCCACATCTCGTCAAACAAAAGCAACGCTTTACAAAACACTGATACTACCCGTGCTGATGTATGGTTCAGAAGCCTGGGTACAAGGCTGTGCTTGGTGTGTTTGAGAGAAAAATTCTTCGAAAGATCTATGGAACAATCTGCGTTGACGGTGAATATCGACGTCGTATGAACCACGAGCTGTATCTGCTATACAAAGACATCAGTACAGATAAACGTATCTAAATGCAACGATTGCGTTGGCTAGGTCATATTATAAGAATGGGCGATGATGAACCCGCTAAAAAGGCGTATAAATTCGGGCCGCATGGTGGTGCACGCAGAATTGGCAGGCCAAAGAATAGATGGCGTAAACAAGTGGATGAAGAGATGACAAGGCGCGGTATTACAGAAAGCGAAGCACTAAGCAGAGAGAGTTGGGGATCTTTTCTTAGTTCGGCTTATGGAACAAATGTTCTGTAATGGGCCAGCTTAGTAAGTAAGTAAGTAGTTTGTTTCAAGTTTGATTGGTTTGTTTAATTTGAAACTCAACCGGAGAAGAAAATTATTAAAAAACAAGTAAGAAAAGTCTATAGTCGGACGGAGCCGACCATGGGATACCTTATACCACTATCCCTGGACAATCGCTCTCCACGGAACTTCTTTTCAATGATTGTGATAATTTAATTATCAAATATCAGAGATGTGATGTATAATACTTATGACCAAAACCAAAAATGTATCTAGCATGACAAAGACATTTTTGTAGCAGGAAAGGAAAATTTAGTTCACACAAACTAAAATGTAATGAAACCCACTTATGTAGTACTACCACTTCCGTTGTTAACCGCTACGTTATTGAAATTTTTACCAATTTCACACAAAAGTTTCAGTCCATTTAACCCGCTAAGTGTTATCTGATCTCCACGTTGGTTTGTACGCTTCTTCTCATCATAAACTCTAACTTTGTTTAAAATTTTGCGGGTTATTGTTTTGACCTACAGAGCCGCTACAAAATTGGTTAAAATTTTGTTTTTGGTCCATTTCATCCCCTGAACATTTCACGATCATCACCAAAAAATAATCATTCCAATTCTGTCCCGAACCCAACCTCCTTAAAAAATTCGTTACAATCGGTCCATAATTGCGGCCTTAAGCTTGTTTACAATTTTTAATGGACGGACACACATCGCTGAATCGCTTTATCTCGTCGAGATATGAATTTTGGCATACCAGGTCTAGGCACAGGGTCTGGCACAGGGTCTAGGACGAATATTTCGTGGTGTTACATAAACTTTTGGAGAGACAATAAGTAGCATGGGATAAAAATGTTGTTCTCTACACAGAACCCATTATATATTAGGCAGTAGGCCCGTTATCTAGCAACACGTTATTGCAATTTACATCAGAGGAAAGGTCAGTAGTTTTTTCCATATGTAGGCTACTTTGCGAAATATATATCACCAATATTTTTGAAAATTTAACATAGCTGAAGCCAAGGTTTACCCTTTTAGAACACACGACTCGTGATTGTATATTATACAAATTAAATACTTTTGGATAAAATGAAATGTTTTTGGACGTAGCAAAAAATATTGGCTTTAAAAGGTAATTTGCGTGGAAGCTGTGGCTATATTTATGTTAAAAAATTTGTGAAAATGGGTTGAAGCCACCATGTCTTTTTTTGTTTTCTCTGGATTTGTGAGTAAACCACGCTTCTCTCGAGTTTCCTGTCAAAATAAAAGCAGAAGCAAACTAAATAAGGATTATCTCTCTAGTGTAGTACTTTTCAAAATTTCGTCTGCTTCTACCATTAAATGATGCTGACATTTTGAAGCCAGATTTACAGTGTTTTTTGAAATTTTCTTCTAATTTCATTCCGCAAACAGGTTTTTCAAAAACCATATATAGGATTGTAGTACTTGCGATTCTGAGTTATTTGATATGAATATTGTGAATGTAGCCTGCACAGATTCATAGAAATCTGCATCCAAATGCGAAAATTTTGTGCGCACATTTTTCTAAAAATCGTATTTTTCGGGCCTAATTTTAACAATTGTTATTCGATTTCTTCGTACTTGATTGCACATTTTAGTTTTTTACGTTCCGGATCTAATAAATCATTCCCCGTGAAAATCCATCGACTAAAACGCGAGTTACAAGAAATTCCAAAGTAGAAAAATCATCTAAAATTGTTTTTGGAAATATCGCGTAGTTTGTCACGTTTTCTACGGTTCGTTTCCACTGCAATGAAAAAACTAGTACAGCATCTTCGTTTTAGGGGAAACAGAGATTTGAAAACTTCACTGATAAGGGAGCTACATTCATTTTATCCGAAAAAATAGTGTGTGATGCTACATCCACGGTTCTTGATTGATCGCCTTGAAATAGATATATTTCGATATAGATTTTCATGGTGAACACTGAAATCGGATGCGGACAAAAATTGTATGCAATTTGCGCAAATTAGCGATATTTTATAGGTTTTTTAGTGCTTAGATGCAGCCGATGCTACATCTTAGCCTCCAAATTAAATTTCGAAAAATGTATACAAATTAAAAGATATGGTCTTGCTGTACATGAAAATCACATGCGGACAAAATGATTTTGATAATTACGCCATTTACACGTATTTTAAAATTCATATAAATTAAAATGGGTTATTTGACCTCTGTTTCCATTTCAGAAGCTTTGAGATATATCCTCATCAACCCAATTACCTTCCCTAATGGGAAAGCTTTAATATGAATGTCAATAAAGCAAAATCCGTATATTTAATTGGGAGATTTAAGCAAAATGAAGGAAGTATTCTTATAGATTTTTCCAATATTTTCCAATATTTTGTGAAAAAATATTTTGTCAAATAAAAAAATTCTTTTTTGGCCAAAATATGTGCTTATTTTGGCTGTAACATCAAAACTATAACACCAATCTGTACGAATGTAGTCTCATTTGATTCGCCGTGAAGTTTTGATCCTCAACAAATTTTTAGTTAATTTTATGACCACTAAATCGGCCTTAATTTTGAAAAAAGTTGACTTATATTCAATAATTTATCAATTTTATGTACATTCCGCGAATTCTGTGTTATATTTTGAAGGTATTATGCAATCTACTCGCTGAAGTCACTTCGAGAGAACTTTTTTGTAACAATTGTGCTCATTAAAATAATTAGCGTTTTTATAATATTTTCTTTCTTAAAAAGCGGAATAAAAGCGCCATAACTTTTGTCCGCAACAACCAAAAATTGGCTCGCGACCAGATTCATACTGGGAATTTTTTTCCTAACCTACATATCAAAAATCGTTGATGTAGCGCTAAAAAAATTTATCCTTTTTTTCTGAAATGGAATATGAAATATTTGACAATATTCGTGATATGTCCTCAAGAAATTAAAATATCGACCAACAATAATTGTTTATATTTTTCATACAAAAGTAATGGTCCATTTCACCCGCTAAAGAATATCAGATCATCATTCAAAATTGTAGGCATCTTTTTCGACCTATACTCTTACCCGGTGCAAAATTTCGTGACTATCGATGTTGAATTGCGACTTCTAGCGAGTTTATTATTACACTACAAATAAATAACGGAATATATTAGGCTGTAACTCTGTTATCTGATCATGCACACCAACATAATTGGCATCAATTGAAAGGTCAAGCGTTCCACTTTCAAGTATATCTCACTTGTCCGGAATGTCACTTCAAGGAATTAAGATATAAGATATATATAAAAGTTTTGGTCCATTTAACTCCCTAAATATTATCCGATCGCCATCTCAAATTGCAAGCTTCTCCTTTGTGATATACTCTTAAATTATATAAAATTACGCGTTAATCGGACTATTGTTGAGACCTACAGAGCCGCTAGAAAATTGGATAAATATTATGTTTTTGGTCCATTTCACCCGCTAAATATTTCACGATCATCACCAATAAGAATAGGGATCTATTCTGATCTGAACCCGACCTCCATACAAAATTTCGTGACGATCGGTCCATAATTGCGGCCTGGAGCGTGTTTACAATTTATAATGGACAGACGGACGGACGGACACACATCTCAAAATCGCTTTATCTCGTCGAGATATGAAGATTGGTATACCATATTGGGGGTCTCCGACGAATATAACATTGTGGTATAGGGTATAAAAATATAAAATGGACAATTATTAGTTCTATATGAGAAGATCTACAAATTTGTGTCAGAAAATATATTACAGTTCCTATTCTGATGAAATATATATTTCGATCAAAGCTGTGAACAGGTCCTCAAGGAGTAGCTTCGGCAAAAATTAAGAAAGGATCTTCGAACAAACTCTAAACTAAAGCTTACATTTGGGCAAAATAAGAGATTCAAAGTTTTGACCAAATCGGTTGCTCCGTTCAACCCTTTAGTAATTTTTAGTGAAATTTTTTTAACTTTGGGGAACGTAGCAGAAAGAGCTCAAACGATATGGCTCTTCTTCGAACCTAAACTAAGTTTGAATAAAATATTACGAAGGAAAAATTTTGGACCAAATCGGCTTATCCGTTCGAGAGTTATTGTGCGCTCCAGCGACTACACATGATGACCGTGGGATTTTTTACAGCTTTCCGACCATTTTCTCAGGAAGTATGGACTTGCCCCTGAACGAACTTATACCTTCGTCGTAATATGGGCAGTGAATAAATGTTGTTGCAAAAAGAATCAAAGCAATTCGAAATCAGGTCTTAAACTGCACTTTTCCCAAATTTTGAGGGAGGAGGTACCCGAAAAGAAAAAAGCATCCTACTATGAAAAAACGAAAGAAAAAAACAAACCTCCTGGATCTTATATGATTTAAGGATCATGATCTGCGAATCTGCACCTGGAATGCTCGGACTCTTTATAGAGAAGGTGCAGTTTACGCACTGGCGATGTACTTGCAAAATTTTGTCCCTTTATTTATTCCTCGTGGGAACATAGGGCATCAACAATACATTTATACAATGATCTATTATGCACAATTGTTTTTATATAATCCCATGATTTATCGATATTTGCCAATTCTTTGAGTACTGTTCTTCTCCAGGACATTTTTGGTCGACCCGGTCGACCCTTCTACTGCCCTGCGGATTCCAATCTAGGGCCATTCTCGAGATTGAATTATGCGGCTTCCTCAAAGTGTGGCCAATCCAGTTCCATTTCTTTCTTTTTATCTGCATTGCAATAGGTGTTTCATTAGCTAGTCTCCATAAGCAGTCATTAGAAATAGTATTTGGCCAGAATATACCACATATGATTCGGAGACATTTGTTGATGAAAGTCAGAAGTCTCTATATAATTTGCTCGTTATAGAACCAAGTTTCGCTGCCATATAACAATGTAGATTTTACGCAAGCTTTGAAAATGCTCAACTTCGTATCTCTTGTTATCTGTGTGTTTTTCCACGTTTTTCTTAGCCGACCAAATGCGCTTCTTGCCTTATTCAGTCTGTTTGAGACATCTTCATCGATAATGCCAGCTATGGTCACAATGCTTCCTAAATAGCAGAGTGATTCAACGTAAGGAATCGGTTGATTGTCAATTTTGATCGCATCGTCGTTGCGGTTGTTAAGTCGCATTGCATATGTTTTTTTTAATGTTGATTTCTAGTCCAACTTCTCTTGCTAGTCGAACTAGATCATTTATTTTGTCCTGCATGTCGCAGGCCTTGTGTGACAGTAGACAGATATCATCAGCATATGCTAGGTCCTCGAGCTGCCTATTCAAACCCCATGTTATGCCTCGCCTCTTCCGGCACACCTTTAACATTATGTCATCCAACACTATTGCAAAAAGAAGTGGTGATAATGGACAGCCTTGTCGTACACCAACGTTTGTTTTGAATGGGATACTTAGTGTCCCATTATGAAGTACTTGGCGTTGGCGTATATAGTCTATATTATTGCGATTAATTTGTTCGGAATACCCAGTATTTCTAGCGATCTCCATATAGCTGCTCTTTTGATAGTGTCGAACGCCCTTTTAAAGTCGACGAAGAGCAAGTATAAGAGGGTCCGCCATTCCGCTGACTGTTCGATAATTATTCTTAACGTGTTTGATTGGTGTAGACAGCTGCGGTGTGGACGAAAACCAGCCTGTTCATCTCTAAGCTTGTCTTCGACGTTAGCTAGTCTCGTCAGGATTACTGTTGCTTTACTTTGTATACGCTGTTTAGCAGTGTGATTCCTCTCCAGTTTTCGCAAGTTCGAAGGTCGTTTTTTTTCCGGATTTTGACAATTATTCCTTTTGTCCACGCAGCGTCCACGTATTTTTCGCTCTGGGGGTATGTTGTCCTCTCCGGCTACTTTATTTTTCTTTAGTTTAGCAATAGTTATCATTACATCCTCTTTGGTCGGGGCTTCAGCATTGACTTCCTCGCTTCTTTCTGTGTTAGCAACATTATCAACCGCAGTGGGTTCGTCAGCATCTTCGGTATTCGTAAGTCCTTCAAAATATTCCCTCCATCTGTTGAGTTGCGCTTCTGAAGTTGTCAGTAGAGTTCCATCTCTGTCCCGCAATGGTTGATGTGTATTTTGTTTTTTATTGTTGATTTTATTTATAAGTTGATGCAATGCTCTTGTGTTGTTTGCACCTGCAGCGGCTTCTGCTTCTTTTGTCAAATTTTCCATATACTTTCTCTTGTCTTTTCCTGCCGATAGCTTAACAGCAATCGTGTTGTATTGATGTTTTTGTGAACTATCCTCGTTCACCCGCGCTTTCTGTTCGTTTCTTTGTTTTATCAAAATTCAGGCTTCTTCGCTTATCCATGGTTTTCTGTTGGACTTAGGGCTGGGTCCAAGTTTTCCATTGCAATTTCGTTTACTAAAGCTCCGGGTTCTTCCCACGTTTCTGGTATGTTATTTAGGATACGTTCTTTCATCTTTGTGCTGATTTCCGTTGATATTTCTGGCCACTTGAGCTTGCCAGTGTCCCATCGCACTGTGGTCGAACTTGTATGAGAAGTGCGGCCAAATATACTTTCTGTTCAATACCAAAATTTCAGTTAAGGTTAGCTTAACAACACAAATAAAAAAGCAAAACAAAATTCAACATAGGTCTAATTTTAGGTATAGCTCCCACAGAACGGTACCCCCTGATTTCTGGCATTTTGGGGGTCTTGACCACATCTTTCAATGAAATTGGATAACAGTTTGCTATCAGTATTCTCTAGTGTCAGAAAACATTCATGCAAACATTTTTGAATTGCGTTCACGTTTTGATAGGGTCCACATATATTGGTACCGCCCGATTTTTGGAATTTTGAGGGTTTTATATAAATTATTAATTCGAAATGCCACATAATCATTCCTGAAGGTAGGCTACCTCCAGAAAATTGTCGATTAATGTAGGCCCACCCTTTGAAGTTGGCCGCATAAATCGGTACCGCCAAATATTCGGTATTATTTGAGTTCTAGCAGTAAATAATTAATTCAAATGTCTGAATTTTCGAAATTTTACATTGAGTGCCACATTTTGACGTATCCTTCATATAACTGAACCGCACAATGTGTCTACTATATATTTAAAAACTGAAATATATCACCTGCACATTTGAAAAAATGACAAAACCACCCTGAAAGGTATCCTTGTATTTTGGGAACAAGTTCCAAAAGCGTAAAAAGATGCGGCTGATATTTTGAAAATAGAATATGTAGAATACTACTGATCTTTCAAAAAAATTTCGTTGGGGGGAAAGAGGGGGAACATAACTAAAACTTTACATGAAATTTAATCATACTGAAGAAATGACATTACAAAAGTCTCTCAGTCAACACACGTATTCAATAACGAATCCAAAAAATTAACAAACACAAAACTGCACAAAATTTAAGTTAATACATTGTTTTTCAGTATTCGAATTATGTTTGGTCAATATAGAGTTTAATTAGTTTGATATTAATATTTTACTTCCACCTAACTTTTGTATTGAATTCACCTCGAAATCCAACCTGTTAAAATTTCTCTTTTTTGTGTGGTTCTGGGTCAATGCTGTCTGCGTTCGTTCATAAAGACTCCACTTAGCTCGTTAATAACAACTACCCTCTACCCATTAACAACGATTCTCTTTATAAATACTTCTATAAAGACTGTTTCTCTCTAGACTATAAACGAATCCCTCTGCTCTGTGAACACTCCTTTTGGTGGATAACATAAAAACAACCTTCATTTCGACTATATAGAATGTCTTCAACTCGTCTATAAAGACTACTTTCAGCTCATCCATAAAAACTCCACTCGACTCGTTTATAAAGACGCCCTCCAACTGGTCAATTAAGACTGTCTTTAGCTCGACTGACTCACTAATGACTCACTGCATGTGGATAATAAAGGCCTCAGCTCGTCCATACCAGCTACCTTCAGACAATCTATTAGGTTTCCCTTTAGCTGTTCTATAATTCCCACCTTCAGCTCGCTTACTCCTTTCGATGGGTAATACAAGTTCCGTTGAGCTTTTCTATATAAACTACCTATAAACGCTTCTAAAGACACCCTTCAGCTTGTCTATAAAGACTGCCTTCAGTTCTTCTATAAAGATTCCCTTCAACTCTTCCATAAATATTCTCTTCAGCGTGTCTATAAAGTCTCACTTCACCTCGTCTAAAAACTGTATTAACATCGGTCTTCCTAGACGTATATTAAGACTCTTTCCTCAACTAGGCTATAAAGCCTCCCTTCAACTCGACCATATATATTTTCCTTACTCCACTTTATCCAACAGTAATACCTAAAGAAACCACCAAACAACCTCCTTTTATTACAAATCTCTTCTCATGGACAAAATCCACCTGGAGGATAAGTAATGTCAACACACACAACATATGTATCTCATACGCTCCCATGTAATATGTCTTGAAGCAGTTTCGACACTTATGGCTAACTTGTAGTGGCAAAAAACTACTCTTTAAGTTTTTTTCAGTTTCAACACTTAAACCACAAACATCATTTACACACACAGAGACACAAGTTAAAGCAAGAACAGCTTGCATAGTTCCATAATGTTAAATTTCACACAAACGAAAGCCACAACATCAACTTGCTCTGTCTCTCTCACATGACAAACACACTCGCTCTTACGCTTTCAAGCACACTTGGAGAGCTTAACTATTTATTGCAGTAATTTTTCTTCATTTCATACGAACGAAAAAAGCAAGACTAAAAGATTGGTGTTGTAAAAGTTGTTGTTTTTGTCTCCTTACCTTTCCAACCGCCGCTATCCCCAACTGTTTTATGGTGTCAACAGTAGTGAAAGGAAAAATCTGTAAAGGCACAAAAAGGAGCAATGAAATAAAAACATGAAAATGGAAAGTGAAAACAAAATTAAAAAGCCTACAGTAGTTGCGCGCTGTTTGTAATGACCTGTGACTACAACAGCAACAGCAATAACAAAAACTACAAAAAATTACAACTTAAACTGAAAACAAGAACATCTGCCAACATCTGGGATAAGCGCGGGAGTTGTTGCCAACATTACCGGCGGCGCCAGTGTCTTGGCAAAGAGGACAAGTAGCTATCCATTTAAAAGTGAGCGAAAGGGAAACAAATCTGGGAGAATGTTAAAATATTTTTTGTGTTTAACATATCAGATTGTTTGTGTCAACCTCTGTGTATTTGTGTGGGAGTGAGAGAAAGTTTATATATGTGGTAGTAACAGGCAACAACATCCTCTATAATTTTCTTTCTTTCTTTGACAAAAAACCCAAAATGAAAACCACAACGAGAACAAAGTTTTTCCTTTTGATTTGTTGCCGATTAAAAGTTTCTCTCCATTGTTTAATTTGTTGTAGGCGGGCGGTTTTCGTTGTTGTTGCTATTGTAGTATTTGCTAGTTGTTGTCATAGTTTCTTCTTCCTCCTCTTCTTTGTTCTTAGTAAAAGAATTACGTGACAGTAAATGCTGTTTGTGTGACCTGATTTCGTTGTCGTCATTCTTTGGCAAAATTTTAGTTCATTCAGGGAAGTGTAGCTAATATATAAAGGGATATTTTTTCACAAAATGTCAATGGTGACGTCTGGCACAAACACATATTTAAGCATGTGGTAACTACTACTCTTTTCCGCCTATAGAGGACTTTTTGAATAAATTTCATTCATATCACGATTTCTTGCAGCTTATCAATAAAACTCCCTTCAGTTCAACTATAGAGAATCCCTTCAGCTCGTATACAAAGACTCTCTTCAGCTCGTCCATTAAGACTCTCTTTAGCTACAAAGTCTTCCATCAGCACGTCTAGTACGGCTCTCTTCAGCACGTCTATTGCCACTCCCTTCAGCTCGCCTATAAAGACTCCCTAAAGCTAGTGTATGTCTACTCCATTCAGCTCGTTTATAAAGACTCCCTTCAAGTTGTCTATAAGGACTCTCTTCAACTGGTCTAAAAAGACTTCCTTCAGCTCGTCTATAAAGGCTCCCTTCAGCTCTTCTATAAAGACTACCTTCAGCTTTTCTATAAAGACTATTTTCAGCTCGTCTATAAAGACTCCCTTCAGCTCGTCTATAAATACTTCCTTCAGCTCGTCTATAAAAACTCCCTTTAACTCGTCTATAAAGACTCCCTTCAGCTCTGCCTCCCCTCAGTTCGTCTATAAAGAATCCATTCAGCTCATCTACAAAGACTGCATTCAGCACATCTATAAATACTCCCTTCAGCTCATCTATAAGGACTGCCTTTAGCTCGTCCATGAAGACTGCCTTCAGCTTGTCTATAAAAACTACCTTCATCTCGTCTATAAACACAATCTTCAGCTAGTCTATAAAGACTCCCTTCAACTCGTCTATAAAGACTCCCTTCAGCACGTCTATAACTACTCACTTCAGCTCTTCTATAAAGACTCAATCCAGTTCGTCTATAAAGAATCCATTCAGCTCATCTATAAGGACTTCGTTTAGCTCGTCCATGAAGACTGCCTTCAGCTTGTCTATAAAAACTACCTTCAGCTCATCTATAAAGACTCCCTTCAGCTCGTCTATAAAGACTCTCTTCAGTTTGTCTATAAAGACTCCCTTCAGCTCGTCTATAAAGACTCCCTTCAGCTCGTCTATAAGGACTCCCTTCAGCTCGTCTATAAAGACTACCTTCAGCTCGTCTATAAAGACTACCTTCAGCTCGTCTATAAAGACTCCCTTCAGCTTGTCTATAAAAACTACCTTTAGCTAGTCTATAAAGACTCCCTTCAACTCGTCTATAAAGACTCCCTTCAGCACGTCTATAACTACTCACTTCAGCTCTTCTATAAAGACTCAATCCAGTTCGTCTATAAAGAATCCATTCAGCTCATCTATAAATACTCCCTTCAGCTCATCTATAAGGACTTCGTTTAGCTCGTCCATGAAGACTGCCTTCAGCTTGTCTATAAAAACTACCTTCAGCTCGCCTATAAAGACTCCCTTCAGCTCGTCTATAAAGACTCCCTTCAGCTTGTCTATAAAAACTACCTTCAGCTCGCCTATAAAGACTCCCTTCACCTCGGCTATAAAGACTCCCTTCAGCTCGTCTATAAAGACTCCCTTCAGCTCTTCTATAACGAATCCATTTAGGTCATCTACAAAGACTCCATTCAGCACATCAATAAATACTCCCTTCAGCTCGCCTATAAAGACTCCCTTCAGCTCGTCTATAAAGACTCCCTTCAGCTCGTCTATAAAGACTCCCTTCAGCTCGTCTATAAGGACTCCCTTCAGCTCGTCTATAAAGACTACCTTCAGCTCGTCTATAAAGACTCCCTTCAGCTCGTCTATAAAGACTCCCTTCAGCTTGTCTATAAAAACTACCTTTAGCTAGTCTATAAAGACTCCCTTCAACTCGTCTATAAAGACTCCCTTCAGCACGTCTATAACTACTCACTTCAGCTCTTCTATAAAGACTCAATCCAGTTCGTCTATAAAGAATCCATTCAGCTCATCTATAAAGACTCCCTTCAGCTCGTCTATAAAGACTCCCTTCAGCTCTTCTATAACGAATCCATTTAGGTCATCTACAAAGACTCCATTCAGCACATCAATAAATACTCCCTTCAGCTCGCCTATAAAGACTCCCTTCAGCTCGTCTATAAAGACTCCCTTCAGCTCGTCTATAAAGACTCCCTTCAGCTCGTCTATAAGGACTCCCTTCAGCTTGTCTATAAAAACTACCTTCAGCTCGCCTATAAAGACTCACTTCAGCTCGTCTATAAAGACTCCCTTCAGCTTGTCTATAAAAACTACCTTCAGCTCGCCTATAAAGACTCCCTTCAGCTCGGCTATAAAGACTCCCTTCAGCTCGTCTATAAAGACTCCCTTCAGCTCTTCTATAACGAATCCATTTAGGTCATCTACAAAGACTCCATTCAGCACATCAATAAATACTCCCTTCAGCTCGCCTATAAAGACTCCCTTCAGCTCGTCTATAAAGACTCCCTTCAGCTCGTCTATAAAGACTCCCTTCAGCTCGTCTATAAGGACTCCCTTCAGCTCGCCTATAAAGACTCCCTTCAGCTCGTCTATAAAGACTCCCTTCAGCTCGTCTATAAGGACTCCCTTCAGCTCGTCTATAAAGACTACCTTCAGCTCGTCTATAAAGACTCCCTTCAGCTCGTCTATAAAGACTCCCTTCAGCTTGTCTATAAAAACTACCTTTAGCTAGTCTATAAAGACTCCCTTCAACTCGTCTATAAAGACTCCCTTCAGCACGTCTATAACTACTCACTTCAGCTCTTCTATAAAGACTCAATCCAGTTCGTCTATAAAGAATCCATTCAGCTCATCTATAAATACTCCCTTCAGCTCATCTATAAGGACTTCGTTTAGCTCGTCCATGAAGACTGCCTTCAGCTTGTCTATAAAAACTACCTTCAGCTCGCCTATAAAGACTGCCTTAAGCTCGTCTATATAGACTGGCTTCAGATCGTCTATAAAGACTCCCTTCAGCTCGGCTATAAAGACTCCCTTCAGCTCGTCTATAAAGACTCCCTTCAGCTCTTCTATAAAGACTCCCTTCAGTTCGTCTATAACGAATCCATTTAGGTCATCTACAAAGACTCCATTCAGCACATCAATAAATACTC